>NC_077227.1:582580316-582884066 GCF_027887165.1 Monodelphis domestica | reverse complement strand
GCCGGGGATAACCAGCTCACTAGTTAGAGGGGGTGATGGGGCTGCAAGGGGGGGCATGGAAAAGTATAGCATTAAAATGGGGCTTATTAAATCTGGGGTCACGAATAGATTTCAAAGAAATTAGATGGGCAAAAAATAAGCAAATATCTTTATTTTCATTAACCCCCTAACTTAAATGTAGCCATTTCCTTCAATTATGTAAAAACATTATTCTGAGGGGAAAGTCTATAGACTTCCCCAGATTGCAGAAGAGGGTATCCCTGATACTCTTCCTCTCCAAAGTTAAGAATTCCTAGATTAAAAGCTGGAATGGACCTCGGGAATCATTTAGCTTGATTCGCACACTTTTCAGAGAAAACCAAGGGCCACCCAGTTAAAGTGATTTGCTCACGTTTACGCAGGCGGTAAATAGTTGGGAAGAGATTCGAACACGAATTCCAGGCTCTACTATTTAATGCATCACAGCTGCATTTCTTCTTGGAGGATTTTCTCATCCAGTGGGTGGAGCAAAACCCACGGAGCCTTCCTCTCCCTGCCCTTTTCCTCCTCCTATGGGGAGCTCTTGTGACTGAGGGCGAAGGGTGGAAGGCGCGGCTGGAGGATTAGCTCTCCCTGGAGGGGAGAAAAGGGTGCCTTCTGGGCTCTGCTGGTCAATGATGCTTGCCCAAGTTTAGGAAGGATATCGGGCTCTTCTGATGACCCGATTTCGTACCTTCCCAGACTCAAAAGGCTGGACGATACTTTGTCTACTTCTGGTTCTAGGTAGGCTACCAGAGGCTTAAACCTAAATCGATGTGCAGAGCCAATGTGTCAAAGGGCCAGAAGGCTGGATTCTAATCTGTCTTTTGTCATTTTATTTCTTTTTGGTCAGGGGAAAGCCACTTCCCTGGGCTTCAGGTATCACAGCTGTCAAATGAGAGTTGGATTTTCCTCTCCTGGCTCTGCTCTCCCTTTGCTTTGGCATCCACTGCCTTTACCCTGGCTCCTGGTCACTGCCACCGCCTATCGGCTGCCAAGGTCATCTTTCAGCACCATGGTGCACGTTGACTCTAGAACTCTGCTGTTGTTCCACAGCTGCAGTTTGCCACTGTCTGCTTTCGGGGACTCCTGTTCCTCACAGACACCATCCCCAAGCCCCTACACCTCTCCTCTCCTCCTCCTTTGTCTTCTCTATGTCCTCTACTTTGCATTTAACTCCGGCTGGTAGCAATTCTGGGAAAAGTCTACTTGGCTCCTCTCCTTGAGAATTTGGCTGTTTGTAGTAGACCAGAAAGGCTGGGAAAGGGAGAGGCCAGACCAACTTATACCCACACCATGTGCTTTGCTGGGGCTTTTGTGGCCGGGCAATGAAGTCAATATGTTATAGCGGAATACTGGATTGGGGGAATCAGATGACCCCAGTTGGAATTCTGGGTCTTTTGCTTACATATGTAATATGGGGCGAGGCACTTTATCTCTTTAGTTCTTGGGTCCTCATCTATGAAATGAAGATATTGGATTAGATGATTTCTGAAGTCTTTATGAGCCTATGGCCCTTTTAGTTCCAAACACTTTGATCCTAGGATCTTTTTCAGAGACATCCTTGGAGAGAAGCAGGTGCCCCCTTTTCTCCTCCAACATGCCACCACCTTGTTTCAGGCCCTTATCACCTCACTCCTGTATTACTGCAATAGTCTGCTTTTTGGTCTCTCTGCTACAGATCTCTCCCCACTCTAGTCTATGTTCCACTGAACTGTCAAAGTGATCATCCCAAAACGCTATGCCACCTCCTGTTCCACAAACTCCAGTGGCTCCCTATTGCCTCCAGGTTTAAATTTTTTACATCTTCTGTTTGGTTTTTTAAACCTGTCACAACCTCTCCTGCTTTTCCAGTCTATTTGCCCCCTACTCCCCTTTGTAAAAATAAAATTAATGATGAGCTATATAAAATAAAATATTTAGATGGAAAACTGCTCAAAACCTGTTTAACTCGCCAATCAGATTCAAACTGTTAGGATACTTTTGATAGAGGTAATCAAAAGTATCCTCAGTGATAAAGTGAAGCTCAAATGTGAACTTCGCTTTAGGGCCAGGTGCAAGGATGCTAAAGAGACTCTCATTATAAACATAAAATGTTTATTGAAATATATAAGGATAAATAAAGGATTATTAATTCTAAGGGATTCTAAATCCACCCAAATAAACTCCCAAGTTCCACAAGGAACCGCTTCTCCTGTGTTTCACAGGCTACACTAATCCTCCCTGATCTGACTAACCTAAATTTATACTATCTAAATAAAACTACTGCTATTATCCTTATAAATCTTAACTTTTCCTTCAAATGATAAAATAGCAAAGGCTAGCTGGTGAGTCTCAACAAGAATCAAGTTAATCAAAGACCAAATCAAAGACCAGGTTTTTCTTTGGTCTTCTCAGAGTTAAACAATCTATAAAACTACAATAGATATTCAATAATGTTTCCCAAGTTGGGAAAGGAAAACTCTGAGCTCCTTCAGATCGTTCCCTTAGACAGAGAGAGAGGCAAAGATATTACCTCCTCCAGTCCTGAAAGTCTCTGAGAGTGTGTGTCTGCCAACTGCCAGAGAGAGTAATTGACATAGAAAAATGGTTATAACTGTCAGCAGTTGAAATTAACACACTCTCTCAGCTCTGCTTCAAACTCCAGTTCTTTTCTCAAGCCAGCACTTTACTTCTTATCTCTAAACTAATAAAACAATATTTGTTTTCTAATCATCCTTACACTCTGCAATCCAGTGACTTAGGTCTCTTTGCTATTCCTTGAAGAAGACAATTCATCTCCTGCATTTGTGCATTTTCACTGACTCCCCATTTCTTGACTCCCCATCTCCTCATTTTGGCCTCCTGACTTTCCTGACTTCCTTTAAGTTTCAGAAAAAGAAATCCTACTTTATACTAAAAAGAAACAAAAACAAAAAACCTCCCCAAACAACACATTTCCTTTATTGCTAATGTCTTCCCTCTGTTAATTGTCTTGAATTTATCTTGCCTTTATCTTATTTGTATATAGTGGTTTTCACATTGATTTCTCCACTAAATTATAAACTCCTTGAGAGCAGAGACTGTCTTTTGGCTTTGTATTCTCAGCATTCAGCTGGCATATTAAATGTGCTTAAAAATGTTTATTGACTGGCTATTGAACTATTAGCCAATATACTGTGGTAGAAAAAGTATTAGATTTAGAATCACAACCCTGGATTTAAATGATAAAAATTATATTTCAAAAAATTTGTGGTTTCACTGATGTTGCCTTTAATCTATGACCTTAGACAAGTCATTTAACTTTTCTGGACCTTGGTTTCTTCCATTCATCCCATCCATTCATACATCTATGTGTAGGGTCTGGGACACATGCAGAGACATCTCTGAAGGTTTCTGCAAATGGAGAAGGTAAAGAGCCAGCTTTCAAGAGTTCTGATGGTGTTAAATGGAAATGTCTTTGAGAAACTATGGAGCACGCATAGACATCCCACAGCTGTTTCTGGTCTTCTAATCACCATGTTAGAAAATGCCTTTTCTGAATAGCCAGAAGGAGGAGTGCCTTGGTCACTCCCTATGAAGGCTACACCCCACATGACCCTGTGCAAATAGGTCTCTATCCTTGGTCTCAGTATTTGTTCTATTCTATTTTAGGTAAAAGAATTAGAGGCTTTGGCATTGCAACATCCACATCCAGTTTTTGCAGAGAGCCCAACATTTGATGCCTTCTAGAATAAAGAATTACCTTCAAAAGTGACCTTTGGAACTCAGCACAGTGGGAGATGAGGCAAGACCTCTGGCAGTCACAAAACATTTGGATGTGAACTTGGTAAGACCCATGCTATGCAGAAACTAAGCTAAGCTTGAGCCCACACTACTCAGAAACCAAGGTGAGACAAGGGAAAATAGCATATGCTCCTGAGATGTGGAGGGGAAATCTCTGTCCTTTTTTTCCTTGTAATATCTTTTTTTTTTAACCTTTACTTTCTGTCTTAGATTATTGGTTCTTAAGGCAGAAGAGTGGTAAGGGCTAGGAAATGGGGATTAAGTGACTTGCCCAGGTTCACACAGCCAGGAAATGTCTGAGGTCAAATTTGAACCCAGGACCTCCTATCTCTGGGCCTGGCTCTCAGTCCACTGAACTACCCAGATGCCTTCTTGTAATACCTTTTTTAAAAGTTTTTAAATCTTTACCTCTACTATGTATTAGTTCTATGACAGGTAGAAAAATGGCAAGAACTAGGCAATTGAGGTTAGGTAATTGAAGTCAGATTTGAACCCTCCTGATTTGAGTCAGATTTGAGCTCCTGTCTCCATGTCTGTCTCAGAGCCACCTAGATGCCCCTTGTTCTCGTAATATCGTTAGAGCAAATAATTCTTTTATAAGAATTGATTGAAGTTGAAGTGTTCCAATGAAATTGGGGCCCTAGTCATTGGCACCTAATAATGGGGGAAATATAGCTGATAGGGGCTGGAGATGATAGGATTAGAGTCCCCAAGGTACCCCTAAAGCAAGTGTAGCTTCTCCAGTTCTGGGAGAGTGAGCCAGAATATACTTGCTACGGGCAGAAAAATTATTTTACATAACCTCAAAGGTCCAATTCTAAATTTTTGGAGGCTAAGAATAACCTATAACTGTGTCCTTCTTCCCCATCCGGTTATATACTCCTCAGACTGTTTTGACAGTTTTTTTTTTTTTTATGTTTGTCTGGTGTTACTTGTATAAAAATGAGAAGAGAGCACTCAATGTGTTGTTTTTTTTTTTTTTTTAGGTCCTTGACCTCCCTAAGGATGCAATCCAGGCTCTGGTTCTAGAGAAATGAAGTCTCTGACTCCTTCCTTGACTATACCTGAAATACTTGTTTTGGTTCCATCAGACATCAGTATAGAAAGATGCTGAAAGTTGGCCTATGTAACAGCTTCCTCTTTTAATTGTCTAAATCTGTACCCTTCTAGCGTTTCAGTGAGAAAAAAGAATTGTGATTAAAAGCCATTCTACCATACTCCTAGTCTATTCACTCAATTGATCACTGAATACAGTAAGCCATCTAAAGTGTTTGCTAAGAAAGGTATTACCCTTTGATGCTTTGCTCTTGCTTCACTCACAGTTTAGTCAAAAGAATGTGCTAAAAATAATCCCTGGGTCTCAGTTTCCTTATTCACATAATTGGGGTGCTTTAAAAGGCCCCTTCCAGCTCTGACAATCCTGTGATTTTTACCCTCTGGCACTGTAACCCATGGGATTGGGGAGAAATTAAATCAGGTAAAATTCACAAGCCTGTACTTTAATTCAATTGTTTATGCAAAGTATCTTCTGCTTAAGGCTAAACGTTAAATTTCCTCTGATAATCCATCTACTAAACCTTCGTTCTGAAGCCTACCACCCTGGGACAGCTGAACTACTTTCAGAAAAATGTGATGCAGCTTCCTTATTTCAAGGTAATGCTACTGAAACTTGTGAAAAGTAGAAAAAGAAGAAAAAAACCAGCTGTACCATTCTTTTTTTTCCCTTCCTTCCTTTCTCCCTTACCTTTTGTCTTAAAACTTGGAATCAATACTATGTATTGGTTCCAAGGCAAAAGAGTGGTAAGGGCAGGCAATGGGGGTTAAGTGACTTGCCCAGGGTCATAGAGCTGAGAAGTGTCTGAGGCCAGATTTGAACCTAGGACCTCCCATCTCTAGGCCTGGCTCTCAATCCACTGAGCTACCCAACTGCCCCCTTTGTATTAGTTCTAGGGCAGAAGAGCAGGAAGGGATTGGCAATGGTGGTTAAGTTACTTCCCCAGCACTATATAACTAGGAAGTATCTATGATCAAATTTGAACCCAGGACCTCCTGTCTCTAGGCCTGATTCTCAATCCAACAAGCTACCTAGCTGCTCCCTAGCTGAACCATTTTCAATTCAATTTGGTTGAACAGGCAATTATTTTTATTATTGCTGGCCACATAGCAAATTGAACAGGCAATAGTTAAACACTACATGCAAATCATTATGGAAATCTTGGTATGCACCACATCTTTCTTTTGATTGTTTAATAATAGAGATGGACTGGTGCAGAATGTCACTTGTCAAAAGACAATAGCCTGATCCTATTAATGCTCTTACTGAGGATGCCTTTGGGATTCTCATAAAACTTGTGGAAGTAGGCATAAATGCTGATAATGGCTTATTTTCTCTACATTGTTCTTTTCTCCCCATTAATATGGTCCAAGATTTTTTCCACGAATTTAGTATTTTTCCCTCCTTAAGATAACTTGTGAATCAATCCATCAGTGCCTCAAAATTGGGTCACCTTCAGCCCACATCTTCTCTATACATACTTAATCTAATTCAGCTACTCTTTCCATATTTATTCTCTTTAGGGCCATTTCTACTTCCTCTAGAAAAGATATTCTTAACTTTTTTTTGTGCCTCGGATTCCTTTGTCAATCTGATGAAGTCTGTGTACCTCTTCTCAGAATAATGCTTTACAATGCATAAAATACAATATATAAGATTGGGAAGGAAGCTAATTATACTGAATAAAATGGATTTTTTCCCAGCCAATTCAGTGAACTGCTAGAATGGATCCCAGGTTAAGAAGCCCTATTCTATAGGCACATATAGAACTCAACATTCATTTTTGTTTAAAGCAGTTATTTAGTATAGTAAATTGCCATCTTAAACTCTCTTCCAACAAAGTATCTTTTATCCATATATTAAAATTATTCAAGATTCCTTTAAAAATATGTATCCTCCATTGTTACCAAGGAAACTCGGTGAACCAGGTGTCTGCCTACAATCAGGCAGACTACCCAGAGTTCCCTGAGCTTTAGTAGTTTTGTTCTTGACCTCAAATGGGTTTCTATAAAGGGGATGAGAAGGAGTCTCTCCACTTTGTCCAAGGAGCCAAGTAAGTATCTGAGAGAGGAGTGAATGCCAGGATCATATCTTGACTATTAGAGAAGGGAACAGAGTCTTAAAGGGTGGTTATCCCCTGAGTTTCCACTGGAAGTTTTAGAGACCCAAGGCTCAGAGGCAAGCAGAGTGAGTAAAAGGATAGACATTTGGAAATTGTGATTTGAAAGGGGGGAAGTAGTAACCTATGAAGTCATCAGCAATAAGGTAGTGACAAACCCAGAAAAAAACCTCTGGATTACCAACCCCATTTATAGCATCTTTCTTTCCCTCTTCTAAAGCTCTCTAGAGATTTTTTCCTATTTACCCCCAAATCCTCTTCATTCTGCTTTTCCCCTTTCTTATTCATGGGAGAAGAGCTGGAGAGGAATAAAACCTATTTTGTCGCTTTTAGTGTCTGTAAATGGTGTTTAAGCAAATTATTTTTCAATGGATTACTTTCAATTTCTGTGCTATCTAAACTGTTATAAAAACTTAATAGATATCATCAAAACTGTTTACTTATTGAATGTGTGGAATGAGGAACTAAAACCCTTAAAGATACAGGAGATATTTTTCCTTTAATGAAGGGGAATGAGTAAAGGGAGGTGGGAGTGGGGAAGAGCCATTTAGAGAACAAAAGGAACTCCATGTAATTTATTAGCAATATATTAGCAATTATCTAAACCTTCAACATTGCTGGGGTTTTTTTTAGTGAACCCAGTGCTAAGAAAAAAAGGTGCTAAGAAAATGGAATTTATGGAGAAAGCAGCTTCTTATTTTCTGAGGATATTTTGTGGTAGGGCTGCAGCAATCTTGTAGGAAGCCTGACTTTATCAGAAGTGGAGTGATCTTGCACATGTATGAATTATAACAAGAATTGACTGGAGGCGATAGCTTTGGACATGAGCTTGAGAGCTCTTGTTCTTGCTCACATGTTCCCCCTAGTGGCTGAAGATAAAAACAGAAATAACCTTGTTCAATGACCCGCTGATCTTTTTGTTTTTGTTTTAGCAGAATGAGATGCTGGCTTAAAAGAAAATGAAGTATGCTCATCAAAGGCATTCATCAGCTATGGAGGAAAGCCAGTGTAGAGTGCAGATTGGAAACAGTGCTGGGCCAGGAGTTAGGAAGACTCATATATTTAGTAGCTCTATTTCTTTGGACAGATTATTTCACCTTGGATTACCTCAGTCTCCTCAACTATAAGATGGATATACTTCCTGGATTGTAGTGAGGATCAAATGAGATAATATTTACTAAGTGTTTAGCCCAGGGCCTGTATTATGTGCAATGTAAATGCCAGCTATCATCATTATCAAACTGGAGAGGGACTTTCTTTAGATGGTAAAGTTACCCAGATAGTCTTGTTTACAGATAATGCTGTGCTCCTTGCATTAAGTCCCAGCACATTACATTATGATCTTAAAAGGTTGCATTTATTATTTCTACTCATTTGCACTTGTTTGCCATGTTTTTATGCCCTAGTACATGGTCAATCTTTGTCAATGTACCGTATGCTGCTGAAAAGAAGGTGTATTCCTTTTTGTCCTTATTTATTTTTCTTCACATATCAACTAATTTTTCCAAGATTTCATTCACATCTCTTATCTCTTTCTTATTTATTTTTTGGTTTGATTTATCTAGATCTGATAGAGGAAGGTTCAGGTCTTCCTCTAGTATAGTTTTACTACCTATTCCTTTAGAAATTTGGATGCTATACCATTTGGTACATACATGTTGATTACTGATATTTCCTCATTGTCTATACTGCCTTTTATCAGGATGTAATTACCTTCCCAATCTCTTTTAACTAGATCTATTTTTACTTTGGCTTTGTCAGATATCATGATTGCGACTCCTGCCTTCTTTTTCTCAGTTGATGCCCAATAGATTTTGCTCCAGCCTTTTACCTTTACCCTGTGTGTGTCTACCTGCCTCATCTGTGTTTCTTGTAGACAACATATAAGTCCCAGCACATTACAGAACCTCATGGAAAATATCCATTTTTTTGTTGTTGTTGTTCAGTAATTTTTTAATACTATTAGACTCTTTGTGACTCTTTTTGGGGTTTTCTTAACAAAGATACCAGAATGGCTTGCTATTTCCTTCTCCAACTCATTTTACAGTTAAAGAAACTGAAGCAAATGGGGTTTAGAAACTTGCCCAGGGTCATACAGCTCATGTCCCAGACCAGATTTTAACCCAGGAAGATGAGTCTTCCTGACTTTAGGCTGGGTATCTATGTACTTCACCACCTAGCTGTCTGGAATATTAGGCTCCATTGTGAGGATGTGTAGAGTAGAGGGATAATTAGGAGGATGAGGATGGATGCTAGGATGTAGCTATTCTACACTGAAAAAAATTTTTTTATCCTAGACATAACAGAGAGCCACTGAAAACTCTTGAGTAGGAGAGTAACATATTTAGATCTATGCTTTAGGAGGAGCAAATTGGCAACTATGTGAAAAACAGATTGTACTGAGAGGCAGCTTAGCCTGGAAAGCTGACATCAGTCAGGAAGACTTGGGTTCAAGTTCTGATTCTGACACACACTTCAAGACTAAGTCATTCAATCTCTAAATACCATTAAGTAACTATAAATTGCTGATCAATTTCTTATCTGTTAGAAGGAATTTCCTCCTTCTGTATTAATGAAATCACAACATTAATGCTTAAAAAAAAGATAGCAAGGACAAAAAGAGAGGGCGAACAATGAAACTAGTGCAGTAGACCAGGTAAGAGGGATGGCAGCCTGAACGAGAGTTGTATTAATGGAGACAAGGGGATGGATGAAAAATCTACTGGGGTGGTCAAATCTAAAGAACTTGGCAACTATTTTGGATATTAGAGAGAAGGGAAAGTGAATAATCAAGGATGATTACAAGATTAAGAATGTGGGGACTGGAAGAATGATGGTGCCCTTAACAGAAACAGGGAAATTTGAAATATTAATGAGTTTGAGGGGGAAATGGCTCTGGAAATCAGGAGGACCTGAGTTCAAATATGGGTCCAGTCACTTACTAGCTATGTGACCTTGGGCAAGTCACTGAACCCTGTTTGCCTCAGTTCTTTAACTGTAAAATGAGCTAGAGAAGAAAATAGCAAGCTACTCTAGAATCTTTGCTAAGAAAACCCTAAAGGGTCATGAAGAGTCAGGCACAACTAATCAATTAAACAACAGCTAAAGTCTGGAGAAGAGAAGTTCAGTTTTAGGATTTCTATGGGGCTTTCAAATGGAGATGTCTAATAGTTGGTGATGAGTGACTAGGATTCGGAAGAGTGCTGGATATATGGAATTAAGAGTTGTCTGAGTAGAGACAACTGAACCCACAGGAACTAAGAAGATCAATGAGAGAAAGGAGAGTCAAAACAGAAGAGAGTAGAAACAGAGTTCTGGAGCGCACCCTCACCTGAGAACCTGGGGCATACATAGATGATTCAGCAAAGGAGACTGAGATCTGATAGGTAGAAGAACAAGAAAGAACAATGTCATGGAAACTTGGGGAAGAGTGAATATAGGAAGAGAGGGATGATCAACAACATCAATCCCTGCCAAGAGGGCACCTGAGATATGGGACCCTACTTTTTACCCTCTGAAAAGTTACTATTGTTCAGGTGTTCACTTGTATCCAACTTTTCATCACTTCATCACCCCATGGCCCATCGCTATCCATGGGATTTTCTTAGTAAGGATTCTGGACAGGTTTGTCATTTCCTTTTCTGGTGGATCCACTGGCTCCTTTCATTAGCCAATCAGAGGTTAAATAAGTTGCCATGGGTCATTCAGTTTGGAAGTATCTAAGGATGGATTTGAACTCAACTCTTCTTGACCTCAAGCACAGTTCTCTTAATCACTAGTCACAGCTGCTTCTAGTCAGCTGTAGTCTGCACTTGACTAGAATTTGAACCATGTATTCTCTGATAGTGGAAAAACAAGGTGATATTTTCTTCTCTGGTAATTCACTTTCTTGTTATTTTTATTCATATATAGTTGTTCAGTGATAGAATAGCCTTTGTACACTTTTCATCTAAGTTATTGATTTTTTAAAAGTTTTTTTTCAAACCTTGGTTATTCATTGTCAGAACGGAGCTTGCCAGGTAACTTTCAAACTTTCAGAATTCCGTGATTGCAAAAGCCTGCCTTAAATATTGGCTTCATCTATTTCCTTAAAACAAAACAACAACAAGAAAACACACAAAAACTGCCTTTATTTACCTGGTGACCTGGAAAGGAGTCTGTTTATTTAACATGGGTGTTTCTCACATTTGGAGCCAGAAAAAGAAACAAACCTCAGAGAATACTCCTCCTCCTCTTCAACCTCTGAATGTACTGCTCTCTACCCAGTGACAGAAATTCCTGGCTCCAAGAAAACCAGACCTGGATTGCCTCTGGCCTGGCAAGAACCCTGGTCCTGATTACCTAAGGAATTCTTAGGTTGAGGGGTTCTTTATTTTTAAACTTGTATATATAAAAGTAGAATCAAGAATATAAAAATGACTGTCATTGTCCTGTACCAATTTAATTGTGTTTAGGAACTCTGAAATTCAGCAGAGCTAGTAATCAACAAATATTTTCTTAAGCACCTACTATGTGTCAGGCACTACACTAAATGCTAAAGATACAAAGAAAGCTAAAAAACTGTCCCTGCCCAGAACATGTAAACATCTACAAACAAGATAGGAACAGGATAAAAGAGAGATAATCAACCAGGTTGGAGGGAAAGAAATAAGTATTTAGGTCATTCAGTCCCATCTGACTCTTTATGATCCCATTCAGGGTTTTCTTGGCAAAGATCCTGGAGTAAATTGCCATTTCTTTCTCCAGCTCACAGTTGAGGAAACGGAGACCAGTGGTGTTAAGTGACTTTCTTAGAATCACCTAGCTAATAGGTGTCTGAGGTCACATTTGAACTCAGATCTTCCTGACTCCATTGTGCCACCTAACTGTCCTTCAAGCATTTATATAGCACCTATTATGTACCAGGATCATGGTCCTTACAACAATGGGAATTGGATGGTAATTACAACAATTAGGAAGTGGATGGTAATATTTTTTTTCCTCATTTTACATAAAGTGGAGGAAATGGTGACTTGCCAGCTATTGTGTCTGAGGCCAATTTTTAGCTTAGGTCTTCCTGAGCCCAGGTCATGCCCACTATCTACTGGACCCTCTAGCTGCCTCTTTACACACATTATGTTTTTTTGACTCCTTACCGCAACATTGTGAGGTAGGGGATAATAGATATTACATCCATTTTATGGATGAAGAAACTGAGGTTCAAAGAGGTTAACTTGCTCATGATTACCCAATTAAAAATGGTCACAAATGAAATCTAAGCCATGTCTTTCTGACTCCCCAGTCTAATATCCTTTTCATGACTTCATGTTGCCTCTTAAAATTGCTCAGTCATTAGACTCATTGATTTTTTTTTTATTCAGTAAGGACTTTAGAGGTGGTGTAGTGGAGGCCTGGAGTCAAGAAGACCTGAGCTCAAACCTGGCCTCAGACATTTACTAGCTGGGTAAGTTACTAAACCCTGTTTACCTCAGTTTCTTTAACTGTAAAATGAGTTGGAGAAGGAAATGGAAAGCCATTCTGTTATCTTTGCCATAGGTGGCATAGTGGATAGAGTACAGGATCTGGAGTCAGAAAGACTCATCTTCCTAGGTTCAAATCTTGACTCAGATGCTAATTGTGTGACTCTGGGCAAGTCACTTAACCTAATTTGCCTCCATTTCCTCACTTGTAAAATGAGCTAGAGAAGGAAATGGCAAACCGCTCTAGTATCTTGGCCAAGAAAACCCCAAATGGGTTCATGAAGAAATGGGGGACAGCTGAGTGGATTGAGAGCCCGGCCTTGAGATGGGAGCTCCTAAGTTCAAATCTGGCCTCAGATACTTCCTAGTGTCTGAGTGTGACCCTCGGCAAGTCATTTAACACCCATTGGCTAGTTCTTACTGCTCTTCTCCCTTGGAACCAATACACAGTATTGATTCTAAGATGGAAAGTAGGGGTTTTAAATTTTTTTTCCATTTTGAATAAGTTTATTTAGTCCATTTAGAACATTATTCCTTGGTTACAATAATCTAAAAAAAATTTAAAAAGAGTTGGATATGACTAAAAAAGTCTGAAAACCAAACAAAAGAAAATAGGGAATTTGTCATCAAGGGTGTAGGGTCCCAAAGAGTCGGACACAACTGAAAATGACTGAACAACAAAGATAATGAGCTTGGTGTGGGAGTGCTGAGTTACAAAGGACAGAAGGGGAGCACATTTTCAATCCAATGTCTTAGGAAAGTCAAGGTAAAAAAAATTCTTTATTGTTTAGTATTCTAGGCTGTACACAGAGGACAGGGAGGGACGTTTGCTATGTTCTAGCCAGAAAGTCCTGCCAAGTCACAGGAACACGGCTTCTAGCTAAAACAGGCGTCTGACCCCGAAGAAGAGGACTTTTGAACAAAAGCAACACCAAGTGTGGGCAGAAGAGAACAAATGGAGCAGTCCTGAGCCCAGCAGGCTGGAACACGGAGGCCAGAGCCCACGCTGGAAGGATGACTCCCCGCTGGTTAGCCCAGGAGTCCGTGGGAGCCTCATGGGATTCATGGCACTGGAAAATGCCCCGTCTATCCGAGCCAAGGTCGCTCAGCATCGTCTAAAGGCACATTAAGTGCTCTTCGTCCAACTCCCTCCTCGTCCCGAGTTGGAGGCACTTCAGATACCTTTTTTTTTTCCTTTAAATACCTGGCCTTGTTATGTCATCAGAGCTTTCCGGGGACGCACCTCCCATACAGAGCTTTTCCCATACAGAGCAGCGCCTTCTCTGCAGTTTAGGTTTTCGGAGGCTGCCTGGGACAGTGAGAAGTTAAATGACTTCCTGAAGGTCACATGACTTGGAAGGAGTCATGGTTTCTTCAACTTGATTACTTAATCATGTGACTGTTACAAGTGCTCTCACATCAAGCATTAAACAGAAGTCGGCTTTTAGTGGATTTATCTCAGTTTGAGTGACGTTGTGAAGTCAGGGAAGCTAGGTTCAAGTCCCACTTTTGTCTGCATACTGGCTTAACCTCAGATAGCTGCTGGCAACTTTTTTTTCCTTTTTTAAAAAATTAAATGTTTATTTTATTTTTAAATTTAAAATGAAAAAATTTAAATTTAAAAATTAAAAAAAAAAACCTTTACCTTTTATCTTAGTATCAATTCTAAGACAGAAAGGTGACATCACTGGGCAGTGGGGGTTAGTTGACTTGTCCAGGGTCACCCAGCTAGGAAGTATCTGAGATAGGATTTGGACCTAGGTCCTCCTGACTCCAGGTCTGGCATTCTAGCTCCTCTGCTTCTGAGCTGCCCCTCTTGAACCATTATTCAAACAGAAGAGTGTTATTTATTTATTTATTTTAAAATTTTTTATCAGTTGATTTAGAGTATTTTTCCATGGTTCTATAATTCAGAATAGCATTATTTAGAGGAAAATAATTTTTATGGCACAAGGTCCTACAGCGATTAGAATAACTGTGAGCACTGGCATTATTCTTAACTGCTTTGGGGATTCAGAGGGGCAGGAGATCTGAAGACATTCTCTGGGTTGTTTGAATCCACTTAACCATCTGTTTTCTCCCCATGTTTCTCTGCTGGGATCCTGACTATGACCTTCCACAGTCCCAGTGCCTGTGGGATATCCTAAGCCCTTAGATAGGTCTTAGCTTAAATTGTTCATGATAGGGATCCAGTACTATAAGTAGCCTCGAATGGTGCAAAAGGATGAGCAGCTGAGTTCAAATCCAACCTCATATACTTATTAGATGTATGACTCTGGGCAAGTCACTTACCCCTATTTTGCCTCAGTTTCCTCTTCTATAAAGTGAGCTGGAGAAGGAAATGGCAAACTACTCCAGTATCTCTATCAAGAAAACCCTAGATGAGGGGTGAGGTAGGGTAGGGAGGGCAGCTGGATATCTCAGTGGACTGAGAGCTAGCCCTAGAGATGGGAGGTCCTAGGTTCAAATCTGGCCCCAGACACTTCCTAGCTGTGTGACCCTGGGCAAGTCACTTGACCCCCATTGCCTATCCTTTACCACTCTTTTGCCTTAGAACCAATATACAGTATTGATTCTAAGACAGAAGGTAAGAGTTTAAAAAGAAAAGAAAAGAAAACCCTAGATGGGGTCACAAAGAGTCAAGCACAATTGAAATGACTGAACAACAAAATAAACAGGGCAAAGAATAAAGGAATGGGAATATGTATGATCAAGACAATTCACTTTGCCCCTGTGCTTTAGTTTCCTCATCTGTAAAATGTGAGGCAATTGAACAAAATGAACTAAGATCTCTTCCAGTTATAATCCCTTCATTCTAGTCCTCCCTGAACACCCCATACATGGCTCTTTCTTCTGTACATGCTGAAGGGACCCACTACAACTTATGATCTTCAAAGTTTGGGTGTCACTTTCAATAAGGGCAGAGAATTTCCAACCACAGGTTCTAGGACAGTTGCATCTGGAAAATCCTCCACTGTCTGTCTACTAACTCCTTATTTTTCACCACTATCACTTACCTATAAATTTTTATTTCTTCCTACCAACTCCTGGAAAGGATAGCCATGGCCCTCTGGCCATATAATGATCTATGGCCTTATGGCCTCCAAGTTCCCTTTATTAAAAAAAGTTATTTTATTTTTAAGTTTTACTTTCTGTCTTAGTAACAACTCTTTTTTTAAACCCTTACCTTCCGACTTGGAGTCAATACTGTGTATTGGCTCCAAGGCAGAAGAGTGGTAAGGGCTAGGCAATGGGGGTCAAGTGACTTGCCCAGGGTCACACAGCTGAGAAGTGTCTGAGACCAGATTTGAACCTAGGACCTCCTGCCTCTAGGCCTGGCTCTCAATCCACTGAGCCACCCAGCTGCCCCTTAGTAACAACTCTTAAGATCAAAGAGCAAGGGCTAGGCAAATGGGGTTACGTGACCTGTCTCTCTAGGAAATCTCTGAGGTCAAATTTGAACCCAAGTCCTCCAGAATCTAGGTCTGGCATTCTATCCACTGCCAGTTAGCTTCCCCCCAAGTTCTTTCCCTTTCAATTCCAGATCGAACACCCTTTTCTTTCTTTGAGTTGGAAAAAGTCTCTAAAATGTTTATCATTCATAAGAGCAAAAAAAGCCTCATCCTGATGAGGCTGAAACCTACTTATAGCAATGTCAGTTGACTGAATCACCCTCTGGGCCTCCCTGTCCACGTTACAAAGCTCTGGCTTACAGCTGTTCAGGAGGGGCGTGCAGTGCACGCTGGTTAGCCTGCTGTCCAGAGGACAGCCTGAAACTGCCTGTTCTCCCTGGCATGCCAGAGAACAGAAAGGGAAACTGGAAAATCAGAGCAGAGGATGAGAGCTTTCGATCAGAGAATTGTAGAAGCAAATGGCTAGAAAATCTACTCACTCTGGAAGCCAGGTCTGAGCAGCAGTGTGCTTGCTTCTTCCTCTGGAAAACTGGTGGGCTTCAAGCAGCTGCTCCCAACTGGCTGCCTTCCTCCTGCATCTCCAGCAAATAAACTCACGCGCTGCCCCTGGAAAGGGTCTGCTGCCCGAAATGAAGCAGATGGTAATAATTAGCCAGAAAGTCATTGCATGGAAAGTTCCCCATCCAAGGCCAGCCCCTGGTGAGCCATGGACTCACTGAGGCCTGTTGCCTGGGGTATTTACTCTTACTCTCTCAGGGGAGGTGACTCAATATTTTGTCTGCTTCTTATTCCTGTCTGTGTGCCTCCTCGGAACCTCCTTTAAAAAACTTTTACTAGTAGGTGAGACCCCCAAAAGTTTATTTGTTTCTCTTCTAGGGCTGTGAAGCCTAGAGGAGGCTGAGGGCTGCTCTGAGGCCAGCTGACAAAAGTTTGGGGAGAAGAGAGAGACTTTTTTGAAAGGAGGGGTCAGAATTTGGGGATTCAAAGACAAAAAGATTTTGAGGATAAGTGATAGTTCAGAGAGAGATGACAGCTAGTTTAGAGACAGGTGACAGGGTTTAGGTATGAGACATAGACGATTCGGAGATGGCACAAATAGTATAGGTTTTTACCTTGCTTTGGGGTTCCTGTACCTAGATCCACCACAGACATATTTTGGGGACTGGTCTGTGTTCAGAGGTTAGAGAAAAACTGTCTCCTACTTTGAATTCTTGGTCTTACCTCCCCCTAAAGGGCTGAAGAGCTATTAAATCAGAGCCTAAAATCTAAGGAGGCAACGTAGAAAAAACTTAAAAAATTTTTTTTAATTTAGGATATTTTCCCATGGTTACATGATTCTTGATTTTCCCCCACCCTGCTCTTTCCTTCCCCCTCCCAAAGTTGACAAGCAGTTCCACTGGGTTATACATGTATCATTGTTCAAAACCCATTTCCAAGTAGAGCAATTCTTTAACATCAAAACCACCCCAATCATTTCCCTATTGAACTACATGATTGATCCTATGTTGTTTTTTCTTCTGCATAGAAAACACTTTTTGGGAATGGCTTTGGGAGTGCCAAGAAAGGTATAGACTTCCTCCTCAATTTTTCAACCAACTGTTAGATAATGCCTAATATTCTTATTAGGGTTTCATTTTTATTAACTTGAAACTCAGAAAAATACCTCTGGCAGGTTTGCAGCTATTATCAGTCTCATCTTAGTGTGTCTCTCTAAAGGAAAATGAATAGACAAAGACTTGGAGGGAATTATTGAAACACTGTTATGGTACTTTATGCCCTGAAATTAATGTATTACAATGTAAATAGTTACTCATTTGTAAAGTAATAGGGTTGGGCTAATTGATATTCTTGAGACGAGACCAGATATTCCTTTCAGATCTTAAATCTAGTCTCTTGCCATTCCAGTGAACTAAACAATTTGTAGGATTGATGTTTTGTGTTAAGTTTCGAATAAAATATTCTGTTGTAAAAAGAAGAGACTTTTCTCAGCAGGTTCTGTCAAAAAGAGAACACTAAGGGGGCAGCTAGGTGGCTCAGTGGATAGAGTATCAGGCTTGGAGTCAGAAGGACCTGGGTTCAAATGTGACCTAAGATACTTCCTAACTATAACCCTGGGCAAGTCAGTTGTTACTAATTCAGAAAGTAAGGATTAAAAAAGAAAAAAAAGAAAGAACAGTAAGGTTAACAGAAGAACAGAAGGGGAACAAGAGCAAAAAGGGGGCAAGGCATGAAGCTTAAGAAAAATTATTTCCAGTGCTTGATAATTATGTGTTGGCCTCATCCTTATGTATTGGAAAGAGAAGTGGATTTAGAGCAAAAGTGTTCTGGGAAATGTTTAACAAACAGCTCTTCTTTACACACACAAACCCAAATTATATGCAGACATACTTTAAAGCTTAATTTGCATTATTAACATTTTCTCCATCATTTTCTTAAGTCTAGAAAAGCACCAAACAAAAAATCGAGCCCTAATTTGCAGCTCTGCTAATTTCAGAGGTATTAATGCTCATGCTGAACATTAAGGAATTGACTCTTCTGGTCCTGATCTGGTTCCAGCACACCACTGCTCTGTGTTGTCAGAGACTTGAATTTGAATCCCACCTGTATGATCATAGCCAAATAACTTGTTTTCTGAGTCTCAGTTTCCTCTTTTGTAAAACAAATAAGTTGAATTAGATAACTTCTAACACACTTTCTATCTCTAAATTCTCCTAGAGGATTCAGAGGCACAGCATTTTCTTGAGAGTATAGATGAAAAAGTACTGAAGGAAAACTAGATTTCAAAAAATTGTTGAAAAGATATTCCAAAATAGTCACTTGCTTTTAAGGACCTGACTTTTCCTTTTATATACAAAAAAAGAAAATTCTCAGTCCAGGGAAAAGAAGTCAGTAGTATTTTGGTATGTGATCCTAGGAAAAGAGGTACACTTTGGGCCACCCTAAGGTTTACTCAGTTGTAAGTAAGTTAGCAATAAGTAAGTTAGCAGTGATGTTGTAGCCAAAAATTTAAAAACTGAATTTAGAGTACATTAGGAAAGGCATATAGAGCATGCACAATGAAGGAGATTAACGGGTCATAAATTTGGACATGGAAGAGATCTTACTTTATAGATAAGGAAACCATGACATAAAATGTGTAATAATTAAAATTGGTTGGCCAATGTAATAGTTAAAATTTAGTTTGACAAAAATAGTAATGGTTAAAATAAAGAATTGTTATGGTTGCAATTAATAAAAATTAAAGTTAAACTATGAGACAGTAGGACTGTTAGTAGCTCTTAATAATTTAATTTAATATAAATATAGTAAAAAGAGGGAACTATATGAGGGAAGTAGAAAATATTTCCTAGCCTACCACCCTAAAGCTCCTATCCAAAGAAATTCATCTCACTCCCTGACAAAGTTCCGATCTTCACGTGGAAGTCCAGTAGCCTCTTCAACAAGGGTCTCATAAGTGTAAACATCTTCTTTCAGCTCGAGTCACAATGCTGAGTCTATGTAGCCCAGAATGTTTCTTCAGACCAACTCACCAATGACAAATGTATCTTTGTGAAGTGTCTCACAGAATTAATCCCAGAAAAAGCCTCCTCTTTAGCCTAATTCCTCCTAAAATGCCTCCTGTCCAAACTACCTCTCACTCTACCCAAACTACCTGTCCCCCTACTCAACCCATCCCTCCCCCTATTCAAATGATCTCTTGCTCCACCCAAACAATCCCTACCCAATCCATTTCTCCCTCTACTTGAGGGAGATCCATCTTGTGAATCTTAAAAATTGCTCAGACTATACCTTAGAAGATTTGGTTAAGCTATTCCCCTTTTGTAACAATGGAGGTACTCAATCAGGAATGTATTGGGAACTTTAAAATTACTCCACCCTGCTCAGACAGTGCCTTAGGGGAAGATAAAATTGCAAATTCCTGATTGAACAATGAAAAGTCCCCAACTCATACTTATAGTGAAGCAAAAACCCTAAGCTAGGTGGTCTATTTTTAGATCTAATACAAAAGGGTGCTAAGTACCTATAAAGGTTAAATTAATCACTAAAAGTTCAAGCAATTTACAAAAGGCAACCTTAACAAGAGGTGTGAAGTACTCAGAAGATATAATCTACCCAGAGAAGGTGAGAACTAAAGAGTGGTGAGAACTAAAAATGGGTAGTCCTGGGAAAAAGCATCTACTGTGATTGGTAGATGTGAAAATTTAGGGGAGGTGACATAAGAGAAAAATCTCTAAAAGGTGTTGAAGGAACAAGTTCAGGGCAATTGAATTCCGTTACAATTGGAGTTCAGTTTGGAGGCTAATTTCAGTTTGGAGTGGAAGAACCCAGCTTGGAGATGGTCTTGTGGTGAGTGATAAAGACAGACACGCTCTCCCTTAGGCCCTTTCTCTCTCTCTCTCTCTCTCTCTCTCTCTCTCTCTCTCTCTCTCTCTCCTTCCCTTAATTCCTTCATTTGTATTAATTAAAATCTCCATAGAACCCAGCTGAGTTGGGTATTTTCATATTTGGGGAATTTTCCCATGGCAACCACTTATTTTTAATATAAATCAAGACACTAAGAATTCTCTTTACAGTTTGGCCAAAACCTTTACAGTTTTGGCAATTCACAGTCTTGGAAACCCACATTTTCATGGTCACAATCCTCCCTCCTGCTCCTATCACTCCTCCCCATTCCCTTACCTACTCTATTGCAACGCAAACAAAAAGCCAAGCAACAGTAATCAAAGATAATTCAGATAAATTCCTATTCCCACTAATGGAAGTACCCACTTTTAATAGCGGAGATTTAGTGACCATTAGGCATCATATATCTTTCACTCCATAAGACATTGAAAGAGTCACAGTAAATATTCCTTCCTTTGAACGTGATCCCACTGTGATTATAAAAAAGCTTGAGAGTAATTACCACATTTATGATCCCACATTGATTGATATGGAAAATTTGCTCCAAGTTTTCTTTTTTTTTTTAAACCCTTACCTTCCAACTTGGAGTCAATACTGTGTATTGGCTCCAAGGCAGAAGAGTGGTAAGGGCTAGGCAATGGGGGTCAAATGACTTGCCCAGGGTCACACAGCTGGGAAGGGTCTGAGGCCAGATTTGAACCTAGGACCTCCCATCTCTAGGACTGGCTCTCAATTCACTGAGCTACCCAGATGCCCCCTCCAAGTCTTTCTAACAGAAAGAGAAAAAATAAAATTGCTTCTCTTGTTAATTAGGCCCAAGGAAGGGGAGCAATTCATTGGCCAAAGGAAGACCCAAAATGGAACTTGAATAGAGAGGAAGAATAATTGTGATTATGTCAGGCTAGGAATGCATCATTAAATATAATATGAGCTTGCTTTGATAGGCCTAGTACATGGACAACATTTGAAAATCTTAAAACAAAAACATGATGAAAACCCCTCCCAGTTTATGGAAAGATCTTATTGAGCTGGGAGGTAGATATATAAACCTAGATCTTTCCAGAGAAAGGGATGTTAGACAAATAAGAAGATAGTCTATAAAGAACTATTGTAAGGTGGTCAAAGACTATTTTAAGACTAACTGCCCAAACTGGGCTAATATGGATCTTGAGGAATTAAGATTAGCAGTTTATGTCTTTAAAAGCCATGAAAAGAAAGAAGAAGATAACAGTGACTTAGTGGAGGCATTAAAGAAGGAAATAAGATTACTAATGGGAAAAAAATTGAAAAAGAGGACTTGTTTGAGGTTAGAGGAAGTGGCTACTTGACAACGTCAGATTCTGGATTCCCCTGTGCCAGATTTCCTATAAGTACCTTAGTTTGGCTTCCATTTTGGTTACTCTATCCCTGAGAGTGAAGGAAAAAATCAGACCAGAGAATCACATATTTTCCCTTTTACTTCAAAATCTAATCCCTTTTCTCTTTATAGTTTGGCAAATTTCTGTAGTCCTGGCTACCAATGGGTAAGTGCAACATTACTGTAATTGTCCTACAAGCTTGTGGGACATAAATCACTTTAATTGGGCCCTGATTCAAGGACCTGTTATGGGATTATTCTTGCTTACTCAGAATTTTTTATATACATAGATTTTTATTTTCCCCCCCAAATTTAATTTTTTTCTCCTATTTGTTTTTTTAATGCTTTTTGGTTTTTCTTTTGAGAATTGATTCATATACCCCATAACTCAGGCATGTATGCTGGGTTGATCTGGGTGTTGGTCAACACCCCCCTGGGGGGGGGATTGTATAATTTTTGTAAAAATCCAAGATTTAAAATTTTCTGAAAGAAATTTCAGAAAAAGAAGCTCACTAACTCCCCAAATCAAGAAAATAACTCTTTTAAAGAAGGTGCCATAAAGAAGCCTGTGGAACCCATACACTGTATTAGAAGATCCAGGATAAACTTTGGGATGTGGAGAATTGAACTGCAGGGAGTTGAATACACTTATTTTGAATATAAACTCTTTACCAAAGGGGATTGCCTTCTAATTGACTTTTGTCAATGAACCAACCAATCATTGGTTTTGCTCTCTTCCTCTTTTATTTACCTCTTATCTCCAACTATTATAATTTCCCCTTAGAAAGAGCAGTATTATATGCACCTTTAGCTAGAAGATCTTTAGAGGTATAAGCTGGATATTCAAAATGATTCTCTGGGGAGGCTAGGCATGTAAATCTGGAAGATTTCAACATGCTTGTCTCCTAATAGAATCACAGGGAGTATTGTGAAAGGGAATTTTTTGTTCCCTTTGTCTATTTTAAGTTAATCAATCAGGAACTTGAAGTACCCCTACTTAACACTTAGTAAGTCATTAACAAGGAAAGTTTATACTTACTTAGTCATTAATACTTAGTCTTAAAAGACCACAAGCACTTCCCCACCCCTGGGCAGTGTTAGGCAAATTGAGAGACTTTGATTGGTTCCTGAGATGTGATAGACCAGCCCACAGTGAAAGGAAGGGGAAACCAGAGAGAGAGGAAATGATGTGGAGAAAATGCTTGCTCATAAAAGCCTGACGGGGGCATTCTGATTCATTCGACTGCCTTGGAGGGCTTCTACTGCCTTGGTGGCTTTTGCTGAGGGATGACTTCTGTGTAGGTGTCTCTGCATTGGAGGGATTCTTCTGCCTTGGACTTCTGCATTGGAGATTGATTCTGCGCTGATAAGACTCTTGATGAAGAGACTGATTCCTGTGTTGGAGATTGGGACTTGAGGGAGCTTTTGTTGGAGTTGAGCTGGATTTCTTTTCATTGGCAATTATAGAGTATTTAGCTAGGCAATATTTTCTACCTCTTTCCTATATTTCCCTCTTTACTCTCTCTACTCTGCTGTAAGAATGCCACTAAAGCTATTAATATACTCATAGTTTAATTTTATTTTTTATAAATGGTGACCACAATCTTCTTTAACTTATAAATTTAGCCAAATCATTTTTAACCCCTATATTTAGCAACCAATTTTAATTATTACAAATAGTTAAATGACTATTCAAAAGTCAGACAGTGACAAAACCAGGTCCTTTCACTTCAAATCTGTTCTTTTCACTGATTCCTTAAGGTCTCTTCTCTACCCTGGCCAGATCCCATATGGATATGGTGAAAGCTTGGGGTGACACATGTTAGGTTGGATATCTATATACTGTAGCATGTCTAGAGGAGGGCACCTCCTCTAGCATAATGAGGGGACAGAAGGCCATCCAAAGTTAAATTAGTACAAGTTTATCCTGAAAAAAGGTGAGTTATACTAAAAGCAATGCAATGACCCAGGACAATTGTGTGAATTTTAGATTTACTCCACCCTGCTTAGTCTTTAGAATTCTAGTAACCAGGAATGTATACACCCCCACTTAAGGATTAACTGTAGGGGAGGATGGCCTATGAACGGCATGTGCTAGCAAGTGGCAAATCATAAACAACTGACTGACCCCCGGGGCTGTCTTAAGCCAAGCTTAAGTTACCATTAGTAAATGTGAGACACAGGAAGTGATATAAAGAACTGCCTTTATATTCCATGTCACTTCCTGTGAGAAGGGCTTTTGAGGTTTTTGGCATCCTTTGCAGTTTTGGTGAACTTTGGTAGTGGCGTTGACTGGGATGAGCTCTGAAGTGTGGGTCTAGGTGAAACTGCTTCCCTGAATGCCAAGTGGTGAGTGATAAGGGTGACTCCCCTTTCCCTTGACCCTTCTGAAGGTTCCAGCCTCCAAGGAGGCCCCTCATCTTAGAGGAGGCCTCCTAGCTGGAAGCTGAGCTAGATTTAATTTTCTGGGGAGGTCCCTTGGCTGAGGCTTCTGAACTCTCCCTGGCTCAGGCTAGGCCAGAGCTGATCTTCTACCCTTTCCCTCTTTCTCCCTCATTCTTAATTTTCTTCCTTCTATTGTAAATAAACCACCATAAAATTCTTTTCCGACTTGAGTATTTCATTGGGATTTAGAATTTAAATTCCTGATGACCACTAATATACTATATTCAAGTCTCAACCCTAAATTTTACCCTTAACAATTGTGAGGGACTTAAGAGAAAGATTGCTATCCACATCAAGAGAAAGAACTGTAGGAGTAGAAATCCAGAAGAAAACATGTGATTTACCACTTGTTTATATGGGTATTTGATTTGGGGATTGGGTTTTAAAAGATTATTATAAAAATGAATAATATGGAAATAGGTTTGGAGGGATAATACATGTATAACCCAGTGGAATTGCTTATCAACTTCAGGAGAGGGGCAGGAAGAAGGGCAGGAGAGAACACAAATCATGTAACCACAGGAAAAATTTTTAAAAGAAAATAAAATTTGAAAAAAGAAAGAAGGGAGGCTATAAGGGTAATATGCTAGCTGCTTCAAGGAACTAAAAGGTAGTCCTATGGATTAGCTATATTAGGATTATAAAATAAAAGAGCAGTAAGGGATCCTGGACAGCTAGGTGGCACAATGGATAAAGTGTCAGGTCTTAATTCTCACTTTTTCCATATTCCCTAAGTCAAGAAATAAGAAATCTCAAGACCTAAATATAAGGGAGTGGGTATTGAAATCACCCCACCCCGTTTTGACTTTAATGCCTTTACTAGGTGAGAATATATCGCAGGCCAACTAATTAATCTGTCTAAGGTTTTTATTGAATGAACTGAAGTGATATCTGACAGAAAGTCTGTTCTAATAGGCTGGGACATGCTACATCCGTAGGGGTATTTCTAAGTTAATAGAATTGAAAGAAGGGATGAAAATTCCAGGAACTGGAGTGTATATTTTCCCAGCTATTGGGTCAGATGTCCTGTCTGGCATTATTTCACTTCCTCCATTGACTTTCAAAGATTTTTCTTATTTGGCTAAGGTCTTTTGATTGATTGAGACAGATTCTCATCTAGTTAAGGTGTCAGAGCCAAAACAGAGTGGGACAGTTTCAACATCATCCTTACTTGAGCAAGGAGAAACCTACAAAAACAGCTGGGGTTCTGCACTCTACACACACTCAAAAGACTCAGTCTGAGGATAAATCCCCAGCCACCTTTCTACTCATTTACAAGGCACCGTGTTCTCATTCATCTTCACAGGACTAGGTTTATCATTAACTCAAGTAAAGGCTGTCAACACTAAGTCTAAAAACAAGGGGCTCTTTATTAGTCACACCTCCTCAATGATTAACACTCTCCAGAGACAGTCAGAATCATTCCTTTATAGCCTAAAAGGGCATTTAAAGTATTGGCATAGGTGAGCCTTCTTTGACCAGATGCTCCCCCTTTAAGCTCTACAGAATTAATACCTTTAATGTTATGATGAGAACATGCTAGATCAATTTACTCATGAAATCTCTTGTATATTTACATTCAAATTCTGAACAATAACATGGTCCATATATCGAATTGATGAATTGAAGCTGAGAGGCAGGAAGAGTTCATGGAATATTTCTATCCTATACATGGATATCTGCTTCTATTTTTTTTTAAACACTCACCTTCCATCTTAGAATCAATACTGTGTATTGGTTCCAAGTCAGAAGAGTGGTAAGGGCTAGGCAATGGGGGTCAAGTGACTTGCCCAGGGTCACACAGCTGGGAAGTGTCTGAGGCCAGATTTGAACCTAAGACCACTGTCTCTAGGCCTGACTCTCAATCCACTAAGCCACCCAACTGCCCCATTTCTCCTTTTAAAGACAATGGGTCGTTCTTCCTGCTGTTCCCAATTTGTCTTTGGCAAAATCCTCAGTTGTGGGTATTTGGGGGAGACTCTGGTTGAACATACTCTTCTCTAAGTGGAAGAGGTCATGGGACAAATTCAGATCTAGAAGTGTCCCAATCTAGCAAGTCAAGGTTGAGGTTCCTCTGGTTATACTCATTATATTCTTTCCCCAGTTAAATATTTACTTTTCTTAGCAAATTATCTGGGTGCATATGGCACACACATTTCTAATTCTGGCCAGTTCTTTGAGGACATGGGGAAGCCCAAGTATTGTTTTATATTAGTCCCCTGCACCACAGTCTCAACAGAACCCATCCGGCAAAGTTCTTAATGCCCTTTTCAATGCTATTTATTTATTTAATTTTATTAAGCCCTTACCTTCCATCTTAGAATCAATACTGTGATTT
This sequence comes from Monodelphis domestica, assembly GCF_027887165.1. Lineage (NCBI taxonomy): Eukaryota > Metazoa > Chordata > Mammalia > Didelphimorphia > Didelphidae > Monodelphis > Monodelphis domestica. The sequence goes on along the minus strand of NC_077227.1, from coordinate 582,857,694 downwards.
GGTTCCAAGGCAGATAAGGGCTAGGCAATAGGGGTTAAGCGACTTGCCCAGGGTCACACAGCTAGGAAGTGTCTGTGGTCAAATTTGAACTCAGGACCTCCCATTTCTGGGCCTGACTCTCCATCCACTGAGCCACCCAGCTGCCCCTTTCCATTTTTAGATTATTAGATAGTCCCAGGTATCCATTCAGCATACTCCCAGCAGTCTTTTGTGAGGGTCCACCAAAGTTGGTGGACGTGAACATTACAATAACTCATAAATACAAAGTTATGCAGATTCAAAAACAATGGAATGCCCTATAAAGGAAATACAAAGACAAAATGAATAGTGTCTCGACTCCGAGGAGCTTACCTACTATGGCAGACATTAGATACGTGACAAATGTGTCAGACTTTTGAAAGTTGCTACCTTAATCCATTGAGATTCTGTAGATTTATCCATGTCGGCATGCCTTCTGGTCTTCCATCTATACGGATGACCACCTGCTTACATTTTAGTTGTTGGTCTTTGAATGTCCTTCACCCTTTGGCCAATCTAGTGTTGACCTAAGTGAAGCTGGTCCTCAGAACAGAGACTTTTAGTTCAAGGACCCAAACTCTAAAATGATGAAATTTCCCAGTTGCAATTGCATTTATAACCTAGTCAAGGGATGAATGCGATGGACTCAGACTTAGTAAGAGAGTACAACTAGAGCTTTGAAGACAGCCAGTGTTGACTGTCATTCATCAGCTGGTTCTTACTGCATGTGCCATCAGAGATATGGGTAGAAGCCCTCTCCCCAAGGGTACGGATAGGCAGAGGCATCCTGCCATTAGTCTCATGGTTGTGGCACATCAGTGACTGCAGCAATAGGAGTGTTCCATTGCTCTTGATACAGTGAGGACTACATTTAGAATGGGTATACAGAGATAAGATTAGATTGGGTTTGGTCAGGTTGGGTGAGGATTGGTCCAGTCACTTCTCCCATATTTTTCAACTTAATAGAAAAATACTAACCGTTTATAGATATTACCAATCAGTGAAGGTGCCTCTATCCTTCTGTTTGGTGAATCAGCCAAATACAGTGCAATTGATGCAACTTTGACTCTTTTTCAGTTGGTGTCATTTGTTTGGGGGGAGTTTAAGGACTGCTTTTTTTATGGCCAAAGTGGCTTTGTAGGTCTTGCTTTTTTATGTTTATTTTTTACCCTATCTACTATATTTTATCACTACATTGAAAGTGAACAATCTTTGTGACCTTAGACCAGTGATGGCAAATTTATGGCACAGGTGCCAAAAACGGCATGCAGAATGTGAGCACATGATTGCCCTCCCCTCCCCAGTTTATTATTAGTAAGGCAGAGGGACTCACACAGAGCTGTTCCCCTCCCCCTCTCTACCATGCCTGATGTCATTTTCTCACATCCCCACCCCTCTGCCCAGCAGCCAGTGGGAACACTTCTTCCCTTCTCTGGGCTAAGGTGGGTGGGCCACAGGTGGCAGAGCTAGAGGGGAGGAGAGTGCTTGGGTAATTCCCCTCCTGCTTTCTAGCTGAGGACATTCCTCATTTCACCTGCCCCTCTGCCCAGTAGCCCATTGGGAGTGCTTCTTCCCTCTCCTGTGTGGGGTAATGGAGGGGGCATACCCAGCATGTGGGAAGGGTGGGCACAGCATTCTGTCTGGGGGTGGGTGGGACCTGGCACTCTATCTCTAAAAGGATCACTATCACTGCCTTAGATCATCTCTTTGATCCCCTATCCTTTGGGATATCAGATCCTTTATGGATGGACTTTGAGTACAACATCCCAAGCTTAAGGTGAAACTCTTTTTCTTGGGGGCAGGCCTGGAGGCAAGAGGACCTGGGTTCAAATCTGGATTCAGACACTTCCTAGTGTCTGAGTGGTCCTGGGCAAACTACTTAACTCTGGTTGTCTAGCCCTTGCCATTCTTCTGTCTTAGAACTGATACTGAGACAGAAGGAAAGGTTTAAAAAAATAAAAAAAGAAACTTTCCCTTTTGCTGTGTCATATACAATCTGATTGGTTCTCATACCCCAAGTTCCATAAGTAGAATTCCTCTGATTTATCTTTCACTATAGCCTAGATCAGTTCCCTCAAATGGCTATTTTTCTTCGCCTTTCAATTAAGCTGGCAGATGCTACTTCCTTCATAATGCTTTCTTCTAATCTTAACTTAATCAGAAATCTCTGGTGTGCATTTTGTTAGAGTAGCTAGATGGCACAGTAGGCAGAATGCTGAACCTGAAGCCAGAAAGATTCATCTTCCCAAACTCAAATTTGGCCTCAGACACTTACTAGCTGTGTGACCCTGGGCAAGTCACTTTAACCCCATTTGCCTTAGTTCCCTCATCTGTTAAATAAGCTGGCAAAAGAAATGGTAAACCACTTCATTATCTTTGCCAAGAAAACCCAAGATAGGGTCATGAAGAGTCGAACACAACTGGAAGTGACTCAGCAACAACATTATAGTGATTACATGTGTTCTCCTCTGCTATGATCTCAGTTCCCTTGGACTAGGGATCGTGTACCATCTTTATATTCCCAGCACGTAGCAGAATGCAGTGTATATAGCAGGTGTCAGCATGAGTTTATGTGCCAGAAATGAGCATTAGGGACTCCACCCATATTCAGTAGAGCAGGAGCTGATATTTAAGCCAGCTCTGTACTCTTTTCAGGGCTGATGGACCCTGGTCAGAACAGCCTGACCTCTGTGGAGTTACAGGGAACTATACAGGGAGTTGGGGATCTGTAAGAGAGAGATTGAATTAAGCGGATGGAGAATAGGTTCCGAAAAGCTTGTGGGAGCTCTTTGGTAAATGGTTTAGTTTTTTGCACTTCTATTTTCCCTGTTGTTTTTAAAATTGAAAAAATCACCCCATACCCACCTACTAATGTTTATATAAGACTTTAAGCTTTTCAAAGCATGTTACAAATATTATCTCATTTGGTCTTCACAATAATCCTAACTGGCTACTAATATTATCCCCATCTTATGGTTGAGGAAACTGAGGCTGAGAGAAGTCAAGTGACTTTTCCAGTGGCCCATAGGTAGCAAGTATTTGGGGCAGAATTTGAGCTCATTTCTTTCTGACCTGATCTGTTTAGTACTTTATGTTCTACTGTATATAGTTCAGACAAAGCTATATATAGGGCAGTCAGTCAGAAGCTCATCTGGCACGGCCGAATTTCCCTCAGTGTCTTGTGTGGTCCATGGTTGGATCTTGTACTGCTTGAGCACAAAACACATTCCATTTATTTTCCAAGTGTTCTTGTGGTCACCAAGTGGTGACAATGTATTCTTAAGTGTTTGCCCCAGAGTTATGTATGTGATCCTTTAAAATTGAGTTTTTCTAGTGATGGGCATCTTCAAGACAGAACATGACAATAAGCCTTTATTAGATTTTTTTATTGCATTGAGTTGAATTCTCATCGTTTCCCAGAAAGGTTTTGGTTTCTGTCCTTGGAACTCTCCAATCTCTATTGTTTCATTTCTTCCCCACCCTTTGAACCATTTGAACCATTTGCCAAATATGGGAGCAACTACATTTATATTAAAGGTTTCTTTTTTATCACTAACAAACGTGGGAACCCTTAGAATATAGCTATAATTATTTTAGGGGAACTTGTTTACCATGCAGTATAATATTAAAGATGGATTCAGAAAGGATTTGTTCAGAAATGGGATATGTTGACTTGACCCTTAACTTTTGGGGTCTTTATTTAGCAGCATATGTTATAATGCAGAGTCCTACTGAGCTGGAGTAATTTAGAAAGAACTTTAAAATGGCAACAATGCCTCAAACTTCTATAATGCTTTGAGGTTTAAAAAGTACTTTTTCCATAAAAACCTTGTAAAGTTGGTACCAACCAGCTAGACAGAGTGGTAAGCCTGGAGTCATGAAGACTCGTCTTCTACCTTGTCACTACCCTGAGTTCAGATCTGGCCTCAAACATTTATTAGCTGTGTGACCCTGAACAAGTCACCTAACACTCTTAGCCTCAGTTTCCTCATCTGTAAAATGAGCTAGAGAAGGAAATAGCAAACCACACTAGCATCTTTGTCAAGAAGACTGCAAATGAGGTCATGAAGAGATAGACACAACTGAAATGCCTTAATAGCAACAAAGTTTGTATAATTACTAGCAGTAGTATCTATAGATCACTTTAAAGGTTGCAAATTATTTTATAACTATTATCTCATTTGATCTTCACAGACATCCTGGGAGATAGGTGCTATTATTATCCTGTTTCATAGATGAAGGAATGGAGGTAGGCAAAAGTTAAATGATTTGACCAGGGTCACACAGATAGTCAGTGTCTGAGGCTGGATTTGAACTCAGGTTTTCCCTATTCCAGGAATCCACCCAGAGCTGCCTAAGTTAGTAGAGCAAATATTATCAACCTCATTTTATAGAAGAGGAAACTTAGGCTTAAAGAAGTTAATTAATAAGTCAATCAAAAGATGTTTTTATTAAGCACCTACTCTATTCCGGATAGTGTTATATCGTCAAAATAAGAATGATGTTTATTGGCTGTTGTTCAGTTGTATTAGTGCCTGATTCTTCATGACCCCATTTAGGGTTTTCTTGGCAAAAATACATCATTTTCTTCTCCAGCTCACTTTACATCTGAGGGAACTGAAGCAAGCAGGGTTAAGTGACTTGCCTACCATCACCCAGGTAGGATACGTCTGAGGCCAGATTTTTTTTTTTGTCTCTAAGCGTAATGCTCTATGCACTATGCCACCTGGATGCCCAAGTTATGCTCATATAGAGCTGTAAGGTTTGCCAAGGGTATGAATATACTTTAATACATTTGATCCTCACAAGAGTCTTAAATGGCAATATACCAGCTTTTAGCACACCCACTTTACACACTCCAGCTATTAGCAGCAACACTTTACACACTCCAGCTATTAGCAACCCACTTTACACACTGTAGCTATTAGCACTCCCACTTTACACACTCCAGCTATTAGCACCACCACTTTATACACTCCAGCTATTAGCACTCTCACTTTACACACTCCATCTATTAGCATCCCACTTTACACACTCCAACTATTAGCACCACCACTTTACACACTGCAGGTATTAGTACTCCCACTTTACACACTCCAGCTATCAGCACCCCACTTTACACACTCCAGCTGTTAGCACCCCCACTTTACACACTCCAGCTATCAGCACCCCACTTTACACACTCCAGCTGTTAGCACCCCCACTTTACACATTCCAGATGTTAGCACCCCACTTTACACACTCTTAGCACCCCCACTTAACACACCCCAGCTATTAGTACTTCCACTTGACAAACTCCAGCTATTAGCATCCCACTTTACACACTCCAGCTATTAGCACCCCCACATTACACACGTTAGCTATTAGTACTCCCACTTTACACACTATAGATATTAGCACCCCACTTTACACATTCCAGCTGTTAGCACCCCTACTTTCCACACTTCAGTGCTTAGTAGCCCCACTTTACACACTCTTAGCACCCCCACATTATACACGTTAGCTATTAGTACTCCCACTTTACACACTATAGATATTAGCACCCCACTTTACACATTCCAGCTGTTAGCACCCCTACTTTCCACACTTCAGTGCTTAGTAGCCCCACTTTACACACTCTTAGCATCCCCACTTTACACACTCCAGCTATTAGTACTCCCACTTTACACACTCCTAGCACCACCACTTTACACACATCAACTATTATTACTCCCACTTTACACATTCCAGCTATTAGCACACCCACTTTACACACTCCAACTATTACCATCCCACTTTAAACACTCCAGCTATTAGCACATCCACTTTACACACTCCAGCTGTTAGCACCCCCACTTTAAACACTCCTAGCACCCCCAAATTACTCACTTCAGCTATTAGTACGCCCACTTCACATACTCTAGGTATTAGCACCCCCACTTTACACATTCCAGCTGTTAGCAACCCACTTTACACACTCCTAGCAACCCCACTTTACACACTCCAGCTATTAGCATCCCACTTTACACACTCCAGCTTTTAGCACCCCCACTTTACACACTCCTAGCAACACCACTTTACACACTCCAACTATTAGCATCCCACTTTACACACTCCAGCTATTAGCATTCCACTTTACACACTCCAGGTATGAGCACCCCCACATTACACACTCCAGCTGTTAGCACCTCCACTTTACACACTGTAGCTATTAGCACCACCACTTTACACACTCCAGCTATTAGAATCCCCACTTTACATACTCCAGCTGTTAGTACTCCCACTTTACACACTCCAGATATTAGCATCCAACTTTATACACTCAAGCTATTAGCACCCCAATTTCCACACTGCAGCTATTAGCACACCCACTTTACACACCCCATCTGTTAGCACCAACACTTTACACACTCCAGCTGTTAGCATCCCCATTTTATACACTCCTACCACCCCCACTTTAAATACTCTGGCTATTAGTAGTCCCACTTTACACATTCCAGCTAGTAGCATCCCACTTTACACACTCCAGCATTTAGCACCCCCACTGTACACACTCATAGCACCCCCACTTTACACACTCCAGCTATTTATACTCTCACTTTACATACTCTAGCTATTAGCACCCCCACTTTACACTCTCCAGCTATTAGCACCCCACTTTACACACTCCAGCTGTTAGTACCCCATGTTAAACATTCTAACTCTTAGCACCCCCACTTTACATACTCCAGCTATTATTAACCCCAATTTACACATTCCAGGTATAAGCATCCCACTTTACACACTCCAGCTATTAGCACCAAACTTTACACACCCCAGGTATTAGTACTCTCACATTAAATAACTCCAACTGTTAGCACTCCCACTTTACACACTCCAGCTGTTAACACCCCCACTTTACACATTCCAGCTATTAGCACCCTCACTTTACACACTCCAGCTATTATTAGCACACCTACTTACACACTCTTAGCACCCTCTCTTTACACACTGAAGGTATTAGTACTCCCATTTTACACATTCTAGCTATTAGCATCCCACTTTACAAACTTCAGCTATCAGTACCCCCATTTTACATACTCCAGCTGTTAGCACCCTACTTTACACACTGCTGCTGTTAGGACCCCCCACTTTACAGACTCCAACTGTTAGCACCCCCAGTTTACACATTCCATCTATTAGCACCCCCACTTTACACACTCCAGCTGTTAGTACTCCCACTTTACACACTCCAGCTATTAGCACACCCACTTACACACTCTTAGCACACTCACTTTACACACTCCAGCTATTAGTACTCCCACTTTATACACTTCAGCTATTAGCTTCCCACTTTATACACTCCAGCTATTAGCACCCCCACTTTACTCACTCTAGCTGTTATCACCCCCATTTTACACACTCCTAGCATCCCCACTTTACACACTCCAGCCATTATCACCCCCATTTTACACATTCCAGCTGTTAGCACCCCACTTTACACACTGCTGCTGTTAGGACCCCCACTTTAGAGACTTCAACTGTTAGCACCCCAAATTTACACACTCCATTTATTAGCCCCCCACTTTACACACTCCAGCTATTAGCACCCCCATTTTCCATCTTTAACATGAAGAAACTGCAGTATAGAAAGCTGAAGTGATTTACTCATGTTCATATGGCTATTAAGTCCTGTAGCTGTAGGCAGAATTGAAACCCATAGCATCCTGATGTAAAGTAGAATGTTCTTTTCAAGCCCCCAAGCTGCTTGTCTAGTGCATGGCCCAGTTATGTTCTCTAGCCTGAAGGCATGTTTTTGACAAAGTTTCTATTTAACAGCTATGTCGTATAAGCCAAACCTAAAGGGTTATTCTAGACCCCTCCTGACTATGCCAGAACCCCAGAGCAGGGTGCCAACACAACCCAGCCCACGAACAGACAGGATACCTAAGGGGAAAACAGATTCCACCTGCTCTCTCATAGCCATCTTCTCTGGAGAGTAGCCTCACCTGTATAACACCCAGCACACAGAGAGAAATGCAGATCTTCAGGTCACTAACTATTGCTGGATTTAGAATCAGAAGGTGTGGATTTGAATCTTGACTCTGTCAGTTGCTACCTGTATGACACTGGCAAATTACTTCCTTTCTGTCATCTAAGTTTCTTATTCTGTAAATGAGAGGGTTGAAGAAGATGATTTCTGAGGTCTCACTAGCTTTAAATTCTGTGATCTTGTGAACCCCAACCCCATCTGCTTCCTTCTCTTCCATTCACAATGGATTCTCACTGTACCACAAGGAGCTGGCCCCATACACCTGTACTGCTTGTTCTTTTCAAATGCTTTAGTTGAATATTACCCTGGATGTTTGCAGAGATGTTAGGGCTCAAAAATGACCTTTCTTTCTGCCTTTTACCTATGTGCACTGCCTTCCCTTTGGTGCTAACAATAAACCAGAGAGTACCTTTCCTCCTTTCTTCTACCACTTGAGAATAATTTTCCCAAAGCCAAGGGTATTATCACTCTGACACGGACCACTCTAAGAACAGATTAAAGCCTTAATGTTGTTCACTGGTATAGGAGAAGGTCAAGAAGTCAGATGCTTAGGCTTATGAGCCTTAGCATAGCAATTTCCAGACCTCTGCATGCCAGCATTATTTTCATGGAAAAGTCATTTAATTTCTGAGCCTACATTTCTCCATATAGATGGGGATAATAGCACACACACTCACAGCGTTATTAGGGTAGAGGTAGGGCAAAGCACATTGTAAGCTTTAAAATGCTATGTAAATGTTATTTATTATGTATGGAAGTAGTTTCTGTGAGGAAGAGATACATCATGCTGCATTTCGACCTCCAGGGTCTTAGAAGTAAGTATATCCTCACAAAGTTCATTCATCTTCCTCAGAAAAATAATCATAATCATTATCAGATAGCCTGTGGCCACTTGATTTAATTCACTCATTCAGTAACTATTGATTGAATACCTACACTGCTTGTGCATAGTCATGTTGGTCACTAAGAGAAATACATCCAAAAACCTTCTAGGAATTTTTAATCTAGTTGGTGGATTAAGATATAATATACTCATTAAAGAATTATATAATAAGGACATCTAACATTTGACACTTTATAGTCATTGTCTCATTTCATCTTTATGGTAACCCCATTGTAGGCCACAGAATATCCTAGTAGTTAGGGACCGCAAAGGCTCTCTAATTCAACTTGTCTCTGAACAAAAGTTCCATCTATAATACAGGATGTTCCAAAAGTCCTTAAAGAGTCTTTAAGCTTTAAGGTAAGATGACATCAATTTTAGAAGAGACCCAAAAGTCTTAGTGCAGTTTACTGCATTACAGGAGTTGTGAGTTATCCTTCATCACATGTGTATTCTACATGTACATTTTAAAATGGCTTGGAACCCTGGGAGACGACATCTCCCAGGACTCTCTACCCCAATTTTCTCAGACTCTTCTCACTTTATTTGTGGGAGGTGTCTGAGAAAGTATAAAAGAAGAGAGAAGCACAGGTTTGGTGCCTTTTCTGCAGAAAAGCCTTTTCCCAAGAGAGAGCTTTTGGTCCCTGCATACCTGCAGGAGATCAAATTTTCTTTAGCTTTGTAAAAATGGAGATTTTGAATCCTAGACTTCAATCCCCAGAAGTCCTTGGTATTTTCCAAGAATTTCCTATAATCTCACCTGAGTCTCCACATTGGCAAGATCCCAATTGGTATTTAACTGGCAGTAAGGGCTCCCATGCTCTCTTCTCTTCCTTCCTTTGCAATGATGTAGTAAGTATAGTGGTAAACTAAGTGTGGAGATTTTGAATGGGCTAATCAGCCATGGGCACGTGGTTTTTTTATATTGTATCTTTATTCCTTGACTTTTAATGATCCTTAATAAACCTCATAAAATATAATATTTTTATTATTAGAAATATAATTTAATTTTTACAGCTTACCCTAACCTTTATTTTCCTAACCTAAATAAACCTATCTAACTATCCCTAGAGTCTGGGTTGATTCAATTTAATTCCCTAGCATAATTATAGCTAAAAAGAAAAGTCTGGTCAATTTCTCTACCAGGGCTACTGAGACTGGGGGAGACCTGGCTCCCTTCTTTTCCCTACTTTTTCCCTCCTTTTTTCCATCACCATTGAATACCATAGTACTATCATTGTGCTTTATTTTGAACCTACTCCTTTCATGAATTTCGTATGTATTTATTTAAGGGTTAACTCATAAAGTTTGAAGTTTGGTGGATTTTTTTTCTTTAGTGGAGGCATAATTTTGTACCAACTGTTCTTACTATGATATCATGATATCCTTTTTTTAATTTATTTTTTATTTTTTTAAAAAACCCTTACCTTTCATCTTGGAGTCAATACTGTATATTGTCTCCAAGGCAGAAGAGTGGTAAGGGCTAGGAAATGGGGGTTAACTGACTTGCCCAGGGTCATGCAGCTGGGAAGTGTCTGAGGCCAGATTTGAACCCAGGACCTCCTGTCTCTAGGCCTGGCTCTCAATCCACTGAGCCACCCAGCTGCCCCCTTTACAATGCTATCTTAATAAATGCCTTTGGTAAGTGTTAATTATGTTTCCTAGTCTGATAGTTAATGGGGAACACAGCAGTGAGGGCTTATGAGATACAGTAGTAGAATAGGGTTATCCCTAAAACCTGAGGTAGCAGCTGCTTCTCTGTGGACCCAATCAGCAAGTGTGAATGTGAGCTGGGGAAGCAGATCTTGGTGAGGGTGGGGTGAGATAGGAATGAGTGTGTTTGTTCAAAAGTTTATTAAGATCCATAAAATACTGATTCTGTCATCCTATGCCTTAGGCACAGCTTCTAACTACATGTCATCTGCAAATTTTATAAACATACCATATAGGTTTTACAAGTCTCTAATAAAAATATTAAATAGAACAGAGCCAGGGATAGATTCCCAGAGACCTTCCAATGGAGACTCCCAACCAAGTTTACAAGGAATCATCAATAGCTATTTTTTGGACCTAATTATTTAACCACTTCTCTATCTAACTTCACTATCATCTAGCCCATATTGTTCCATCATATCCATGAGAATAGCATGAGAGACTTTATATGGTGCTTTGATAAGATCTATGCTCTATTTCCTTTAGCGGGAAGATTAGTTAATATTGTCAGAAAAGGAAAAGAAGTTCCTCATTTCTGAACTGTTCTTGATAAAGTCTTACTGGATATTTCCTTCCTGTCTTCCTTCCTTCCTTCCTTCCTTCCTTCCTTCCTTCCTTCCTTCCTTCCTTCCTTCCTTCCTTCCTTCCTTCCTTCCTTCCTTCCTTCACATCCTTTTTTCTTCTTCGTTTGCTTTCCTCTCTTCTTTCCTTATTTCTTTTACCTTCTTTCCTTTTTTCCTCTCCCCCTGCCCCTTATGGTGGTTCTTCATGATCACTTTTTCCCCCCTAAAAAATGATTCACTGAGGGCAGCTGGGTAGCTCAGTGGATTGAGAGCCAGACCTAGAGATGGGAGGTCCTAGGTTCAAATCTGGCCTCAGACACTTCCCAGCTATGTGACCCTGGGTAAGTCACTTAACCCCCATTGCCTAGCCCTTACCACTCTTCTGCCTTGGAACCAATACACAATATTGATCCTAAGACAGAAGGTAAGGGTTTAAACAAAAAGTGATTCACTATCCATTTAATTCTAGAATTCCATCAGGAATATAAGTTAAGCTCGCTGACTCAGTTGATGGACTATATTTTATTTTCTTCTTTTGGAAATGGGGACAAATATTTGTCCTTCAATCTGAAGCATTTCCCTTATTCACCATATTTCCTCAAAGATTACTTCCATTGGCTCAGTAGTCAAATTCACTATTTCTGGCCAGGTGACTAGAACTCATCAAAAGAGATAATTAATACAAAGTATTTTACAAACTTAGTCTCATAAAATTGAGCTATTATCATTATTATTATCTTAGCAGCTAAGTGTTATGATAGGAGTGCATCTCCTAATTTATCTTGGGTTCCAACTTCCTATTAGCCATTTGTTCTGGCCTTTACAATACTGAGATTATTCTTGTAGGAAGAGAAAACAGAAACAATATAAGAGCCGAGTAATTCCATCTTCTCTCCAATGATAGTTATCAATCAACCAGTCAATAAACATTTATTAAATATCAACTACATGCCAAGCACTATACAAAGGACTATTCCATTTGCTCTAAGTAGTAGTTTTATTTCTTCTTTTTTGTATTCTTGGCAAGCATAAAATCTTTCATTTTATGTAATTGAAATGACCTATTTTTGACAGTCAACCAAAAAGCATTTATTAAGTACCTACTAAGGCACTATATTAAGCACTGAAGATACAAAGACAAAAGTGAAACAGTGCCAGTCAACTTTTATGATCACTTCTTTACCTTGCTTGGTTAAGAACCCTTCCCCTAACCAGAAATCCAAAAAGTACCTCTTTCTCTTCTCTTCCAATTTTTTAATATGATGTAACCTTTTACATTTAGATAATTTATTAATTTGTAATTTATTGTTTCATAGAGTGCAAAATTTGGAGCTAGACCTAATTTTTTTTTTAAACCCTTACCTTCCACCTTGGAAATACTGGGTATTTGTTCCAAGGCAGAAGAGTGGCAAGGGCTAGGCAATGGGGGTTAAGTGACTTGCCCAGGGTCACACAGCTGGGAAGTGTCTGAGGCCAGGTTTGAACCCAAGACCATCTCTAGGTCTGGCTCTCCATTCACTGAGCCACCCAGCTGCCCCCACTAGGCCTAATTTCTACCAAACTGTTTTTCAGTTTCCACAGCAGTTCTTGCTGAATTGGGAGGCCTTCTCCTAGGAGTTTGTTTCCTTGTGTTTATCAAGCAATGGAATATTTTTATTGTTTTTGGTTCCTGCCTTTTATTTTTCAGTCTGTTTCATTGATCCACATTACTATTTTCAATCAAGTAGCAAATCATTTTGATGACTGCTGCTTCACACTATAAGTAAATTCTGGTTCTGCTATGCCAACTTCATTATTGTTGTTTTTCATTATTTTCCTGAACAGGGACTTTTGTTACTTTAAATAAATTTTACTATTTTACCTAATTTTATAAAACAACCTCTTGGTAGTACTAAATCTATAAATTAATTTATATAGCATCATCATTTTTTATTGTATTGATACAGTCCATCCATGAACACTGAATGTATTTCCAAAATGTTCAGATCATTCTCTATTATTTTCTGGTAGTTTCATTTACAGAAGAATAACATGGATCTTGGTAGGTTAACACCTAAATCTTTTATGAATTTTGTAGTTGTTTTGAATGGGGTTTCTCTATCTGTTCCTGTTGGGTTTTGTTAGTAATATACAAAAAGGCTATTCATTTCTGTGATTTTTTTTTATTCTTTTCCCCACAATACAATTTCCTCAAGTCTTAGTTTCAATGAAGTATTCCAATATAAGTAATATTATCCACACTTAATAATCATTAAATTTAATAATAATTTAAGTAATCAATAATTTAATCAACAATCTGATAAGATTATGCCATTAGAGATGAGGGAACTGAGGCCCACAAGACTCACTTGAGATCCCACAGCTTACAATAAGCAGGTGATCTACAACTCAAAACTAATTCACCTAACTCTCATTTCATTTCTTCATTATACCACAACCTTTTATGCCAACAATGCTACATACATCAAGTGCTAAATGAGAGAAACAGCACGGAATAGTGGGGAATAACTGGATTGGGAGTTAAAGGATCTGGGTCTGAATTTTGAGTTGACTATTTTCTGCCTATGGTTTTGAGCAAACCTTTTTGAGTTTCAATTCCCTCATCTACAAATGACAGAGTTGGAAGAAATGACCTCTGAGGTCCCTCCTTGCTCTAAATTTTTGATTCTGTGATCCTGGCTCTGCCATTTATCAGCTATGTGACTTTGGACAAGTAATTTCCATTGTCTAGACTTCTTTTTTCTTCTTTTTCTAAAATGAGGAGGTTTCAACTAGTTGATTTCTAAAATTCCCTTCCAGCTCTAAGTCCTATGCTGCTATGAGTGATACAAATATCAAGTGTCGTGGGAGCTCAGAGAAATGGGATTTGACAGTGTGGAATGCTTCAGGAATCTGTCTGAAGTCACCCTAATGCTAATCTCCATCTTATGCTGGTGGGAATGTTTGCATTATGAAGCAAGCCCAGGCAGTCGTTTAAAGTCGTTTAAAGTCCATTGCTGATGAAATTAAGGCCAGGAGTTGGGTTTGCTGTGGGTCAGTTAGTCTTGCCCTTTCTCATGCTCACAGACAGCATCTTTCCCTTCCCTCCGCCATCTCTCCCCAATGCACACCCTGGGTTGTAAGAGACTCTGGGTGCAAATATGGATGGCTGCATACATTTATATCCTCAGCTCTGCTCTCTCCACACCCTCCCAGTCTGGACCTGTGATTTCACTGGTGCTGAAAATGCCTGGTAAAGAAATTTCTACCAAGAGAGATTTGAAACTGCTCAGCAAGTAACAGTTTAATTTGATTTTAATTCTAAAGATCCTTACCTTCTGTCTTAGTATCAGTTTTAAGACAGAAGAGCAGCAAGGGCTAGGCAATTGGGGGTTAAGTGACTTGCCCAGGATCAATCACATGGCTAGGAAGTATCTGAGGCCAGATTTAAACCCTGGTCCTCTCCACTCCAGACCTGGTGCCCTATCCACAGCCAAAATCCCCAAATTACAGTTTTAAATAGTCACTTGGAAACCTAACAGGGTAAGTGACTTGATGACAGAGGCAAGACCTAAAACTAGGGCTTTCTTACTTTGAGACTGACTTTCTCTCCATTATAGCTTATAGCAGGACCACTCAGGCTGTTGCTGTGGCCAAGTGGGGAATGAAGTTTGTCTAGTTGCTAAGTTACCATGTTACTCGGTAACCCTTGGACCATGACTATTAGTAGATTGAAAGCCAACATCCAAAAGAATGGAAAATATCGCAGAAAACACTTTTAGTGATCCCAAATTATTCCCTGCCACACAACCTATCATTTGGAGCAAAATATACAAAACTCAAAAAAAATTCTGATGATGGCAAGTGAGTAGCATAGTTGTATAGGAAGTGTGTAGTGGCCAGAGTGCTGGTTTTAAAGTCAGGAAAATCTGGGTTTGAATTCTGCCAGAGAAACTAATTAGCTGTGTGATCTTGGGCAAGTCACTTCAATTCTGAGGTTCAGTTTCCTCATTTGTAAAATAAGAAAAATAATAGCACGTATATCACAATGTATAGAGCAAGTGAGATAAAATGTGTGTAAAATTTTGCTATATAAATATTAATTGTTATTATTGTTCTTTTTTAATCCTTGCTTTCTGTCTAAGTACCATTTCTAAGGCAAAAGGGCAAGGGCTAGGCAATTGGAGTTGTGATTTTCTTGAGGTCCCATGATTAGAAAGTGTCTGAGGTCAAATTTGAACCCAGGTGCTCCTGATTCCAGCCTGGTACTCTACCCACTGTGCCACCTAGCTGCCCCTTGTTATTATTGTTAATGTTCGATGATGCACACAAAAAACTGACTAGTATCTCACCAGAGTATTTGGGCACCTCAGATCGTAAGGTTCTTTTTTTTCCTTGCTCATCTCAGAGGTTAATTTTAGAATGTTAAAGCTGGAAGAAATAATTTAGTCCAAACTTCACATTGTCTAGACAGAAATAGACTCAGAAGGGATGAATGATTTCAAATAGATTTTACAGATAGTGTCAAATCCAAAACCAAGGCAGAGGTCTTCTAATTCTTCATTGCATACCACTGTGTCTCCTATTTGACAGATGTGGCCAACTGAGGCCTGTCTAGATTGCCCAAAATCACAAAATTAGTTAGTGTCATTACTTCAACTCAAACTCCGGTCTTCTGAATCCCAGCCTGGTGCTCTGACTCCACTATTTCCTTTCCCCTGGTATAAACAATTTACGGTATTTTCAAATGCCACTTGACATTTGAGGCAATCAGAAAATCCAATTCTCCTTGACAACATCTGTTTCCCAGAATCCTTCAATAACTACTTCCCACACCAATTCCTAAACAAAATGCACCCGCCCAGAGACCGATGCATTAGAGTTAAATTGAAAGAAGAAAAATTAGGAGAAAAAAAAAGAAAGCTGGACTGAACTTTAAAACCACCCAAATTCTATCTCACCCCCTACATCCCTCCCTTATCAGTGAATACACCCACAACCCCGTGTTTAAAAGGCTTCTAGTGACAGCCTGACTAGCATACTGTTGGCTGTCAGGAAAAGTCAGTGCCAGCAAGAATTTCCCAGTTCTGGACTCTAATTGGTTTCCTACCTCAAAGACAGCAGCTTTCCCAGGGGATGGAATTGGGGGGGGGGAGCGGTTCTCTCTTCCTCCTGTGCTACCTGCTACACTAGATGCATTGCTCCTTGGGAAGCAGGGAGACTCTCTGACCAGTGGTCCTGAGAAGGTGTCCAGAGGAAGGAGTAAGGAAGTGAGAGGCACAGGGAGTGACAGTGGAGGGGCTGGTCTCCAGAGCTGAATTCTTGGCTAGTGGGAAAAGGATGTTTTGTAATATTTGGCTTTTGCTTCTAGGGGCCAGACAGGAAACGAGAGCTCAGTGGCCTCTCTGCAGAGGGGCAGTTCCTGAGTTCTCATCAACTTTGGCTTGGCCATTTAAAGCAGTCAGGATTCCGATGCTTCACTCCTCCCCTCCCCAATCTTCACTCACCGCCCCCCCCCCCCGCCCCCATTTCCACCCCCACCCCCCTGCTTCCCTTCATTCCTGACATGCTATAAAAAATTTCCCTCTGCCTAAACTTGGCTCAGTAGCTTTCACTCACTGGGAGGGAATTTCTCCTGTTACAAAGTTTCAGTTTTTAAAAAAGGCAATTCAGTGCTTGGGACATTTTTGATGATGTTTCCCCCCCCCCCCCCCCCGAACTTTGGTGACAGCTACAAAATATACCATGTTTATCTTAGTTATATTTGTTTCCCACCCCTACTCCCCCACAGAGGGAAATTAGTGTGGGTGAAAGATACAACTTACTTTGATGGATCCATGATCTCAACAATATAGTAGATGGCCAGCCCTTCACATCTCTTCCTGTAGGATTCATATCTATGCCTTTCCATAAATCCTCTACAAAAGAATCATCTCAGGGGCAGCTAGGTGGCTCAGTGGATTGAGAGCCAGGTCTAGAGATGGGAGGTCCTGAGTTCAAATGTGGCCTCAGATACTTCCTAGCTGTGTGACCTTGGACAAGTTACTTAACCCTTATTATCTAGCCCTTACCACTCTTCTGCCTTAGAACTAATATGGAAAGTAAGTGTTTTAATTTAAAAAAAAAAAAGAGCCATCCCGGGTTCTTTTAACGTCTTGGGCACCAGGAGGTACAATGGATAGAGTGCTGGACCTGGAGTCAGCTGACATTTTGAATGTCCTGAATTGTAGTCTTCCATGACTTACTGCCATATTGCATCATCAGGAGAAAATGTCTTCTAAAAAGGAGACAACTAGGTGACTGAAGGGTAGAGTACAGGACTTGGAGTCAGGAAGATGTGAGCTCTAATGCTGTCTTGCACAACAATTAGTTGTGTGACTCCAGGCAACTTCTGAATGCTTCAATTTCCTTTTCTAAAAATGGAAATAATATTAATACCTGCCTGATAAGGTTGTTTTTAGGAACAAATGAAATAACATTCAGAAAGTGTTCTTTTAAGTTCTGTAAACCTTGAAGCACAATATATAGTCTAGCTAAAATGATGGTGATGATGATGATGGGGATGTGGCAGAGAACAGCTTGGGATCATTGAAAGTTCTAGCCATAATATTAGTTTTCTATTCTTTTAGCTACTGGTTCTCAACCCAGTAGCTATGACTTTAAGAGATACAAAGGAAGGAAGGAAACAAGCACTTGTTAAGTACCTACTAAATGCTACAAATACTATCTCATTTGATCCTGATGACAATCCAGAGAGGTAGGTGCTATTATTATTATTCACTTTTTCCAGATGAGAAAACTTAGACAAACGAGTCAGATGACTTGTCCAAGGTCATACAGCTACTACATGTCTGAGGTGGGTTTTGAACTCAAGTCTCCCCAATTTCAGACTCTATCCACTATATTACATATCTGCTTCTAACCATGTCTCAGTGTCTCACAAACTGACCCATGTAGCCACACCAGACAGAAGATGGGATGCTGCCATAAAACAAGAGAAGCTCAGCTCAATAGCAACCTTAAAAGGGCATGTGTATTTTTGGTCACTGGGACACATTTTTCTTAACAACGGACCCATTCCAAGGATAGTTGTTTATCACTTTGCTATACTTTTTATATTTCCTATTAATTATGCACCAACTCATAATAGTTACTGGCACCTTTATTGTGGGGCAGCTGCCTTTGCTGCTCTCTCCCTGTCTTCGGTTTAGTAGCTGACCTGTGATGTTTCCTTCCTTCCTCTTCCCCCCTCATCCACTGGCTCTCACCAGAAGCCATAGATGGGCTGGCTGTGGCACGATCTGGGGATGCATTCCCCTGGGCTCTTTCCTTAAGACCAATCTGGTCCATATGCTATGCATGCTTATGCCGGTAGCATAAAGCTTCCACCTGTGGGTAGAATCATAGCTAATATGAGCAAGTTTCACAAAACAGGACTTGGCAGGAACAAGAAAAGCACAAGTGAATCAACTTTTGAAGAGAAATTCCGTTGATGGGAAGGAGTAAGGTGGTCACAGTGGCAGGGAGCCTGAAAGGGACAAGACATCTACACTACCCTGAATTATTGTTGCTAGCCCAAAGTTAAGCTCAGTTGTTTCTATATCAGGGCCCTCTACATTTTGGCACCTTGGACAAAGTTCACATCATCCATCCTAGTTAATGTGTTTCCTATGGGAACAAGCTTTCCTCTCTTCTATCACCTCAAACTCTTGTAGCTGGTTTTGTCTGTTCAAGCAGATAACTTTTTTTTAAAGAACCCTTACCTTCTATCTTAGAATCAATACTAAGTATTGCTTCCAAGGCAGAAAAGTGGTAAGGACTAGGTGATTAATTGAGATCAAATGACTTGCCCAAGGTCATACAACTAGAAAGTGTCTGAAGTCAAATTTTAACTCAGGACCTCCCATCTTCAGGCTTGAGTTACTGAGCTCAGAGATGGAGCCATCAGCTGAGCACATAACCTTGGCTCCTCTAGGTATTTTTCTAGGAACTGGCAACCTGAGGAAAATCCAAAGCTATATCCTCATTAGGGAGATCTATTAGGGATATTTTCTCAGCTATCCACTGAGCTACTTAGCTGCCCCAATGTCCCCCCATTTCTTGATCTGAAGATGGTTGGCTGCTTTTGGTAGGCATGCTCTATCTGCCATAAGATGAATGTCACACCTTTGCTCTCCTTTTTCTTTTTTTAAGCTCTTACCTTCCATCTTGGAGTCAATACTGGGTATTCATTCCAAGGCAGAAGAGTGGTAAGGGCTAGGCAACAGGGGTTAAGTGATTTTCCAGGGTCACACAGCTAGGAAGTATCTGAAGTCAGATTTAAACCCGGGACTTCCCATCTCTGGGCCTGGTTCTCAATCCACTGAGACACCCAACTGTTCTCTTTCTGCTCTCCTTTTGAACAGATGAAAAGAACCTCTAAGTGCTTTTAAATCTGCATCATCTCCAGTGCAGATTTCTTCTGAATGAGTTCAGTCAGGTCCAGATACTATTCTTGGTAAGAGAATTATACAATCATAAGATTTACAGTAGAGACCATCTAATTAAACACTCATTTTCCAGATGGGGAAACTGAGGTCCATAGAAATTAAGTGATTTGATAAAGATCAGCAGAGTTACACATAGGGTTCTCAAACTTTCCCTGAAGTTGATGGGGCAGTCTCCAAGAAATGAGGTCTTAGAAATGCAGCTATCAGTCAGCTGTGTTAGGAAAGCCTTATAGTTCTAGACTCAACGTAAGAGTTAAAATAGTTGGTAGATTTAAATTGTAGTAGATATAAGAGTGGATGAGTAAATTGTGACAGCAGAAAATATGTTTTCAAGACAGTGTCTTGTTTTAAATTAAATATAAGGTGGTCGCCAGGGAAATACTCCCAATTATGAAATATACCCAAGTCAACTGGGTTTTATAGAGAATTTAATTAATAATACAATGAGGAATTAAAGAAAGAGAAAAGAAGAGAAAAAGGAAATCATGAGAAAAGGATAGGCCAGCCCAGGGCAGCCCTGGCCAACCCAGGCCTAAGCCCTAAAAGAAAGATCAGTCAGTCCTTAATCACTCACCACAAGATCTGTTCAAGCAAGGATTCTAGTGACACCAGGCCAGCTTCATCTCAGCTGCCTCCACCAGCTCAATGCCTGAATCTGAATATATCAGAATCCTTCTGAATGAATCTGAGCTCCTATTTAAAGGGAATTTTCTCCTATGTCTCCTCCCCTAAGTTCTCACATCTACCAATTACAGTAGATGTTTTTCAAAGGACAGATCATTCTTAGTTCACACCTGAGTAGACTAATCTTTTGAGTAATTCACACCTGAGTAGACTAGAATCTCTGAGTAAGCTTTCACCTCTTTGCTTCTTGTAAGTTCACAAGTTGCCTGACCTTTATAGGTACTTAGCACCCTTTTGTATTATATCCAAAAATAGGCATGGCTTAAAGAACTTTTTGTCTTACTATAAGTATGGGTTTAAGTACTTTACATTGTTCAGCAAAGAGTTTACAACTTTATCTTCCCCTAAGGCATGCTTAAGTATGGTGAAAGAGTTCTCACATTCCTGATCAAGTACCTTCACTGCCCAAATGGAGAATGGCTCCAATGGGGAACGGTCTTAACCCAATCTTATGAAGTAGGGTCTGGGAAATTTTTAAGGTTCACAATCCTAACCTTATGAAGTAGGGTCTGAGAATTTTTTAAGGTTCACAATCCCCCCTGATGATCATTGGGAGACTAGTCTCCCCATTGATCATTTAACATAATCATCTTGTAGTCCTAAATGCACTTCTAACTATAGATATACACAACATTCAATTTTCTAAGAGGAAATTAGAGTAGTGAGGGAGGAAATAGAAAAGAAAGTAAGCAAAACCAATGTTTTGCTAGGCGCATTGACAGAAAGTCAAATTAGGGGCAGTCCCTTTTGGCATAAATGTGTACATTTACAATAAACATTCAATCAAACTTCAGTTCAATCAACCATACCCAAAGTTCATTCTTGATCTTCTTGATGAAATGTAAGTTTTCTGGCATCTTTCTGCAACAATTCATTCTCTGGATTTGGGAGTTTCAAGCTTCTTTCTTGAAGATCTTTTCTTGAACAAAATCAAAATCTTAGATTTTTATAAAATACAATCTCAAACAAAAAATCAAAATTCTTAAATTTTAAATTAAAATACAATCCCCCCTGAATCTCAAAAAAAATCAAAATTTCCTGGATTTTAAATTAAAACACATCAACAAAAACCAGAAGACTCCTCCGCAACCAGTGGGATGGATAATGCTAGAAATCTAACAAGCGGGGAGATGGACACTGACACACCCCTAGCTTCTCTAGACATTTTTCTGGGGCTTGACAACCTGGAGAAGACCCCAGAGCAATATCTTCCTCAGGGAAATCTATTAGCAATCTCTATAATATCTCCATGTTCTTCCTGAACCTTGAATGTTCCTGTCTCCAAATTGTCATCCAAAGGCCACAAAGATGACTACAGAGTTTCATAATAGAGTCCAGTTTCTAATGAACAGAGGGAGAAGTCATCTATTCATCTTCATTAATCTACTCCCCTCTATCTGCTGCTTCTCTATGTCCCAAATGGTGATACAATACCTCTTAGCTGCTCCATACCGTTTTTTGTTTTGTTTTGTTTTTGGAAGAGCTAAAGAAATTCATAGTGCCAAGGAATTGATAATATCCCCATCCAATGATTCTTCTGTTCTTCCTTACCCACTACTTTCACCCTAGGCAAGGCATTTGGGTCTTCTTTGCATGTCTCTGGTGAAATTCCTAATTAGAGAGAGCATTTGGACAGAAGCTCTTGGATTTATGATCAGATTAAGTGGGTTCAAATACCAGCTTTGTAATTTGCTAGTTGTGTGACTTTGAGCAAGTTCCATAGCCTCTCAGCCTGATCTGTAAATTGAGAATGATCTTCACATGTACCTTATAGGATTACTTGGAGGATCAGACTAGATAATGTGTGTAAAATGCTTTGCAAACTTTAAATCTAGCCATAATTATTTAGTTATTATGATCTGATTATCATATCTCATATTTATTTCTTGATCCTACTTTCAAGGAGATGAACTGTTTCTGATAATGCTTATAGGAATTTAGAGGAGTGCGTTGGATTGAAATTTGAAATGTGAAAAATTGGGTGATTTTTCTAGGTCCATGATAGTTCTGGCTCATCAATCACTGGGTTCAACCATCAAATATGTAGTGGCCCTAAATAGCAATCATACTAAGCCCAGAAGTGCCTGTATACTGGAAAATGTGTATGAGCTACTAAGATCTGACTTTCAGGTTCTCACATCAGGGGTGTTATTCTCCATCAGTCTTCTTGTCACTTCTGCTATTTCCATGTCCACCTTAAAGTCTGATGAATGAACTGGATTCCCCTTTGAGTGTGCTGTGTTCATAGAAAGGGTGATTTTCCAAGGGCAAAATATATTCTTTTCTTGGCAAACTCTGCCATTGGCAGGAAATGGACCCTAGTCTTATAAGAGTTATTTGTTGTAGCATTTTAAAGTATGCAAAGCACTTTGCACATATTCCTTTCATTTGGTCCTTACACATGTGAGACATATACTAATATTATCCCATTTTATAGAGGGAGAAACTGAGGCAAAATTGAAGGGACTTTCCCAGAGTCACACAGCAAGTATCTGAGGCAAGATTTGACATCAAGTGTTCTAACTCTAAGTCTAGGATTTTATTGGCTGTACCACCTAGCCATCCACCTGTCTCCTCCAAATTGATAGTACAGCAATATACATAAATGAAATGGCCTGCTTTGCTTACTCTATATGTCCATTGGTTTTTGGATAGTAGGTAGCTGTGCTTGCTTCAGCAGCAGCACATATACTAAAATTGGATAGTAGGTAGTACCAAATTTAGCAAACAGCAATTGAATCCCTAAATTCTTCTGAATTCTTCTCAAGAATTTCGCAGTGAACTGTGGACCTCAATTGAAAAAACTGTAAGAGAAATCTACATCACCAGAAACCTCCATCAAAAAACATGATGTGGTCTGAAGAACAGAAGGCAATTTGGTTCATGGGACTTAAATGCACATTTTGGTGAAATGAATGATCTATGTAGTGGTGTCAAATTAAAATAGAAATGGATCAGAGAAACATAAATCAGCATTACCAAGGCTATAATGTATTTTTATTTATGTTGTTAAAAATTTCCCAATTAATTTTTTTATTCATGAATTCCTAATTACTATTTTCCTAAATAATCTAGTTGAGTTCCCATAGCCATGAAGTTTAACACTCTATTTAGTTCATAAGTGTCTAAGATAATATTCAAACTCTGGTCGTCCTTATTTCAGGTTGTAAGGGTTAAAAATTAAAGGGTTGGATAAGAGTGTGGTCACCAGAAATGATTACTCAAGTCAGAATGACTTTATAGCAATTTATTTACAAAATAGAGGGGAAGAGTAAAAGTAAGGAAATCAGAGAAAATTACTTTGGCCAGGTCTGAACCAGGCAGGGCTTCAGAGGCCCCAGCAAAAGGGGCCCCAGAGATAAATTAAACAAGGGTTTTAACCAAGAGGCCTCCTCCAAGATGAGGGGCCTCTCCTGAGGCTAGTACCTCCAGGAAAGTCAGGAAAGGGAATCAGCCTTTTCACTCACCCATGTGGTAGTTCTAAGGGAAAACTGAAGAGCAGTCCAAGGTCCCAAGCTGGAGCTCCTTCCAGGTCAAGTTGAAGGCAAAAGAGGGAAGTCGGCTTCAAGAAGAAGGTCAGCTCAAGGAAGAAAGCTGGCCTCAGGAGTCACCTTCAGCTCGAGTCATTATCTTGACCTGCCCGTTGGAGGGAAGTAGGGTGAATGAATAGCTGGCTTTCCTTTGCTGACCTCTGGAGAGAGTTTAATTCTAGATGAAGGTCAACAAGACCTGGCTGAGTCAAGTACCTGAGCAATGTTTAGTTAAATAGGCTAAATATCTTCTCTATCTTTTGTATTTCTCTACTTCCACTCTTTCCATCTCTTTTGTAAATAAAAGCTATTTAAAGTCATTTCAACTTTGAGCAATAATACTTTGAATCATATATTTTAGTCAAACCCTTAATTTTAACCCTTACAAGGTCCAGTATTCTATACACTGTCTTGGATATCTTCATATGCATTGATTACAGCCTTTGAACATAACACTGGATATGTCATGCTTAGACAGGCTACCAATCACACTATTGGATGAAATTCTTGGTCCTTCCCTTCCTTTGATGACTGACTGACAAGTTGTCGTGATAATATTGAAAGACCTTCTCTGTATAGAATAATGCCCAATGACTTACCCTTGGAAGCACTTTAGCCTGACCTACTTTTTTTTTTTTAACCCTTCTCTTCTGTCTTAGAATCAATACTGTATATTGGTTCCAAGGCAGAAGAGTGGTAAGGGCTAGGCAATGGGGGTCAAGTGACTTGCCCAGGGTTACACAGCTAGGAAGTATCTGTGGCCAGATTTGAACCCAGGATTTCCTGTCTCTAGGCCTGGCTCTCTATTCACTGAACCACTCAGTTACACCATCCTCCCCCACTTTCTTTTACTTACCACATAATAGACCTCTTCTTTTTTCAGTTTCAAACTTTGTAACTATGGTTTAAGTAAAATGGTTTTCATTCAGAGCCTATGAGCATGACAACCTGATAGGAGTCAGACCTTCTTAACGCATATTAAATCCTTGTGGTCTTTTATGATGGGTGTCTTGCCTTCTGCAGGTGGCATGACCAGGTGTTCAGGGCAGTCTTGATGATTAACAACCCTGACTTCATCAAGCTGTAATTCTATTCCAGAGTTAATTGGCAAGAGTAATGCATGACCAAAAGGCATATGGCTTCAGGCTCTGATCCATATTCCCTTTCTTGATTGCTTATGAGTCAACTGGGTCCTAAGAGTCTTTGCCAAAATATCTATTTCTATAAATTATGGACAGTTAGCATTTGAGGGTCAAAACAAAGAGGCCCCCATGAAAGCTCTCTTTGACACTAGCAAGAACCTTCCTACAGGACTCCTGATCCCTCTTCTCAGAAAAGTGAGCTGATTGGCTCAACCTGGAGCACATCGAGATGAAGCCTTTGTAAATGTTCATCACCAGTAAGAAACACTTTAGGCCAGCTGGTGGAGCCCAATTCTGGATGACTCATATAGGCTGGATCAATTTGTAACCCTTTTGGCTCCAGTGTAATCCTGGGAAGATTACTTAGCTTTGGCGAAAAACACAGTAAAAACCATGTAGAGCTCAATAAGTACTTCAAGAACCTGTGGGATGTGCTTTTGTTCACACTGGGAAGAGATTTGAGTATCCTCTTGAGTAGGTTACGGCATGTTGACAGAAGCTCCACTAACATGTCATTAATTAAATGCTGGAAGATTGCAGGTGTGTGAACTAACTCAAAGGGCAGAGCCAGGCACCCTGAATGTCTGAACCATATCCAAAAGTTTGTCTCTCACTCGTCACTGGCCCTAATTCTAGGGAAGTTTTAGAATCCCTGCAAATCCAGCTAGTGTGAAAGCTTGAAGGGAGCCAGAATATCAGAAATCAGTGCAAGGGGGCAGTGTTTGTGGAGGGTGAGCTC
The DNA here is from genome assembly GCF_027887165.1 of Monodelphis domestica. NCBI lineage: Eukaryota > Metazoa > Chordata > Mammalia > Didelphimorphia > Didelphidae > Monodelphis > Monodelphis domestica. Next base: position 582,831,943 of record NC_077227.1, on the reverse strand, counting down.
ATTCAGACCCCAGAAGTCGCACAAGTCCTGTTTTGGAAGCAATCAAAAAGAGAAGCTCCTGTTGGTGATAGAGAAGACCAAATGAGCCCCTTTTGGCGCTTATCAAGTGTCTTCTTGTCATTAAGGCCAGTGGATTTCTCCTTCAGTAAGTAAATACCCTGTAGGGAGGAGATGTGTCTGCTCAGCGTTGATTCTGAAATGACTCTCATCGCACTAATCAGTCATTTCCTTTTTATTAAGATATAATCAATTTATACTTTTTATGTGTTGTTTGGAGCTCATCAGGTCCCATGCCTTCTGACTCTCTTCTTGAATGAAGTATTCATGTCTTATAACCTTTCTTGATTTTGAACTGTATTTTCCTTTTTAAAAATGTTCAATTTTCGGGATCAAATTCTCTTGCTTCCATGAGACACTCCCCACAGAGACACTGAGAAAGCAAGAAAAATAAATAAAACCCTTCACAAACATGAGTGACAGTCAAGCAAGACAAATTCTTGCTCAAACGGTGACCCCAAAAGCCCAAATCCACCTCAGTCTGTATCACCTCTCTATCTTGAGGTGGAATAGCATTTGAACTCAATTTCCCAATGTAGGACATGTCCACCCTAGTGCCTATCTACTGGCTTCATTTGGAAGAGTTTACCAAGGTCTTCATAGAATTTCCCTACTTCATCCTCTGCATAGATGTTAATACAGAAGTTGTAATTATCTTTTTTTAATTTTTAAATTAATTTTATAAACCATTTCCTTCTGTCTTAGGATCAATACTGTGCATTGGTTCCAAGGCAGAAGAACAGTAAAGAGTAGGCAGTAAGTATTAAGTGATTTGCCCAGGGTCACACAGTTGGGGGGCTAGATTTGAACCTAGGACCTCCCATCTCTAGACCTGGCTCTCAATCCACTGAGCCACCCAGCTGCCCACAACTGTAATTATTTTCATAGTGATTAGCTTGCTAATGCATCATGAGTGACCAAGAAAAGATGAACAAATGTCTCATAAAATCTTTTCTTTCTACTTTCATGTTCATGAGAAAACCAAAAACTTGACCTACTTCCCAGTAATGTGTTCATAGGAGATTGATGAAAGGATTCTGGGCCCTCAGCTATATATTGATTCCTGGCATGATTTCAGACTTCCTCTAGCTGACACATCTAAATCAGACTATTCTCAGTCCACTAAACTCATTCTGTGCTTTTATGCCCCCAAACTTATACCACAGACTTTCAAAATATCAGTGTCTGAGTTTGTGAGTTCAACCTGTGTCTGAACAAGAATCCCCTCTAAAGCATCATTTATAATAAGTGATCATCCTGCCTCTACTTGAAGAATCCTGATGATGGGCAACTCATGGCATTAAAAAAAACCCTTCCTTTCCCTCTTAGAGTCAATACTATATATTATTTCTAAGGCAGGTGAGTGGTAAGGGCTAGGCAATTGGGGTTAAATGATTTGTCCAGGGTCACACAGTTAGGAAATGTCTGAGGCCAGATTTGGACCCAGGATCTCCTATCTCCAGGCTCATCTCTCCATTCACTGAACCACCCCACTGCCCCCGAACTCATGGCTTCTTCAGATAATTCATTCTCCTTCCATTGCTGAGAGTAGCCAAGTTTTCACAGTTGATTATCATACAATATTGCTATTACTGTGTATAATATTCCCCTGGTCCTGCTTATTTCACTCTGCATCAGTTCATGCAGATCTTTTCAGCTTTTTAAAAAATCATTTTGCTTATCATTTCTTGAAGCACAATAGCATTCCCTCACCAACATGTACCCCAATTTGTTCATCCATTCCCCAGTGATGGACATCCTCTCAATTTCCTGATTTGACACAATCCCGAAGGTCTTATGATGGGGAATGCTATTTACCCCCAGAGAAAGAACTGTAGGAGTTGGATGGATGTGGATTAAAGCATACTGTTTTTCACATCAGTGTATTTATGATTTCATTTATTGATTGATTGATTGATTGATTGTATGAGTGTGCTCTTACAATGACCAATATGGAAAGGTGTTTTGCATGATAATACATGTATGGCCCAGAAAAAAAACCCATAAAAATTAAAACAACAGCAACAAAATCTTTTACCTTCCACCTTAGAATCAATGCTGTGTATTGGTTCCAGGGCAGAAGAAGGGCAAGGGCTAGGCCAAGGGCTAAGATGCCCAGGGTCATCCAGCTAGGAAGTGTCTGAGGTCAAATTTGAATACAGCACCTCCTATCTAGAGATTTAGCTCTTAATTCACTAGCCACCTAGCTATCTCTGTCTCTTGAATTCTTAATCTCCTTTAAACCCAAGTCAAATGATATATATGACTTCCATAACTTCTTCTCTAATCCTAATTCATAATAACCATTTACCACTGGAATTTACAGAAAACTTTATATAAAGTTTTCCAATGTATGATCAAATATTATAACTAAAAGGGCAATTAGATAGAACATTGAGTCTGGAGTTAGGAAGATCTGAGTTCAAATCTAGACTTAAACATTAGCTGTGTGATTCTGGGCAAGACACTCAACTGCTGTTGCCTCAGCTATAAAAATGGGAATGATAATAGTTCCTTACCTTGCAGGAGTATTGGAAAGATCAAATGAAATAAAGTACTTCACACAGTCCCTGGAACACATAGTAGGTTCACTCTTTTTTAATACCCGTTATCTGTCTTAGAATTGATATTAAATATCAACTCCAAGAAAGAAGGACAAAGTCTAGGCAATTAGGATTAAAAGACTTGTGTATGATCACAGAGCTAGGAGGCCATATTTGAACCCAGGTCCTCTCTACTCCAGGCTGCTGCTCTATCCATTGTGCTACTCAGCTGCCTTAGGTGCTTAAGAAATGATTATTTCCTTCCTTATACTCACCACGATTATTTTTAAAGAAAAAAATTGTTATATACTGAAAAAAACTTTTTAAAATGACCATGTCAAAAATTCATATTTACTGTGAAAGTTTATTTTTCATTTTTTATTCAAATAAAGACATTTTTCTTTTTTCTCATTGCTACAGTCTTAGTTTTCATCACTTTCATGTTATATGTATATATAAAATATATACTTTATGTAATATATATATGTGTGTATTTCAAATCAGACAAAGCCTTTTACTAATTTATTTCTTGCATTTGTAATATTCTTTGGTGACATTTTTGGCCCGAGGCTACTTGGATCCTTCTTAACAACAGAGCAACTATAGCCAACCCCTTCTAGGACTTTCCTTCTTCGCTGGTTTTGCAGAGGCACTCCCATTCACTCAGCATCTTGTTGTCATCAAACTGGATCAAGCTGATTTGGTGCCTTGGCACGCAGGGTCTCGTCTAATATTTCATCTGTGGGTTTGTCCCATTTGGTAGCAAGAACATAAAGATGACTTTAGCAGCTTCATGATTTCCACTAGCTTTCCCATTTTGGATGAGTAGGTCTTTAGCATTTCTAGTAGAGCAGTGTCAATGACCATTACACTTCTAGCAGCAGTGCTTTCCATGGCCATGACAGCAGTTCCCCAGGTGAAGTTGAATTTTGAAGTTTAAATTTGCACCAGGGCCCTCCACTTGGTGGTGACATTGAAAGATTTCTTCTTTATTTTCCCCGTACAATAGAGTGTTTTACTTAAATACTAAAAAGGAGGCGGCAAGGTGGGACAGTATATAGAGTGTGGGTCTGGAATCAGGCAGATCTCAGTTCAAATCTGGTCTTAAACATTTAATAGCTGGGAGATCTTTGGCAATCCACTTAACTTATATCTGCCTTAGTTTCCTCATCTGCAAAATTGAGATAATAATAGCACCTACCTCTTAGGGTTGTGGTAAGGATCACATATTTGTAAGGTACTCAGCACAGTACCTGGCACATAATTGGCACATAATAAATGCTTATTTCCTCCTTTCTTTCCTCCCTTTTATTGCCTTTGAAAGGTAACATAGTATTGTCAATTTAAGTTAGTAGTGAGGATTCCTTCTGGGTTTGTGTTGGACCAGAAGACTGCTGAAGACCCTTCTAACTCTGAAATTCTGTTCTGTGATTTTTTTTTTCTGAGCCCAAAGTGATAAAATTATGGGCTTATTTCTTACAGTTATAAAAAACTACCCAAATTTTGCATATTTCTTGTGCTCTCATTTTAAATCACAGCTTCTTTTCTTCTAGTATCATAGACTTACTCTTGGATTTTGTGTTCGGCTTGATTTTGCAGGCAAGAGTAGTCTGATAAGGACCAAAGTGACAAATGTTGCTAGAGCAAAACCATTCAGTATTAATGAAGTTGCAAGCATGGGTTCAATCTGAGTGGAGGTTCAATTCTTGGTGTGCTAGCTGTGGATACTTCACGCAGATAGCTGTATTTTTGTGGGTGCTGGTGATAAGACACAGTTGTTTCTAAAGCTTTTATTCCTAAGAATTTCTATTATAAGAAAAGAAATTGGAAACTTTTCAAACATAAGGTTCCAAGAATGAAATCATATGTTGGAATGAAGAAAGAAATAATTCATAAAGCATTCCCTTTGGACAGCCCTTTCAACTTCCACTTGCATATCTCTTTAGATCAGCGGTTCTCAATCTGTGGGTCACAACCCCAGTAGGGGTCAATGACCAAAACACAGGGATCGCCTAAAGCCATCGGAAAATACATATTTCCGATGGCTTTAGCTGCTGAGAAATCGTGCTTCTTTACAGGAAGATCTCGGAAAGAATGGGGACCCTGCTGCCTGCACATTGTACTAATGTTAGTTACCTATCAGCAGGCCTCCCCCTATGAGGGGTGATGGATTTACCCTGTTGCCTGGAGGCTGGACTCAAACGCTGGCTCCGGAGGGGTTAAGAATGAGTCCTAGAGCGGATAACAGAGCCGAGTAACCCCAGCAAAGTGAAGCCTCAGTTCGAGCTGGAGGGAGATGACAGGAAAAAGAAGTCAGCATCTGCAGACCCCCTCCACAGGCAGGACTTACCTTCTGCCCCAGCACTCAGGCTGCCTCCTGCTGGATTACTATTTCTCAACATATAATTAAATATTGTTTTTGTGATTAATCACTATATTTAAATTACATTTGATTTGTAGCAATGAGAATACATAATGCATATCAGGTATTTACATTTCGAATCATAACTGTAGCAAAATTACAGTTTTGAAGTAGCCACCAAAATAATTTTTTGGTTTGGGGTCACCACAACATGAGGAACTGTATTGCAGGGTCACGGTATTAGAAAGGTTGAGAACCACTGGTTTAGATTGAATATCCTGGGCTTAAGGTACTCTCTAGGTCTATAATCTAAAAAGTATAGCTCACTAGCCCTCATTAGTATGTTGCCTTTAATAGTCAGCTGACACAATTGGCTGAAAGCATGAACAGTGGGAACAAAATATTGTCCCCATAAACTTGGTATACACTCTCTTATAATTACACATAGTACTGATCAGAAGAGTGGGTATACAAATAGAAGATAGTAGTAAAGAAGCCCATGCATAGGAAACACATATGGTCAAGGCAACTCACACTCTCAGCACTATTTTTTTTTCCTTTTTTTACTGTACCCCATGGACAAAAATGTGTCTCCTGCACATATCACTCTATTGAATTCTCTAGGTTGGCTCCATTCCACAGTTTCACGTGACTGCAGCTATCCTCTCATCTAGACTATTAGAACTTCTTATTAAAACTTTTAAATTTAATGTTTGCCTTTTATTTTCATTCATCTATCTATGTTTCTATTTTTTTAGAGCTCTTTTTTTGACTGACTCCTTAGCGAATGTCCCATCAGCAAAGGACTGTTGAAGTTATTCTGGTCCTTTTGCCAGCTACAGTCTCTCCTTTCTATAATTCCATCAAAGCAAAGGAAGAATTTTTTAATACCTCCTGGAGGAGCTAAAAGGTATAAATACTTCATTTGTTGTTGTTGTTCAATTGTTTTTCAATCGTGTCCAACTCTGTGACCCCATTTGGGATGTTCGTGACAGAGAAACTGGAGTGCTGTGTCATTTCCCTCTCCAACTCATTTTACAGATAAGGAACTAAGGCCAACAGGGTTAAGTGATTTGCTCAGGGTGGCACGCAGCTGGTAAGTGTCTGAGGCTGGAAATTAAATCATGAAGATTGTGTCTTCCTGATTCCAAACCCAGTGCTCTATCCACTATGCCACCTAGCTGCCCCAATACTTCCTTTACCAGCTATTGATGTCCCTTTACAATATTTGAATAGATGGCCTAAGGATCTCTGAAAAGGCAAAATTGTGACGGTTACAACCATAAATTCAGATATCTACTTGGCAGCACTGCTAGCCTCTTTTGAATTATTATGTGTACCCGAAAGGTATTGAACTGCATTTAAATATGTGGATTCTGTAATGCATACATTTGACTAATTCAGATATATCAGAGTGCCTGCATGGTTCTAACTAAGGAAGTTTAACTGCATCATTACTAAAAAAAATATTTTTAGTTACACACTTTAAATTGACATTGTTCCCACATTCCTCTCTTATGATGGTAACTTTCAGATGGAATAATAATGACTTGTAATAATGGCTAACATTCATATAGCACTTATTAGGTGCCAAGAACTGAGCTAAGCACTTTACAATGTCATTATCTCATTTAATCCTGACAACAGTGCTGGGAAGTTGGTGCTTTTATTATTCTCATTTTACAGTTGAGGAAACTGAGGCAAATAGAGGCTATATGACTTATCTAGGGTCACATAGCTAATAAGTATCTTAGGTCAGGTTTAAACTCAGGTTTTACCAGCACTCTATCCATTGCTCAACTTAGATAGAAGGCCTTGGGTGCTACATGTCTTAGTTACCCACCTTTTAGAAAAGCAATTTAGAATTCATTTTAGCTGACAAACTGCTGATGGGCAGTTCTAGGCTGGATCTAATGGCAACTTTAATCCTCGTGTAAGTGGTTGACTAATATAACTGACAAAATTATAAAACAAATAATTGTTCAGGGACTATAGGGAGATTGTATTAGGACTCAGGTTCCTATGTAATAGGAAGATGGGTTTTTTTAGTTTTATCTTACCAGGTAAGATAAGTCACTGACCACCAGGAGATTCTGACTGGAGGCAATGGAAGATTGTAAAAGTAAAAAAACAAAAAAACAAAAATCAAACAAACAGAAGCAGCTCTGGAAGGAAACCAGCAGAAGATGAAGGGAGAGGAAGAAGCAGAAAAAGGTAGGACTTGGAGCAGAAGGCATAGGAAATAATGAGGAAGGTTGTTTGATAGAAGATGAAATATAAGGAACTGATGGCTATTATCCACTCAGCAGCTGCTGGAGGCTCATTGGATGGGACTAGAATCCTGCTGTGGCTACCTGTGATCAGTGTTCTCACAGGCTGAAAATGGTGGAACCTCTGTGAACAAGGAATTTGCCAAAAACAAGGGACACCTGCAATTTGAAGAAAAATGTTTCTGGAGGGGGAAATGGAACATTCAGAACTTGTGGGGGATGGGAGAATTCCATGAAGATTCAAAAAGGAAAACTGTTGGCCAGAGAGAGATTTCTGGTCAGTCTTATCTAAGACTCTAGGAAAGAGTTGTATGAGAGAGATACACTTCTCAAACCCTTCTTGCCTGGCTGAGCTGAATGAAAGTTTCTTCCCCTAAACTGAAGACCACCTTGGATTACAATTTCCCTTAGGGGAACTCAAAGCTATATTCCTTGAAGATAGGTTTTGATCCCACCATCAAAAGTGGCCATAGGGAATAGTTAGCAGGGATCTCCCTGTTTTCCCTTTACCTTCTCTCCCTTCCTTTCAAGAAAATAAATTAATTGATAAATGGGCAAGGGACATGGATAGGCAGTTTTCAGATAAAGAAATCAAAACTATTAATAAGCACATGAAGAAGTGTTCTAAATCTCTTATAATCAGAGAGATGCAAATAAAAACAACTCTGAGGTATCACCTCACACCTAGCAGATTGGCTAACATGATAGCAAAGGAAAGTAATGAATGCTGGAGGGGATGTGGCAAAGTAGGGACATTAATTCATTGCTGGTGGAGTTGTGAACTGATCCAACCATTCTGGAGGGCAATTTGGAACTATGCCCAAAGGACGATAAAAGAATGTCTACCCTTTGATCCAGCCATAGCACTGCTGGGTTTGTACCCCAAAGAGATAATGGACAAAAAGACTTGTACAAAAATATTCATAGCTGCGCTCTTTGTGGTGGCCAAAAATTGGAAAACAAGGGGATGCCCTTCAATTGGAGAATGGCTGAACAAATTGTGGTATATGTTGGTGATGGAATACTATTGTGCAAAAAGGAATAATAAAGTGGAGGAATTCCATGGAGACTGGAACGACCTCCAGGAAGTGATGCAGAGTGAGAGGAGCAGAACCAGGAGAACATTGTACACAGAGACATTGTGGTATAATTGAACGTAATGGACTTCTCCATTAGTAGCGGTGTAATGTCCCTGAACAATCTGCAGGGATCTAGGAGAAAAAACACTATTCATAAGCAGAGGACAAACTGTGGGAGTAGAAACACTGAGGAAAAGCAACTTCCCGACTACAGCGGTTGAGAGGACATGACAGAGGAGAGACTCTAAACGAACACTCTAAAGCAAATACTAACAACATGACAATGGGTTCGAATCAAGAACACATGTGATACCCAGTGGGCAGCTATGGGGGGTGGGGGGGAAAGAAAATGATCTTTGTCTTTAATGAATAATGCTTGGAAATGATCAAATAAAATATTATTTAAAAAAAGAAAAAAGAAAAAAAAGAAAAAAAATTAGACAATTTAAATTACAACAGAACAGAACTGTTTCAAAGACTATGTAATAGGAGGGGGGGTGGATTTTCAAATCGTCAAAAAGAAGAAGGCTATGAGGAGTTGACTTGTCCTCTGGTCTGGACTGACTGACTCCATTATAGCTGTCCAGCTTAGTGGAGGAAAAGGGAAGGTGTTACACAGAACTGTCCTGAAACCAGCTGCTTTCTGGTCCCTTCATCTTTCAAGTCCCTCTCTTGCTCTTTGTGATTCTCATAAAGATAAGTTGCTGTGTCCCTAAGTTCTGAAATAGAGATTGTATCATATTTGGGGGGGATTTCTGAAAAAGTTTCTTAACTGCATGTGGCATCCCCTCAAAAACTGTCTTCTAATATGGGCCACTGATTCCTGTGAATCCTGATTGATTCCCATAATGGACTCAATATTTTCTGCCAACCTATTGATGTAAGTTGCAGGGTGTTCATTTTTTTTCCTGCATCATATTATCAATTTTGCTCCAAGCATTTGGTTTTGAGCAAAAAGATTTTATTGCTTGCAAATCTACATTTCTTTAAATATGCAAAGTTAGATGGTCTGGTGATGTCAAAGTCCTCCCTTTTGTGTACCCTTTTGTTAAGCTGTCATCTTGTCTAGTTTTCTCTATGAACTGCTGGTGTTCATGGGAGCTAAATACTTCTCCCATAATTAAATCTGTATTGTCAAAATCTGATTCAAAGATTTTGAAGACACGTTTTAGCTCCTTAACACATTTATAGGGCTCGTTGATAAATTTTGGAAATTGTTGTTTTAGGGGGTCCAAGTCTTGGGTTGTAAAAGACCTGTGTACTTTAGAGTGTAACACACCAGCTCTTTCAGTGATTTTTGTTATGTCACTAAGAGGCAGGATTTTATGAGCCCCTGTGACCTCAGTTGATGTGTTATCTTGTCTGGTATTATCCTCTGCCTTGTCATTTGTCTTGTTAGTATCTTTCCCTGAAGCAACTGAGTCCCCAACCATAGCTTTAGGTATGTCATCCCCTTCCTTAGCATTTTCCCTTTCTCTTTTAGCCAAATATTTACTGTACATCTTCTGGACCAAGTCTTCAAGTTTATTGTCCAGTACAAGTATTTGTGCAGCTTTCCTAGGTGTTACCATCCTTAGCACAGTTCTTAAGTACGAGAGGGTCTGTATAGTGGTCATGAGGATCATGTATACTTGTGTCATCACTTGCCAAAGTACAGTGTTTAAAAAAGGTATCATGGTGATAAAAGATGTTGTATTGACTATAAATTGTACCGTGTCCATCATGATACCGGTCACCGTATTGTATATTATGCAATACGCCCAGTAAACCACAATTGCTGCTAGCACTTATGCCCAAAAGATTAATTGTAGCATCATGTCTTTTTTTTTTTCCCCTAACACCTCTGTCCTAGCCTTTCAAAACATGGCTACCTTAGTTTTGGGGTTCCAACTAACAACCCTGATCCAACTGCCTGGGATAGATTCTGGCTTTTCCCTGGGGTGCCAAATTGTAATACTGAGACAGAGGGACTTGAAAGATGAAGGGACCAGAAAGCAGCTGGTTTCAGGACAGTTCTGTGTAACACCTTCCCTTTTCCTCCACTAAGCTGGACAGCTATAATGGAGTCAGTCAGTCCAGACCAGAGGACAAGTCAACCCCTCATAGCCTTCTTCTTTTTGATGATTTGAAAATCCACCCCCTCCTATTACATAGACTTTGAGACAGTTCTGTTCTGTTGTAATTTAAATTATCTAATTTATTTTCTTGAAAGGAAGGGAGAGAAGGTAGAGGGAAAACAGGGAGATTCCTGATAACTATTCCCTATGGCCACTTTTGATGGTGGGATCAAAACCTATCTTCAAGGAATATAGCTTTGAGTTCCCCTAAGGGAAATTGTAATCCAAGGTGGTCTTCAGTTTAGGGGAAGAAACTTTCATTCAGCTCAGCCAGGCAAGAAGGGTTTGAGAAGAGTATCTCTCTCATCTAGCTCTTTCCCAGAGTCTTAGATAAGAAGATTGACCAGAAATCTCTCTCTGGCCAATAGTTTTCCTTTTTGAATCTTCATGGAATTTTCCTATCCCCCACAAGTTCTGATTGTTCCATTTTCCCCTCCAGAAACATTTTTCTTCAAATTGCAGGTTTCCCTTGTTTTTGGCAATTTCCTTGTTCACACCTCTGAAAGGTGTTTCACCCTTTTCTTCTCTATCTGGCTTAAGAAGCTCTGCACCTATTTTTTTCTGTGAGCTGTGCTTTGCTTTTAGAAAATGGTTGGGATGGATTGGTCTGCTAATTGCAGATCTATGGAGATTGGCAGTTTTCACTAAAGTGGCATAACACTTTCAGAGCACCTTGTTAAGGGTAGCTGCAAACAAAAAGAACATGTCACTACTTCATTGGTTTGGGAGGAGAGGAATATTTTTTTTTAGCAGGAGTAGTGGGACCTGAAAGGGAACATAAACAGCTCATAGAGAAATGGCTTGGAAAGCATTAGATTGTTCCTGAGTGGACTTTGGATAGTAAGCAGTCCAGAACTATAAATTGTCTCATTGGGTATATTTGTTTCTTTATTCAATTTTCTTGCAAAATTCTATAAGTAGATATATACTCTCTCTATGGACATTTCCATTGGACACTGTGAGGGAGAATGTGATTCAAGATTATGATGTGATGTTTGATTATTCCTGCTTGTCACCTATTGGGTAAAAGTTACAATGATTTCTACTTTTGACTTCTATTAAGTAAATATTATAATTCTTCCTTCTTTTATCTTATCATTAAAAAAAATTTTCCCCCCATGGTTATATGATTCTTGTTGTCTTCCTCCCCTCTTCCCTTTCCCCTCCTGGAGTTGACAAGCAATTTCACTGGGTTATACATGTATTAATTTTAATTTTAATTTTTTGTCTTATTTTTGAGAGTTAATGGTTCTATTGTGATGGATTTTTATGTGAATGGGAAGTGCAATTTATTTGGGCACAGGAGATAAAATGATGAGTATGGAAGTATATCTCTCATATATTAGAATTTTCCCTAGGATCTTGAGAGAGTGTCTTAAATTTTAGGGAGGAAAGGTGGGGGAGCATTTATTAGGGACTTACCATGTGCTGGGCCCTGTGCTAAGTGCTTTACAAACATTATCTCATTTAAAAAAAAAAAAAAACCTTTACCTTGTGTCTTAGAATCCATACTGTGTATTGGTTCCAAGGCAGAACAGTAAGAACTAGGCAATGGGGATTAAGTGACTTGTCCAGAGTCACACAGCTAGGATGTATCTGAGGGCAAATTTGAACCCAAGACTTCCTTCTCTAGGCCTGGATCTTAATCCACTGAGCCACCCAACTGTCTCACAAATATTAGCTAATTTGATCCCTTACAACCACCTTGTGAGGTAGGTGCTATTTTAATCCCCATTGTACAGTTGGAGAAAGTTTATACTTATAGCAGAAAGGCATAACCTTCCCTGGAAATGCCAAACTTACCAGTATAAGTAAAGTATGTGAGTTAGGGAGCCCGTGCAATGTGGAGAGTTGGGGGGTTATACAGTGTAACCGTGGAAGAGAAAGTACTGGCAACTGAGGGGACCAGGAAAAGCCTCATGACAAAATCTTGGTGGAAATGAGATATTCTGATAGGTCCAGTTGAAGAGGGAGGGAATGCCTTCCAAGCAAGGGTGACAGCCATTGTAATAAGATAAAATGGAAATTGAGTCATGGTGTCCATAGACAGGATTAATGTGTAAGAAGTTTGGAAAGTCAGGAAGGAGCCCAAGTTATAAATAACTTTAAATGCCAAAGAGATTTATATCTGATTATAGGGGTAATAGGGAGCCACTAGAATTTATTGGGTAGAGAAGCAACATAGCTCTGCTTGCACTTTGGGAAAATCACTTTGGTGACTATAGAAGATGGATTGAAGTAGAGAGAGATGAACCTGGGGAGACCAACTGGGAAGCTATGGTAGCACTGCAGATGAGAGGTGATGAGGGCCTTTAAGGGTGATGACCATGTGAAGAAAGAGGATCTGAATGCAAGAGATGTGGAGATAGAACTCATTGGGTATGTGGGGTCAATGAGGATAAGGAAATGAGAATGACACTGAGATTGTCTACCTGGGTAACCGGAAAGATGGTGGTGCCCTTGAAAGTGAAGTTTGGGAAAGGGATGTAAAAAAGTGTGATAAAAAGGAGAAGATTGAGTTTGACATGCCTACAAGATGTCTAATTTGAAATATTCAACAGACAGTTCATGATGTGGGACTGGAGCTCAGGAGACAGACTAGGGCTGAAAATATAGATTTGGGAGTCATTGGCAGAAGGATGAAAAGTGAATCCACTGGAGCTGATAGTTTACAATCTTATGGAGTGAAAATAAATGAGGGCCAGTCTGGAGCCCTGACAGACATCCCTTGTTTGTGGGTCTGCCATGGCTGATCCAAGAAAGGAGGCTAAGGAGTGGTTAAAAAGGTAAGAACCAGGAAAGAGATCAGTGTCAGGAAAACCCAAAGAGGATGGAGTAACTAAGAAGAAAGAGTGTCCAACAGTGTCAAATGCTGCAGAGAAAACAAGGAATATGAGGGCCAAGAAAGGGTTTCTTAGATTTGTCAAATAAGAAATCATTGGTAATTTTGGAGATGAGTCTTAGTTAACTGAAATCCAGATCGCAGAGATTGATAAAATTTTAATATTTACAATAAAATATTAACAACAATAATATTCTGAATGTGAGGGATAGGCTTTTGTTGGGCATGAAGTTTTTCAGAAGTTATATAAGCAGGGGACTGCTAGGTGGCTCAGTGTATTGAGTGCCAGACTTAGAGAGAGGATTCAAATATGGCCTCAGACACTTCCTAGCTGTGTGACCCTGGGCAAGTCACTTAACCCCCATTGCCTAGTCCTTAGCACTCTTCTGCCTTAGAACCAATATATAGTATTGGAAGGAAGGTAAAGGTTTTAAAAAAGTCACTTAATCTCTTTTAGCTTCAGTTTTCTCATTTGCACAATGGAGATGATAATAGTAATAGCACTTACCTTCCATGGGGTTGTAAGAATCGAATAAGATCTTCATCAAAAAGTATGTATCCATTGGCAGCGGGGTGGTGCTCAGTGGACAGAGCTATGGGCCTGAACTTTGGAAGATCTGAGTTCAAATCCAGTCTCAGACACTTACTAGCTATATGACCCTGGGCAAGTTACTTAACCCTGTTTACCTCAGTTTTCTTTTCTATAAGATAAGCTGACGAAGGAAATGAAAAACCATTCCTGTATCTCTGCCAAGAAAACTAAACAGGATCACACAGTCAGACATGACTGAAACAACTGAACAACAACAACATGCTAACTATTGTTAGAGTCCCTGCTGGACTTTAAATATGGAAGAGGAAGGACCCGAGTGCTTGAACTTTAATTCAGTTTATCATTCTCTAGGTTTCTGATGACAAATTGTAGCTCACTTTTAGGTTCACAGTGCTCTGATAGTATTTAGGAAGAGAAGTCTGTGAAGTTGCCAGTTGTGAAGCCAGGCATGTCCTTATTCCTAGGTTAAACATTCCTAGTTCTTTCAACCCCATTATTCATTCATTCTTTCTTTCATGATGTACTTATCCACCCACTATTTATTGAGCTTTTGCTATCCAATTTAGCATTGTGCTAAATTGGGGAACATAGTGAAGTTCTACATATGAATCTAGACCCTGAATATAGGTTACAACTCTAAAACAACACATCTTTAAAAGGGAAAAAAATTAAGTATACAAAGAGAAAAAAATACATCCATTTGAATCTATATAATTGCTATGAATTAAAAAAATATTTCTTTCCATTAAAATAAAGATACTTGTTTCATTGCGCTCTCTCTATTTATCACTTTCCTTTTATTTTCTTCTCTACTTACAACACTAAAAATTCAAGTATAAGCTAAATTTATGTTTCATACTCCTGGATTTGGTGGAAAAGGGACAGCTTATATTCAGACTATTAAGATCTCTGACTTCAAGGAGTTCACAGTCTAGTTAAGAGACAAGTTATGCCATGGGAAGATAATGTCTATTTTATTTTTGTAATTTCCACTTCTAAAACTCATATATGAGGTGTTTTTTAAAAATTGGAATAAAACTAAATGAATTTTGAGTTTCTCTCTAAGGATTTTTTGGTGATAATTAAAAACTAACAGATTTCCCAAAACTATGCCTGAGAAAAAATTTTCAACAACAATCTAATAATCTTACATTCTTATTTAGCATCTCTGATAGATTCTATGGGTATTATTATCTCTATTTTATAGATGAAGAAGGATATTTTGGCAATGATGTTGTGAATAAATTAGAGAGAAGGAATTAGAGACAGGGAGATCAATTATGAAGTTACCATACTAGTACAAAAGAGTCTGAATTAGAGTATTAGCCATGGAAATGGAAAGGAGAGGATAGATGAGAAAGGGTATAGTTAAACAGACTTTGTCCAAAAGACAGTTGGGTCAATTTTTCATTTATTTATTTGTTTGTTAATTTAATTTAATTTAAAAAAAACCCTTACTTTCTGTCTTAGAATTAATACTGTGTATTGGTTCCAAGGCAGAAGAGTGGTAAGGGCTAGGCAATGGGAGTTAAGTGACTTGCCCAGGGTCACATAGCTGGTCCAAATTTGAACCTAGGATCTCCCATTTCTAGACCTGGCTCAAAATCCACTAAATCACCCAGCTGCCCTCTGTGGCCAACTTTTAACTGATGTGCTATCCTATTTTATCTAGTCTTTGGGTCATTTTCTTTTAGCTAATAAAATACTAATATAATACATAATATATTTTTAAAAAATTTAAATTCATTTTATTTTTTAATTTTTTGAAGATGATTGCTACCAGCGACCCTATGGGAATGACGCCTAATCAGGGCTGGAGATCACTAGTCAAAAAGATCAAACTCCAATAGTAAGAAATTTCTGTAATGAAAGAAACATTGGAACTAGACTCAAGAAGTTCTATCTTGGTTCTAATCCCAGCTCTGCTTCCTGTTTCCCTATGTTATGTTGGGGGAAATCACTTAACCTCTTGGTAGTCTGTTTTCTCAATTGTAAAATAAATAGATTAGCTTATTCCATCCCCCAAATTCTGATATCTTAAAAGGAGATGTAACCTCTCCTTCCTCTCTGGATTTTGAGAAACAAAAACAAAAGCCTTGTGGGTTTCCTTGCCAAGCTGGATGCTATTCCGGTATGCGACCATTAGATGGAGGTGTCGATGTTCCGAGACTCTCTAATTCCCATCTGACTCGGAACCAACCCTCACCATCATGATGCTCACAACTCCCGCACATCAGCAGAGACCAGCCCTAGGAGACCAACTAGCCCTTCCTTTCTTACTGAAGCACAACGCCAGCTCTTACAGATAACAGTTTTCAAACTCTAACTCTTCCAAAGAAATAGATGGACAATCTTCCTCGACAGAACATTCTGTTCTGAATCAAACCTCCTGAGTAAGAGAGACTTGGTTTTATTGGTAGCATCCCCAAATCTGTGCTTCAAAAGTTACAACCTCCGTTAGTTAAGGCATCTTCGTCATCATAATCACCACATCTGCCCTAGTGTTAACAGAAAGAATTCAGATACCCATCTATTCAACAAACAACCCTCACATCCTTCCTAAGTTTTCCCATCGCCAAGTTAAAACTCTCCATTTCCTCCCATCAATTTCCTTATCTCCTGCTTTCTCTTTTCCTCCATGTTCAGGTTTCCCTTTTCTGTATCCATTCCAATTTCTCAGGGCCCTGTTAGGATAGCTGAAACCCCCATTTCTCCCCTTAAATCTTCCTCTGAAGTCACAGCTATCTTAATAGAAATCTATCTAGAAGGAGGCAGGTGATAGCCAGTCTTCTCTACCCTCATTGGATCTAACTGGACCATCCTGTTGCCTCAAGGGTTATGCCAACAAAACCCAAGTTCTGGCAGACCCTACAAAGATGGAAAGGCGTCAGTTAGGAGCCCAATGACAGATTTTGTGTGAATAAAGAGACTCACTAGAAGAAGGCAAGTCTCTAGGTGTTGATTTGGGGGCACAGTACCTAATGACCATTGGTCTACCAAGGTGTGAAGGGCTTATGCTTGGATCAGTGGAGGAAGGGCCACAAGACTTTTTGAAGTATTGAAGATGACTATGTTAAATTTTTTCTTTTCCCCTGTTGTACTAAACTTTCAACCGATTCAACAGGCCCCTCAGGTCTTTTTTCACATTAACTGTAGTCTAGACATATCTTTACATAGTCCTTTGCTTGTTCAGGTACATTTAATCTCTTAATTTAAAAAAATTCTGAATTTAAATACCATGTAAATGATCATTTCCATATTTTGTACATGAAACTCAATTATGTACTGCTTGCCTTTTCTTTTTAGTATATAATAAATTAAGTATATCTTTCAAATCTGTCATGCTTGTCTGTTTTTATTTCTGTTTATTTTTTCTCTATTTTTAAAAAACGCTTACCATCTGCCTTAGTATTAATTCTAAGACATAAATGTAGCAAAAACTATGAAATTGGGGTTAAGTGTTAAGTTCAGGGTCACACAGCTAGGAAGTGTCTGAGGTCAGATTTGAATCCAGGTTATTCTGATTCCAGGTCTGGCACTCTATCCACCCTGCTACCTAGCTTCCCTTTTTCTGGGTAAAAAAAATTTTTTAAAACCCTTACCTTCCTTCTTAGAATCAATGCTGTGTATTAGTTCCAAAGTAGAAGAGCAGTAAAGGCTGAGCACTGGGGTTAAATAACTTGCCCAGGGTCACATAGCTAGGAAGGTTCTAAGGTCCTTTTTGAACCCAGAACCTCCCTTCTCTAGGCCTGAATCTCAATCCACTGTGTCACCTAGCTGTCCCCTTTCTGTGTATTTTTTAATATGTTTCAATGGACCTTTTCAGCAGGGGTGGGTTGGAGGGGAAGCATCACTACTGCAAGTCCCTCTTTACTCACCTCCCTTAAGTCCCAGCTAAAGTCCCACCTTCCAAGACTTTCCTTCTTTTAATTATTTCCTATATATCCTGCATATAGTGTGCTTTGTAGATATGATTGTATGTTGTATGTTACTCCCTTTAGATTGCAATATCCTTGAAGACAGGAACTATCTTTTGGCTCTTTTTGTATCTCTAGCACTTAGTACAGTGCCTGGCACATCAGAGCTTGCTGAATAATAATAATTAATAAATTAATAAAAATAAAAAATTAATAACTGATTGGTTGATTCTTCCAAATTTCCCAACCCCATTATTAAAAAGGGGGGGATGGGGAAGAAATCTTTAACAGATAAGTATGGTCATGCCAAAAAAAAAAAGACCAAAAACCCTCCCACAAAAATCCACACAATGCTCAGGGTAGAAAATGTTTGTATTTTTCTGTATTTTTAGTCCTTTACCTCTTTGTCAGGAAACAGGTAATATGCTTCATTCAAGGTCCTTTAGAGACTTGGTTGATCTTTGCTTTGATCAGAGTTCTTAAGTCTTTCAATGTATTTTCTTTACAATGTTGTTAATATTATGTAAATTGTTTTTCTGGTTCTGCTCACTTCACTAGGCACCTGTTCATACAATTCTGCCCAGATTTTTCTAACCCATTCCTTTTGTCATTTCTCTTGGCACAATAATATTGGAATAATTATTCCATTGCATACATTATGATAATTTATTTACCCATTCCCCAATTGATGGCCACTCTTATTATCAAGTTCTTTGCTATGACAAAAGAGTTTCTATAAATATTTTCTACATGTAGACTCTTTTCATCTTTTCAAAAAAATCTTTTGGGGGTACAAACTGAAATAGGTAGGTAGAATAATAAGCACTTAAATAAATAACATAACTAATTATTAAGATCTAATCTTAACCTCAAAGCCAGAGTACTAAACCTCACTAACTACCTTTTATACTATTCTAATTAACTCCTTAATTACTACTTAAGATTAGGGGAGGACTTGTAGGTACAGAAACCAGGGCCAAAGGAAGTCTCACAAACTGATGTCCTCTTGGGTCAGGCAGAAGTCCCAGTAGAGATCAGCAGCATACAGGATCAAGAAAGGGGAGTGATGGTTTAATACACACTGTCCACTGGTGTAAAGTTAACCATTCTTTCTACCACTTCCTTAAGATGAATTGATTGAAGGAAGATCTCAGTCTCCAAAGATCTACTCCACCAACTGCCTGTCTCCTCCAGAGAAGAAAAACTGCCTGTCTCTTTTCAGAGTTTCCAAATGTTGGCCTGTAGGATCTCTTGCTTTGCAGCAAAAGGCTAATCCTATATCTCCTACAACAAAACCTAGTATTGATATTGCTCGGGCAAAAAGTATGTACACTTTAAGGACTTAGGGATATAGTTTCCCAATGCTTTTCAGAATGGTTGAGTCAATTCATATCTCCATGTGACTATTTTCCTGGATCCACTTCAATTACTGTCAATTAACTTTTCTTTTCAACTTTGCCAATCTTATGGGTGTGGAGGGAAACTCAAAATTATTTTACTTTATATTTTTTCCAATTACTAGTGATATGGAACACTCCTTCCTTTCCCCCTCCCTCTCTTCTCTAAGGTCACCAATAGCTTAGATTTCTTCCTCTGAGAACTGTCGATTCATATTCTTTGACCATTTACTTATTGGAGAATGAATGGTCCTTGTTCTAATATACTTTAAGTCTTTTTACATTTTTTTAAATTTTTACTTAATTTTATTTTCCCCAATTACATTTAAAAACAATTTCCAACATTTTAAAAAGAATTTTGAGTCTCAAATTCTGTTCCTCCTCCGCAAACAGCTTTATAATAAAGATTTTACATGTGCCATCATGTAAAACATTTCCCCATATTAATACTTTTGTGGAAGGAAACTCAAAAAAATTAAGAAAGAAAAAACTTTAAATCAGGTCTTTATATGCCTTATATTTATTTGTGGTCTTTATCAGAGAAATTTACTGCAAAAAGTTTTCTCAGTTAACCATTTCCCTTTTAATTTTAATTGCATTGGATTTAAAATCTGTGCAAAGCCTTTTAAATTTAAATTTTATTCAATTAAAATCATCTACATTATCTCTTTTGATTCTCTCAATCCCTTGTTGGTCATGAACACCTCTCCCATCCATCTTTGCAATTTGTTTCTCCAATTTGTTTGATGTGACTTTAAATATTCAAATCATGTATCTATTTAGAAGGTTATCTTGGTATATAGTATGATTGTTGGTTTTTTCCTCATTTCTACCAGATTGCTTTTCACTTTTCCTAGAAGTTTTAATTGATTAGTGAGCCTTTACTCATTGAGGTCTTAGGATTTATCAAACACTATTTTTCTTTATTTATTTGCTTCTATATGTTATATACTTGGTCCCCCAATCAACTTCTGTTTATATCTGTTTATAACTAGAACCAAATATTTTTATGATTACTGCTTTGTTGTATAGTTTGACATATCATATTGTTAGGTCTCTTTGTTTCCCTTTTTTTTTTAAACCCTTACCTTCCTGCTTGGAGTCAATACTGTGTATTGGTTCCAAGGCAGAAGAGTGGTAAGGGCTAGGCAATGGGGATCAAGTGACTTGCCCAGGGTCACACAGCTAGGAAGTGGCTGAGGCCAGACTTGAACCTAGGACCTCCTGTCTCTAGGGCTAGCTCTCAATTCACTGAGCTACCAGCTGCCCCCCTGTTTCCCATTTTTAAAAATTGTTTCCCTTAATATTGTTCATTCATAAGTATTTCATTCTTATTTTTTCTTCTAGTTCTCTAAAGTAATCCTAATAATTACTAATAAAGTAAAGTAGTTTGATTGGTATGGCAGTGAATAAATAAATAACTTTGGTAGCATCATCATTTTTATTATATTGGCATTGCAATTCTAATAGCACAAGCAATTTCTATTTCTCTAATTATTTAGGTCTGTCTTCATTTTTGTAAAGAGAATTTTATAGTTATAGTCCTGTGTTTCTTGGTAGATAGACTCCTAAATACTTTGTACATCCTATAATTATTTTGAATGCAATTTCTCTATTTCTTCCTGCTGGGTTTTGTTGGTAATATACAGAAATACTTATAATTTATGTGAGTTTATTTAAAATTCTACAATTTGGCTGGTCATATTTTAATTAAATTTTAAATTTATTTTTTAGAGTTTTCAAGATATTGTTCAAAAAGTTATAATTTTATTTCATTTTTTCCCATGCATCCCTTCTTTTTTTTCTTATCATTGCTCTAGGAATAATTTGCAGACCTAAATCAAATAATTGTAGTGATAATGGATATTCTTTTTTCGGCCTAGATCTTCTTAGAAAGCCCTTTGGCCTTGCTCTAATACGTATATTGTTCACTCTTATGGGGGCTAGGTGGCACAGCAGATAAAACTGGGCTTGGAGTTAGGAAGACCAATTTAAATCTAGCCTCACCACTTACTAGTTATGTGACCCTGGGCAAGTCACTTAACCTCTGTTTGTCTCAGTTTCTTCAGTTGTAAAATGGGGATAATGATAGTTCTTATCTCTCAGGATTGTTGTGAAGATCAACTGAGATAATATTTGATACAAACTTAGCACAATGCCTGGCATATAGAGAGAAGTGTTATATAATGCTTATTCCCTTTCTCTTCTGCTCCCTTACTTTTAGATTGTCACTACTTATCATATCAAGGACAGGGTCCATTTATTCCTATGCTTTTTAAAAAAAGTATTTTTAGATAGAAATATGTATTGAATTTGATCTTTTTAAAGCATCTGTTGATATAATCACATGGTTCTTGTTATTTTTCTTATTAATATGACTGTCTACATGCTAATTTGGCCCTTTCTCCTACTGTGGATCCAGGCTGCCTAGCCATGAACTTCCCCTACTGAGCCTTCCTGGGAGTCCTCTTGTGTATTCTTATACTGGATTCTTCCTTACTGTTCTTTCTTGTGCCTCTTTAGCTTTATTTGATATGTTTGTGTGGGATCTGGATTCATCTTGGTTCTAACATCTTGGCTGATAGTCTAAATTTATCCTAGGATCATCTCTAATGCTATTCTCAACTCTTTCAATAAATATTTATTAGGTACTTACTATGGGCAAGGCAAAGGATACAGACTTTCCTACCTTCTCACCAGCAGTTTTTTCACATTGGAGATTCTTTCACTGGGCAGCCACTCTTCTGAGTGATGAATCTCTTGTCTGGACCCCCATTTTGTGAGGTGCCTTGGTCACTCTCAGTTCACTCCCAGCTCCATTCCATACTCTCGAATCTCTTCTAGTTGCCAGCAGCCTTGTCTGTGGGTAGATCTTTTTCCTTCTTCCCTCATTTCCCATCCCGGAAAGCTCTGTTTTATGCACTCTTTTCCCTTACAATGTCAGTTCCTTGAGGGTAAAGTCTATCTATACTTAAAAAAAAATCCTTTCCTTCTCTCTTAGAATCAATACTAAATATCAGTTCCAAGGCAGAAGAGTGGTAAGGGCTAGTCCTGGGTTAGTGAAACTATGGTACTCTTGGCATGCTGGAGACTGCCAGAGGGGGCTATTTCCCTTCCCCTCTCCACACATGCCTGAGGACATTTCTCACATGCCCCAGCCCTTTGCCCAGCAGCCCAATGGGAAAGCTCCCTTCCTCCCCTGTCTGGGTTAAGGCAGGGCTCACATGGATGTGAGGGTTGCAGTTTGGGCACAGTCGCTAAATGGTTCACCATCACTGAGCTAGGCAATGGAGATTAAGTGATTTGTCCAGGATCACACAGCTAGAAAGGGTCTGAGATGTGAACCTAGGCCCTTCCATTTTCAGATATGGTTCTCTGTCCACTAAGTCACCTAGCTATCCCTAAGGACTGTACTTTTTGGTTGATATTTGTATTCCTAGTGCTTAGTAAAGTCCTTTGCACATAGTAAGCACTTAAATTATCTATTCTGTTTCTATTCTCTTTATATATATATATATATATATATATATATATATAAATATATATGTCTACCTATCTTTTATCTGTCTGCTATCTATCATCTATCAAATATTATCATCTATATCATCTGTCTATATTTATCATCCATTAATCTATCATCTCTCTATAATCTGTCTGTCTTTCTATATGAAGACAAAAACATGAAACAATCCTTATCTTCAAAGAGCTTATACTTGGGGGATAGGATACAATATATATGGATAAGGAAATACAAAGTAGTCACAAAGTAATTTTAACAAGGCGACAGTACTAACAATTGTGGGAGAGGAAATCAGGAAAAGAATTAATGTACAAAATGACATCTGTACTTGGAAATGATGGGCTCTGTGAGATGGAAATGAGGAGAGCACTTGAGGAAGGGGAGAACAACTTTGTAAAGACAGTGAGGAAGCAGATGGAATGTTAGTTTTGAGGAGTGAATAGCAGGCCAGTTTGACTGGAAAGGAAAATGCACAAGGAATTATGAAATAAGGCTAGAAAGGTAGGTGGGAGGAAGATAGAAGAAAACTTCAAATATTAGATGGCAGATTTAAAAAAATGTATAGTTTCAATTGGGAACCATTGATGGTTTTTAGTAGGTTAGTGGCATTGTCAGATTTGGATCTTAGGAATATTGATTTGTCATCCACGTGGAGGATGAATTAGAGAAGCTTAGAAGAAGAGTCCAATTAGGAGCTGTGGCAACAACTAAGGGGAGAAGATGACTAACCTGCAGTATAAGAGAAGAGAATGCCAATAGCTGTTCCAACCTGGTTTTGCAGATGGAATGGCACAGACCTAATAGACCCCAGAGAGAGGATTTAGTTTAAGGCAATGCATGAGACAGCACTGGCAGACTGAGCACATTTTTCCCCCCAGAGGGCAGTAGCAGCCTACCTAAGGTGACCTGCCTGCCAGCTCCATCCAGGACTGTGCTATGTAGCCCCATCTTCTTTAAGCACACAGTGCTGCTTGCCTCAAGCTGTGGCGTCCTGAAGCTACCCTGGCCCACTCTCTGTTTACAGATGTGCCAGAAACTTCCTGTGTTTATCCCCTCTGCCTTCCTCTCTTCTTCTTCCAAGTAGAAAGTCAGTCCCTAAATCCATGGAAGGTTAGCAGTCTCCTGCCCTCCCCATGTCCAACCCATGGGATTAAGAGGTACTACAATTCCAAGAGATCGGAGAGGACATGCCCCTTGTACCATTAGAGAATTGGGGCTGGGGCAGTCACTGAGGATAGAACAGGGCAAAGGAGCCTAGTGGAGGGAGAACGGAGAGGGGAGGGTCTTGACAAAGATTTCCTCCAGCTGGATTTCAGTGGTTCAGCTCTGGATCCCGCCCCCTGCCAGCATTTAATTGTTTATTATCTCCAATGACAATGATTTGGAAAAATTAAGTGGTGTTTATGCTCCCAGCAATGAACTGCTTTGCTCCTCAAACCTCACTCCCCGGGAGTCATTTATCTCCATTTTCTTTTTGTTTCCCACTTCTCCCATCCCCAGACAGACTAAATAACTGGCAATCAACACAACTCAGGTCGAAGGAGTCCCACGTAATCCGGAACCGAGCTGGATCTTTTGTTTTCCCAGATCAGCTCTAGCTCCAGCTCTAGCTCCAACTCGAGTCCCTGATTTAGTCCCTGACTTGCAGGGACCTTTACACCACGTGGCTGCAAGTGGCCCTGTGTGGGTTGGAAGGAACAGTAAACAGGAAATGCATGGTTAAGGAAGGAATACAAGTGATCACTCAATTAGGCAGTTAGAACTACTTAAATCCCCTATAGGCATCTTTAGGGAAAGCCCCCGCTACTTTAATCAGTCCTGGGCTAAGGCTTATAAACTCACAAGAGAACAGTCGGGGAAGGTCTGTGGGGAGCCAACTGGGGTGTGTGCATGCCAGCATTCAACCCAAGCCAAAGATTCTGCCAGGAGATGCAGTACAATGTGGACCACTGATGAAAAAGCCCAGCCGTGCGCCTGCGTAGGGATCCTCCCGGCCAAGTTCCAGAACTTACATGACTTAAAAAAAAAAAAATCCTTTCCTGGCCTTGGATTAAAAAGACTGTTCTTTGAGCACAGAGCTCTATTGCTCTTGCCTTTCAATCCCCACATCTGTCTGTTCTTGTAGCTCAGGCTCCCTTCTCATAAAGTGACAGCCTTCACTGCATTGGAAACTGGACTGGGCATCGAGCTCCCAATTGTGTATCTGGCTCCACCTTCTCTGGAATAGACCGGATTCCAAAAGCAATTCAAGTTCAAATCCAAATTCAACAGCCATTTGTTAAGGGGCTGCTGTGCCTCAGAACACAATGTTAGGCAATGGACAATACACAGTTTAGTTCTGATACAATGCTCGCCCTCACAGAGTTTACAGTAGATTAAGAGGATATGACACAGATAATGTAATATGTGATAAAAGCATCGAGTGACAAGTGATGTCTAAGGAGAAAAGTTGTTACTGATAGAGGATCAGGGAAGGCTCTGTGCAGAAGATGACTTTTGGGTTTTTTAAGGATGGAGGGAATTTGATAGTAGAGGAAGGAAGAACTTCCAGAGGCCTTAGGGAGCAGTGGGAGCAAAAGTATGGGGCAGTGATGGTGAATCTCTTAGAACCTTTTAGACATTGTGTACAGTGCCCCACCACCACCACACACTGTGCTCCACCCCCACTCCCAGACTGTGTGCTGTGCCCCTGCCAGACTGAGGTCTCCCTCCCCTCCCCACCTTATCCCAGATAGGGGAGAGAGAAAAGAAGGGGAATGGCCCTAGAACGCCACTCAGGGTGGGGAGGCTTGCAAGAGAGAAGGGGAACAGAGCAGCTCCAGCAGATGGTGGCTTGCATGCCCACAGAGAGATCTCCATGTGTTGTTTTTGGCATGCATGCCATAGGTTCACCATCATGGGTATAGGGTATATTTATTGTTTGAACTTAAGTTAGATTGGAATATAGTGTATAGAGGGGAAGAATATGAGCAGAGCAGGAAGTTGGCAACATGCTACATCACAGAGGCTCTTCAATGTGAGGCAAAGGACTTTATTAGTGATGTAATAGACATTGAATATTTTTTGCTGAAGTGACTATTTCCATATGCAAGAAAGTCTTTAGGTGTATAAAAGATGGACTGGAAGTTGGGAAAAGAGTGGAGACATATTAGCCCATGATCTGATGGTAGTGACTTAGTGATTTAGGAGAGGAAATGGCTATGAAGTGGGGTTGGTAGGGGAGCAGGGAATGCCAGTAGTTACCATAAAAGAACCAATGTTTTGGGGAAACATCAAATCATAGATTATGGATGGATAGGACCTTAGAGATAGATCATTAAGCTCAACCCCACAAACTTTGTAGATGCCCAGAAAGGTTAC
This sequence comes from Monodelphis domestica, assembly GCF_027887165.1. Classification (NCBI taxonomy): domain Eukaryota; kingdom Metazoa; phylum Chordata; class Mammalia; order Didelphimorphia; family Didelphidae; genus Monodelphis; species Monodelphis domestica. Next base: position 582,805,926 of record NC_077227.1, on the reverse strand, counting down.
AATATTTGATCAAGGGTGACTGGACTTTAAAAAAAAAGTTTGATTAATTATTTCAATACAATTGGTTTCTTTTTAATCTTGTGCATTTCATGCCTTGTAAAATATATTCTGAAAAGAGGTTCATAGGCTTCCTCAGATTGTTAAAGGATTCCAAGAGAACAAAAAAGTTAAGAATTTCTGATTTCTACCATTGTTTAAGCCAGACAAATGGCTAGATTTCATGCTCCTTGGCACTCCCTGTACTTTTCCTTCTAATGTTCTGAGTCTCTACTACTACAATTTTTTCCCCTTGCTCATCTCAGCCTTTTGTATTTCAGCAATCTACAGACATCTTAGTACCAATCCAGCCTGGATCCTGGCCTCATTCCTAGATGAGAATTTCCCTTCCCTCCCTTCTAAGCAGACTTGTATAACCTGAGACAGAAAGTACTTTCCCTAGACCCATGTTGGCAAACCCATGGCATGCCTGCCCCCCATGCTGGAGGAAACTGCTGTTACCCCTCTCCACAGCACCTGAGGACATTTTCCACATGTCCTATCCCTCTGCCCAGCAGCCCAATGTGAGCACTTCCTCCCTCCCCTGTCTGGGATAATGTGAGGGAGGGGATGGGGTCACAGGTGGCTTGAGGGTGCAATTTGAGCACAGGATCTCCAAAAGGTTCACAAACACTGTCCAAGGCTATTGCAATTGACCAGGCAGTTGTCAGTGAGGGTTCTTGCTAAGGAAGGAATGGAGAGAGGGGAACCAGGTGCAAGACATTCCATAGAGGTAGAATCTAGAAGACTTAGCAGGGAACTGAATTGGGGAAGAATTAACAATAACCCCTAGATTTCTTTGTGTTTTCACATAGCACCTATTATGGTCTTTAGGGATTTGGAACAAACATCACTCTTCTATGACTTTCATTTGACACACCAAGAAGCTAAGATTGGGAGATCAATATGATTAGTTTTATTGGGCTTTAGCCAGGATCTATTCAGCCAGGATTCTGTCTTTGACATCAATGAATCAAGTTGTGTGAAGGCAGTGTTGCCCTCCTTACAGATTTAGAATGGCCCCCAGAACTTAGTGAAAAGGAAGCTTAGTGTTTTGGGTTGCTGGAGAAAGTTAGACAACAGATATCTGGTGAGGCAAAATTTAGGGAGCTGCCAGTTTGGAATACAGGACATCTTAGACTAGCCCAAGATCTTAAAGGTCTCTCAAGTTAGCTCAGAATACAGAAGGGAGATATAAAACAATACAAATGGAGCCGGAAATATTTTGAGAAAATTTACAAATGGCAGAGATCCCCCTCCCCCAAATGTGAATTCTGAGAAGCAAGGCAGTCCATTTGCATTAAGGTCACTACGAAGAAGGATAAGCACTCCTCCCATGGTATATTCCTTGGATTTTCTGTCAATGTTGCTTTAAGGCAACTAAATACTGAGCTAGAAAGACCTCCTTTGCTTTTGTTTTCTTTCCTCCAATCCTTATGCATATCTGATTACTTAGAGGTAGATAGATGACAGATGACATTTATATGGCACTTTCTCCTTTTGTAAAGCATTTTCTATATCCATGTTTCCATTTAAACCTCACAACAACACAGTGAAGGAGGTAGCAGAGTTTACAAATAAGGAAAATGAGGTGAAATTACTTGCCTAAAGTGGCAAAAGTAGTAGGTGTCAGAAGGGGAAATACAAGCCCATTTGGTCCAGATTTCTAGCCTAGAACTATGTCTAACAGACTGCGCTTCCTCTTTTCTCTTAGATCATTCTTCCAGAACTAATTGATCTTCCATCCCTTTTCTTTTGCCTATTCTCCAGAAATTGCATAATTCTTAGGGTGCTACATTATTGCATTCTCCATTGTTTCCCTGGGATTTCTGAGACTCTCTGGAAAGAAAACTGGATCTTTTGAAGATATTGAGGCAAATACTGGTTAAGTGACTTGACTAAGGGCAGCTAGGTGGCACAGTGGATAGAATGCTGGGCCTGAAGGAAGACTTATCTTCCTGTGTTCAAATCTAGCCCTGGACACTTACTAGCTGTGTGACTGAGCAAGTCCCTTAATTTTGTTTGCCTCGGTTTCCTCATCTGTAAAATGAACTGGAGAAGGAAATGACAAATCATTCCAGTATTTTTGGCAAGAAAACCCCAAATGGGGTCATGAAGAGTTGAACATGACTAAAATAACTGAATAAAAATGATTTGACCAAGATTACCCCAAAGTGTTCAATACTGTATTTGATGTGAAATTCTCCTGATTCCAACCCACAGCTCCATCCACTTTGCCACCTGTCTAATGATGTAGATTCAAATTCTAGCTCTGCTACTATCTACATATAGAACCCTGATCAAATCACTTAGAAGCCCTGGTCTTAAGTAAAATGACATTTAATTTGTATTTCCAGGTCTTAGCACATAGTATCTCTACATGATTAATAAGTGCTTTTTCATTTATTCATTCCAGATATTAAATACTGGATGGATCAGGTGCAATTGACTGACTGTATCAATTAATATTAGAATTTTTAATAATTTAAAATAATTTAATTATAATTTAGCATCATTTCTCCTATTGGTACAAATGCACTTCATTTTTTAATTTAAAAATTATTATTTACTTAAAACATTCTTTTCCTTTTAAATTTTGAATTCCAAATTCTCTCCCTCTCTCTTACCTTCTCCCACACCTAGAAAAGGCAAGCATTATGATATCAATTACATATGTGAAATTATGCATAACAGACTTCATCAGTTCTTTCTCTGGAGGTAGATAGCATTTTTAAAAACCACAAGTCCTTTGGAATTATCTTGGATAATTGTACTGATGAGAGTAAACAAATCTTTTCATTTAGTCAAAATTACAAGATTGCTATTACTGTGCACAATGATCTCCCAGTTCTTTCTCACTTTGCTTTGGATCAATTCATATAGATCTTGCCATGCTTTTCTGAAATCACCACCTTATCATTGCTTATACCACTCTATCACAATCATATGTCACAACTTGTTCAGCAATTCTCTAATTAATGAGTATCCTCTGGATTTCCAATTCTTAGTCACCACAAACAAATCTGCTGTAAACATTTTTGTATATTCAAGTCATTTTCTTTTTTTCAATGATCTCTGGGATACAGCCTTAGTAATAGCATTGCTGGGTCAGAAGGTATGTATAGTTTTGTAGCCCTTTGGACATTGTTTCAAATTGTTCTCCTGAATAGTTGGAGGAGTTCATTACTCTACCCATAATTCACCAATATACAATTTTACCCTACCCCCTTTAGCATTTTGTCATCTCTGAAAGATATGAGGTGGTACCTCATAGTTATTTTAATTTCAATTTCTCTAATCTTAGAGAATAATATAATAATCATAATTATTGAGATAATCAGCTTTCATTTTATGGGTGACTTCCATTCCATTTAAATTCATAGTTATGATTACTGTGTATTCCCCTTCATTCCATTTTCTTGTTTCTTCTTTTTTCTTCCTTCCCAAAAGTCTATTTTGCTTCTAACCACTGCCTTCCTTAATCTGCCTTCTCTTTTATCATTTTCTCAATTCTTTTCTCTTATCCCCTTACCTTCCCATTTCCCTACTGGATGGGTTACATTTCTATATAAAATTATATATATATATATATATATATATATATGTATGTATTTTTTCTTCCTTCCTTGAGCTAAATCCAATGAGAGTGGAATTCAAGCATTGCCTGACATCCACACACATTTTTCCCTGCATTATAATAGCTCTCCCCTGCATTCCTCTTTAATATGAAAAAAATTTTCCCCACTGCCCTCTCCTTTCTTTTATTTTTTCCTAGTAGATTCCTCTTTCTCACCCCTTCATTAAAAAAAAGTCATTCTGATAAAATCAAATCTCAAGCATGCCTTCTGTTTAAGCAAAGTCTTTTTAACTGCCCTTATAATGATGGTGTTCTAAGGTGTTATATGTGTCATCTTCTCATATAGGAAAAGAAATGTTTTAATTTTATTGAGTCCCTTATAATTACTCTTTCATGTTTACCTTTTTATGCTTCTCTTGGGTCTAATGTTTAAATATCAAAATTTCTATTTAGCTCTGGTCTTTTATCTGAAAGGTTTGAAAGTCTTATTTCATTAAATATCTATTCCCCCCCCCCCCAATTTTTTGGACATGTTATTCTTGGCTGTAATCCCAAATCCTTTGTCCTCTATCATATTCCAGTCCCTTTGTTCCTTTAATATGGAAGGTGATAAATCTTGTGTGATCCTGACTACGGCTTCATGATATTGGGATTATTTCTTTCTGAATGCTTGAAGTATGTTCTCTTTGACATGGGAGTTCTGGAATTTGGCTATCATATTCCTACGTATTTTCATTTGGGAATCTTTCAGGATGTGACCAGTAGATTCTTTCAATTTCCATTTTACTATCTGGATATAAGATAACAGGGAATTTTTCCTTGAAAATTCTTGAAATAAAATGTCTAGGCTTTTTCTTTATCATGACTTTCAGGTAGACTGGTAATTCATAAATTATCTTCCCTTGATCTATTTTTAAAGTCAGTTGTGCCTCTGATGATATATTTCACATTTTATTCTACTTTTTCATTCTTTTGGCCTTGTTTTATTGTTTCTTGATGTCTAATAGAGTCATTTGTTCCCATTTGCCCAATTTTAATTTAAAAAATATTTTCTTAATAAATATTTCTTTTTAAGAAATGGGTTTGGTGCCTCTTTTCCCATTTGACCAATTCTACTTTCCAATGAGTCCTTTTCTTCAGTTAATTTTCCACTTTTTTTCCCCCATTTGGCCAAATTTTCTTATTAAAGAGGTTTTACTAGTCAGTGGATTTTTGTGTTTCTATTACCATTTAGCCCATTTTGTTTTTTAAGATATTTTCTTCAGGATGTGTGTGTGTGTGTGTGTGTGTGTGTGTGTGTGTGTGTGTGTGTGGCTTCTTTTACCAAGATATTTATTATCTTACATAATTTTCTTGCATTATTCTCATTTCTTTTTCCAGCTTTTCCTCTACCACTCATCTCTTTCTTTAATTCTTCTAGGAACAGTAGCTGGGTTTGGATCCAATTAGCATTTTTCTTTAAGGCTTTTTTGGTAGCTATTCTCATATTGTTGCTTTTTCTGAGTTTATACCTTTGCCTTCCCTTCCACTATAGTGGTGTTTTACAGTTAATTTTTTGCTATTGTTTGCTCATTTTTTCCAACCTGTTGCTTGACTTTGATTTTATGCTAAAGTTTGGCTCTGCTCATCCTAGGGTGGGAAGGTGCCATCCCAAGCTTCAGGCTTTTTTGGCTACGGTTTTCAATACTAGTTCTAGGGGGTCTTCAAGCTTTTAATGCTTCCCAGGTGCTTTGATCTGAGGAGAGGTATGGTCACTGTTCTGCTGGTCTGCAAGCTGGTCTTTACCTTGGAAGGGTCCCTTCTCCCCTGTAGCTATAAGCACCAATGTACCTCTTTGCTTTGGTACTATGATCAGGGCCTTTGCTCCTTTGTGACTGACCTCCAGTGCTCCTCTCCATCCTGGAAATGCTACAAATAATTTCTTATGGTCAACAAGTTGCCAATTAGCAGCAGCTGTACCTAGTGCCAGGAAAGGGTCCACTGTAAGCTATGCCAGTTGTCTGATTCTCTTACCATTTCTAGCCTGAGAGCTCCCAAACCTGCTGCAATAGCAATAGCTGCTACTCCTACAACTATAGCTGCCTCTGGACAAGTCCCTCCCTGGTGCCATAGACTTCTGCCTACCTCTTAAGTTTTCCTAGGCTGGAAAAATGTCTCACCCTGACCTTTTATTGGCTCTGCCACTCCAAAATTTGATTTGAGGCATTATTTTAAAGTTGTTTGGAGGGGAATATTGGGAGAGTTCAGCTGGTTGGCTGCCCCTTATCTGCCATTGTGACTCTGCCCTCTGTAAATGCACTTTAAATATAAATAATTGCAAGCAGATATTATAATTTTACTTTGAAATAAAAAATTTGATTCTACTATCTCTCATATGTGCAAATGTATTTCTGATTGTAGCTTGAGAGTAAAAGTAGGTGTGGCTAAGTCCAAGCACTTTGCTCATAGGAAAAGCCCTCAGACCTTCACTTAAAATTAAAAAAATAATTTTAGCAAGGTTCTTTTTTTTTTAACCCTTACCTTCTGTCTTAGAATTGATACCAAGTATCACTTCCAAAGCAGAAGAGTGGTAAGGGCTAGGCAACTGAAGTTAAGGAGCATGCCCAGATTTATACAGCTAGGAAGTATCTGAGACCAGATTTGTACCCAGAACCTTCCATCTCCGAGACTGTCTCTCTGGCCATTGAACTTCTTGGCTGTCCCTATTTTGGCATAGTTTTAATAAGCAGCCCCTCAAATTCAAGCATATCCATAAACAGAACTTGTCATCCTCTCTCCAAATCCAACTCCTTCATGCTTCCCTGTTTCTATCACTGATATAACCCATTCATCTCTGGGTTTGCTCTGACTCTTACTTCTCCCTCTGATCAGAGAATGAAGAGCTCCAAAATGTTCATTTAAGGAGAGGACCCAAGCCAGCCATCTCTGCATTTCCCACCAGGCTCCACTCCTCTTGACTTCTCCACCATGACCCAGAAACCTCTTCATCCAGAAAGATCAATTCAGCCCTGGAACTCCCACCTCCAAAGTACCCTCTGCCTCTGAGGCCATTGTAGGACTATTACTTGGCCCAATTTCAATATTGTTATTTCTCAGGGAATAGAGAAGCTTGAGGAGAGGGAGGGAGAGAGAGAGGAAAGGGACAGGTTACTGTTCAGTGGAACAGTCAGAACACACACAACTTGATTAAGCTCTCCCTCTTGGTGTCCCCAAACAGTTATTATAGTAACATCAAAGATCACTGATCTCAAATCACCATAACACCATAATGAAAAAGTTTGAAATATTATGAGAATTACCAAAATGTGAGAGATGCCAGGTGAGCACATGCTATTGGAAAAAATGGTACCGAAGGACTTGTTCAACAAAGAGTTGACATAAACCTTTAATTAGTAAAAAATGCAATGTTTGCAAAGTATGATAAAATGCAATAGTGAGGTATGCCTGCATCGGAGAAGAATATATACGAAGAGACAGACAGAGGAGGCTATTCTCCTGTAACCACCATAGTTGGGCAGGACACAGAACCAATGCCCTTCTCTACCTGACTTTTGGAACTTGCTATAGGCAATCCTGCTTCTTAACAGTCACAACAGAAAGAGGCTGAGAGATAGGTGACTTGCCCCTTTTGTATACACAAGGAATAACAGTTTATCTGGCTCCCCAGCCAATTATACTTTTGGTCATCACAGAGGGCAAGCTCCTGAGTCACTCATGGCCAGAAGCCAGGTCTCCAAAGTCTCATTGTGGTTGCAGTGGAAGCTGGCAGAGAATATCTGTATATGCTTCAAAGACTGTCTCTTATCAGCCAGTCCACTCATATTACCCACACACATTTAAACAGAATATCTTCAAAATAGATACAAGGTAGGTTTGAGAGGAAGAACACTAGTAGTTTGGGAGACCAGTAAAGACTTCATGTAGAAGGTGGTACTTGAGCTGAGTCTGAGGGAAACCAGGGATTCCAAAGAATGGGTATGAGAAGGGACTGCATTTTACACAGGGAAGAAAGCCGGTGCAAAGCACGCATATGGGAAATGGAATATTATGTGCGCGGAACTTCCAGAATGGTGAAATGCTTCAAGTCTAAGAGGAATTAGAGACATTTTGTCCAGAGAAGAGTAGAGAATTTGGGGGGATATGATGGTTGTCTACTATTATTTGAAAGGTTGTATAATACCAGGCATGTTGGCATCTGGGAAGTATGATTGATGTATTGATATTGTACTATCAGACACATAGTCAGAGCTCTTGATGTTAAAGGGACAGTCCTAGGCACTAGCAAAGGATGGGCTGGGTCTTGATGGGGCCATGCTGCTGCAGCTCTGAGCACTCTCATTAATATAGTGCGGTTCTATTAGAGCCCTCAGGGTGGAGTACACTCACTTGAAAAGCGCAGGATGGATTAAACTCCACCTCTTTAACCTTGTCATTGTCAATTCAACCAATGTTAAAACCTATTTCATGTTATGCATTTGTTCCTAAAACCCTCAATAAATACTGGGAACAAACACGAAACTTCTCTTCCCCTCTCTTACTCTCACTGGCTCTCGACCTTCAATGCCTCTCTCTCTCCCTTACCCTCCTCTCCTCTTACCACTCTTGCTTCTCTGTATCACTTTCCTGGCAACGTGGTCGCGCCCCCCCCTCCCCCCATTGCGATAGGAGACACCAAGGAGTTGACTCCTACCTTTTCTAGTACCACAGTAGCTCCCGAAGCTTCCTATTAATGTTCAGACTCTCTTGTCTATAGGAGTATCAAGGAGTTGATACTCCTCACCTATTCTCTTATTCCTCTTACTTCCTTGGAGTTACTCCCCATGTGTTTCTACTTTTATCTTTGAGTCATTATTATTCTCCCATTTCCTTAGCCTCCTCTCCCCACCTCAGGTTATTCCCACAGATAAATGTTGTAGGACTCCCCAGGGGGGTCGCTATAAAGATTGTCCTACAGAAGAGGAATTAATGCTGTTCTATAATCAAAGGTTGTGCATGGAATTTGCAAATATATAAATTTAGACTAGATATCAGTAAATTCTTTCTAAAATTAGAATTACCCAGGCCCAGAATTACTGCAGGAAGAAATGAGTTTCACCTATGTCTCTAAGCAAAAGAGAGCTGACCATTTGCCAGGTTCATGATAGAGGCAACTCTATTATACAACTTCAGCCAGGTTAGAGTAGATGGCCCATGAATATACTTCCAACTGAAATTTTATGAGATTCTTGAAGACAATTATAATTTTGGAGCCATAAGTATGAATTAGTTCATCCAATAAAGGATTGCAAATAGAGACAGAGAGGATCAAGGACTAAATAAGATGCTCACCATCAGTAGATAAAGTAATTAACAAAGGAGACAGAGAATGAAAGGTCAGAAAGGTGAGGGGGAAACAGGAAAGTGTATATCAGAGGTACTGTATAGATAAAAAAATTTAGATAAGCCATTGTCCCTAATCTTAGAGGGATTACAGTCCATAGAAGATCAGATGCATTCACAAATAGCCAAAATACAGAATAAAACAAGATAGATATGTTAAGAGATCTACAAGTATTGACAAAGGTCTAATTTCTCAAATTAATTATAAGGAGCTAAATCAATTGTACAAAAAAATCAAGTCATTCCCCAATTGATAAATGGGCAAGGGACATGAATGGGCAGTTTTCAGATAAAGAAATCAAAACTACCAATAAGCACATGAAAAAGTGTTCTAAATCTCTTATAATCAGAGAAATGCAAATCAAAACAACTCTGAGGTATCACCTCACACCTAGCAGACTGGCTAATATGGCAGCAAAGGAAAGTAATAAATGTTGGAAGGGATGTGGCAAACACTAATGCACTGCTGGTGGATTTGTGAATTGGTCCAACCATTCTGGAAGGCAATTTGAAACTATGCCCAAAGGGCACTAAAAGACTGCCTGCCAATTGATCCAGCCATACCACTGCTGGGATTATACCCCAAAGAGATAATAAGGGAAAAATTTATACAAAAATATTAAAGCTGCTCTTTTTGTGGTGGCAAAAAATTGGAAAATGAGGGAATGCCCTTTGATTGGAGAATGGCTAAACAAACTGTGGTTTATATTGGTGATGGAATACTATTGTACTCAAGGGAATAATAAAGTGGAGGAATTCCATGGGGACTGGAACAACCTCCAAGAAGTGATGCAGAGTGAGAGGAGCAGAACCAGGAGAACATTATACACAGAGATGGATACACTGTGGCACAATCACACATAATGAACTTCTCTACTAGCAGCAATGCAATGATCCAGGACAATTCTGAGGGACTTATGAGAAAGAACAGTATCCACATCCAGAGAAAGAACTGTGGGAGTAGAAACACAGAAGAAAAACATTTCTTTGATCACGTGGTTCAGTGGGGATATAGACTCTAAAAAAATCACCCTAGTCCAAATATTAATAATATGGAAATAGGTCTGGATCATGACACATGTAAAACCCATTGTAACTCACTGGCTGCAGGAGGGGGGTGAGAGGAGGTGAGGGAAAGAACATGAATCATGTAACCATGGAAAAATATTCTAAATTAATTAAATAAATAAGCTTTAAAAATTAAAAGAGAGAGAGAGAGAGAGAGAGAGAGAGAGAGAGAGAGAGAGAGAGAGAGAGAGAGAGAGAGAGAGAGAGATCTATAAGTAAAGATTTTGTAGTTGAGAGAATCAGGGAAGGTTTCCTGGAGGATTTGAGTTACACTTTAAAAGATGGAAAGAAATTCAGCATTGCTAGAAGAGGGCATTCTGGGTATAAAGAATAGACTGATCAAAGGAAGAGTCAGAAATGCATAGGGCATATATAGGAAATAGTGTGTGAAGTACAGTTCACCTACATAATAGAATTTTTAGAGGACAATTTTAAGTGATAAAACTGAAAAAGTAATGTGGCACCAAGATGAGGAATTCTTTGAATGCCAAGATCAAGAGTAAACTCTACTTAGTGGGCAATAGGGAGCCATTGAATGTTTAGTATCATGGGAGCTAAGGCAGAAAATAAGGTCAATGAGTGGGTTGTCATTAATATCAAATAGTAGTAAGAAATAATAGCCAGCATTTAAATGATGCTTTAAGACTTACAAAGTACTTTATGTATGTCAATTCATTTGATCTATACAACAACCCTACAAAAAAGGTACTACTATTATCCACATTTTATGACTAAGGAAACTAAGGATGAAAGAAGAATGTGGGAAAGAGGTACAGAAGCATTTATTGTTAACTGTGATAAGTCCTTCGTATGTATTATTTCATTTGATCCTCACAACAGTCCTGTGATGTAGGTACTCTTATTATCCTCATTTTACAGTTGAGGTAACTGAGTCAAAAGAGCTTAAATTAATTGTCTAGGCTTACAAAGCTAGTAAGTGTCTGAGGCAAGAATAGAACTTAGGTCTTTGTGACCCCAAATCTAATATTTCATCATCTATACCACTTTGTTGCCCACTGCCACAAAGGAATCAAGGAAGAGAGAGACAAACACCAGTGGTTTAGGTCAAGAAGTTAAAGGAGACGTGTAAGAAATAAGTTTCCGCACAGTCAGAAGCAGATTATAGGGAGTTAAGAAAAGAATAGATGACTAGGAAGTAGAAACAGCCCATGGAGATTAAATTTTTGAATAGTTTGGCAGGGAAAAAAAGAAATATTGAATGGTAGTTAGAAGGGGTAGAAAGGAATTCCTTCTTTTTGGTTTTATGGCTGTGTGTCTTGATGAAATTCCAACTTAAGAAGTGTTTTTCAGCCTATTTCCCTCACCACAGTTCCTTGGGTTATTTCTCAATCCTAAACATTTCTCAACCCTGGGGGATCCATCGTGGTTCAAATAAGAGACCTCAAATCCAAAAGATAGAATCAAGAGGGAAGGAATCTATGCCTGAGGTGAAGGGGGAATAAGGCAGGAGGCTGGAAGGGTTGTTTTGAGGAGAAAGAAAGTTTCCTTTTCAACAAAAATGAGGGAATTACATTGCATGATTTCTCAGATCCCTTCCAGTCTTAAATCCTAAAATCAGCTAAAACAGGATGGCATTGTTATGAAGTTGGAGGTGGGAGGAAATAAGAGTAAGAGTGTGGGCCTGGAGAGATTGAAAGTAAACCTGAATAGCTGTGGGGTATGAAGGATACACCTATTGATGAGTTCTTTGGTTCAAAACAATTGGGAAAACTACTGGTCATCCATTTCTTTTCTTTTCTTTGTTTAATAACAATAAATCTACTTTCTCTCCTTTCTCCACTCAACAACAAAAAAGAAAGAAAGAAAGAAAGAAAGAAAGAAAGAAAGAAAGAAAGAAAGAAAGAAAGAAAGAAAGAAAGAAAGAAAGAAAGAAAGAAAGAAAGAAAGAAAGAAAAACCCTAGTAACAAATATGCAGTTGACCTTCATTATGCTCAGATTCCATATTTGCAGATTCACCTACTTGCTAAAATTTATTTGTAACTCCTAAATCAATACTTGGGGCTAGAAGCAAAAAGTTTGAGTTGTCCAATGCAGATGTTCCTAACTGAGATTGAACCAGGCAATTCTGTTTTCTTGCTGCAGCTTTTTAATAGGAAATAAGTGTCCTTTCTGTGGTCTATTTAGTGCCTTGTTTTTCACATTTTTATAGGGTTTTGTTGGTGATTTTATCCTTTAAAATTAGCCCCAAGCATAGTGCTGAAGCATTGTCTAATGTTCCTCAGAGCAAGAAGGTTGTGATGTACTTTACAGAGAAAAAGTGTATTAAGTAAGGATTTGTTCAGGCATTAGTTATAATGCTATTTGCTGAGAGTTTAATGTTAAGGAATCAGCGAATATATAGCAAGAAAAAGGAAGAGGAAATCTGTATTTAAGTACTTGTCAAAGTACTGTACAAACTTTTAAGTACTATATTAATTATTATTATCCAAGGGAAACTTCCCTAGTCCTTTCAACCAGTGTTCATATGGTATGATCCCAAGACCTTTAACTGTCCTCATTGTTCTTTGAATATTTTCCAGCTAATCGATGGCCTTAAAAATATATTGTCCTGAATTGAGCACAGTACTCCATATGTAGCCTAACCAGGATAAGCACAATGGTACTATCCATCCCTGTTCCTGGCACATGGCCTCTCTTACTTGTCTTGGCTATCAGCTGCCTATTAAACCACTTTTTTACTTTGTTCTTTCTAAGTTCAAAGATCATTCTGCTTGGCAGAGAAAACAAGCAAAATACAGTTTCACCTTCTCTCTATCATTGGTTATCATTCTTTTATCCACTCATAGCAGTAGATTTATCCTTTATTTGATTCTCTTCTGCCCCCTATTATAGTTTTCTACACATTGGGGGAATGCATGAGTGAGACTGGGCATTTTCAGTGCCACTGAGTCAATAGGGTGCCTTCTCTTTGCCAGCTGTCCATGCTAAGGTAAAAGCCGTCCTACAAGACTTCTGGGTCACATAATTAACTAGATGGAGGACTAAACATTTACTCTTATCCTCATGATCTCTCAAACCTCTCCAAAACAGAAATTATTTGCCAAAGATAAAGCAAATTCAGCAGTCTCAGTGGTCTAGAATATCCAGAATAGTCCAAACTAAGGCAACAACTTGACCTGATGCCTAACATGAATTCACTCAGTACGCTACCCTCCACCCCCTCTACACTACAGGCAGTGATGCTACATTGTTAATGAGGATTTTGAGAAGAGACAAAATGGATCTTCAGAAAAGCAAGAGGCTTGGAATTTCGTGAAACACCAATCAACCAAGATAAAGACAGAGTTCTAATAGAATCTTGAAGGAAGAAGTTAGGAAGCCCAGCTGCTTGAACCTCACTCATTTCTTCTCTGAATGTTGGGAGGATGGTGGAAGCCAGACTCTCTCTTGGTCAATGATTGTTTATATGACTGAGTCCTGAGAAGACTCTGGAGCTTAGCTCAGAAGAAACTCTGTCAGCCTTTGTTGTCAACATCTCCCATTAGAGAAAATTAACTTTATTTCCTGAATTGAATACATTGAGAAATCTCCAATCAACAGGGAAATATAGGAAATTAGGGAAACCTATTTTCCTCTCTCCCCCTCCCTCTCCTTACCTCCTTTATTTTAAAAGAATAAAAGATCTCTTAGTTAAAGATTTGAGGGTTTGAATTAGTTATTAAAAGAAATCTTTAATCTTACCATTTCTGAGAAGAGAAGTCAAATCAGTTGAGAGGGGAACAGGAAGTGGTGTGGGGGGAGGAGTGCAAGATCCAATCTTTCCCTTAGCTTGTTTCCTGGTGTTACTACCCTATCACCATAAATCTCCTAATAGTAGTAGTAGTAATCTCTCGGAAGCTGAGAATGACGATCAAAGATACGTGTGCGTGAAAGAGATTTAAGTGGAAAAGTCGGTGCACAGAGACAGTCCCACTCTCTCGGCATTGGAAGCCTGGGTCCAGTGGCATGAAAAGTCATTACACCTGGAGACTTACTCAGCTACATTGGATGGCTGTGTTGTCCTTTGTGCTCCAACATGCCCTAAGCACTCCACAGTGCCTTGCTGTATCGCCATCTTAGCCGTTGAAACTTCTTCTTAGTTTCTTCCACCTGTTCCGCAGAAACAGTCTTCACATGCTGGGTGAGCAAAGCCCTAGTTCACCACAACCCGATGGCTACCCTCACAAAGTTTGGCCGGCCTGTCAAAGCGGTTGCCCAGGGTGTGGCCGCTGCCACATGCTAGCAGTTACTAGGAGCCACAAGTGAGAGCTGGGTGTCAGGTGGGGGTCAGAGGCTGGAGAGCTGCCCTAAGAGGGCACGACAAGCCCTCCATACCAAGGTGCTACCCCTCCTGAACATCCCATACACCCCAAATCTCCTAATAGTGGTATCTATTACAACATTAGCCAATCTAAGGACCAAATACATGGACTTACAACAAAACCCAACTCCATACCCACCCCATCTTTCTAATACCATGGAAATCTGTGGAGGTCCCAGGTTGTAGAAATATTGGGGTACAAAGACAGACAGATAGACAACACCACAGTATCATTCTGTGCTATAACTTATTTTTGCAAGAGAGCAGAGAAACAGAAGAAAAGGGGCAACATGCATGCCCAGGCTTAAAATAGAGCTCAATCTCATACCTTACAAATTACCCTCTTTCAGAACCTCAGAAACCCAAACAACAGAAAACCCCAAAGCTGTCTTATTGCTCTCTGAACTACTGGTGCAGGGCCAGAGAACTAAGAAAAAGAATGTAAGAATTGTTAGAATTGAAATAATATTTCTACCCAGATATATATTTTATAAAGTTTATTAGAAAGGATAGACAATCAATCATCCTCTAAGTAACCTGACCAGGAGGTGCCTAACCTGCAAGTCTCTTTCTCTTTCCCCTTTACCTGCCTGCTCTGTTCCTGACTTCTTTCTTCTTCATTCTCTTCTTGCTTCCCCCTCCTTCAAGCCCAAAGCCTTGACTTTTATTGACATATAACACGTACATGGACGCAAAACTTGCCACAATTGTGTTATGTCTGGAGTGTTTGATGGACAGGTCCAGCTACTCAAGAGGGGGAGGGGATGAACTTCCTTGACACAAGAAGTGTGATGGTATACCATTTGGGGTGGGTGGGGGAGGAAGGTGGTAGGGACAGTCCTGTGGCTCCACTAAGGCTGAAGGAAGGAGCCCAGCATCTAGTTGGGGCCAGTACTGTCTCCCCTTATATAATTTGAGACAGAGAGTTAGGCTAGTGAATCCTGAATTGCCCAGAGTGGGAGGACACTGAGATATTAATATCCAACCCCTAAGGAAACCACTACCAGAGGGGAGGGAGTCAGAAAGTAAACAATAGGAAAAATAAGGAGGAGGGGGAGAGACTGAAATTACCAATAATTCCAGGAAAAGGATACGTCAAAGACCTTGAAGTTTTCCTATTGGGCTCAATAGTTAGAATGGGGTCTCATCCAGATCCTCTGACTCAGTGCTCTTTCCACTTTACTATGTTGTCAATGTTCTTCCTAAAATGTGTTCAGTTACGAGAACTGAACTTGGCAACCAGAGGTCTAATTGGGGCACAATTCAATAAGACTATCATCCCTTTCATTGTAGGCACTTTGCTTTTACTAAAGCAGTTTGAGAAATTATTAGGTTTGGGCTTTTATTCATTGCCATGACATACTATTGACTTTCCAAAGAATTTCCAGTCAACTCTCCACTAAAATCTGCAAGTGTTTTTGACCTAAATTACCCACTGTCTTGCCCCATCTTGTAATATTATAATTGATTTTTTTGACCCTAAATGTAGGGCTTTTTATACTTATCTCCATTACATTTCATCTTAATAGATTCAGCTCATGATTTGTTCTTAATGCTGAGAAATATAGTACTACAAAAAATAAAATAAAATAAAATAAAAACACTGAAAATTCAGACAATTCACCCAACTTTTTTCTATACTTTTTCCCCCCATGGAATTGTTTCTTAAAAAAAAAAAAAAGCGCATTGGTTGAATTGTCCTGATTCCGCTAGGTTCAAACAATAGGAAGAGGAAATAATGATCAGTCATTGGCTTCTCATGCCAAATGCTGGTTCCAGATTCAGAGTGTCTAAGGACTCATGGAAAGTATTATGTGTAGAAACCACTTTGGATGCAGGGAAAAATGGTTCCAAAAAAACCCTCTTCAGTTCGTGGCTTTGGAGAGGATCATAGTTCCATGTGTACATAAAGTAATAGAGATTCAGGGAATGGGGATCTCCCTAGCCAATGAAAGCATTTACCTAAGAAATAGAAAAATTGAGTACTGGCCATTGACTAGAGAAAGAAAGATTGTTGAAGATCCATTGGGGTGGGAGTGGGGAAGTAAGGAGGACAAGAATCTACCTAGCACAAAATGGAAGCATGCTCTGTCCTCAGGGCTAGAACTTTGCTGAATTGAGGAGGAGGAGGAAGGAAGGGAGGAAGGAGGAGGATGAGAAGGAGGAGGAGGAAGAGGAAGGAGGAGGAGAAGGAGAAGAAGAAGGAGGAGGAGAAGGAGGAGGGTAGGAAGAGGAGGAGGAAGAGTTGAATATTACGGAAAAACAACAACCAAAAAACAACAATAATAATGTTAATATTATAATATTAAATATTATAACATAATATTAATAACTATAATAATAAATGTTCATGAAGTACTTATAATGATAACTAATGTTTATAATAATAGCTAATTTTTATAATATTAACTGTTTATAAAATACTTATTATATGCCAGGCACTGAGCAACATGCTTTATAATTTAAATGTCATTTGATCCTCACAAATCTGGGTGGTGAGTGCTATTATTACTACCATTTTACAGTTGAGGAAACAGAAGCAAACAGAGGTTGGGTGACTTGCCCAGGATCATACAGCTAGTAAGGGTCTAAGGCCAGATTTGAACTCAGGTTTTACTGACTCCAGAATAGGTACTCTATGCACTGTGCCTTTGCCAGGGCTTTTCTTATCCTTTTCTGAATTTAAACCCCTTATTCATTGGCCAATTACTTTTCCCCTCAACTATTTGAATCTTAGCAGGGACATTTGAAGAATAATGATCTTCGTCTTAAAAGAGTCTCCTTAACACTAGTCTCTGACACCCAGGCACCAATGGGAGAGCTATTTTGGGATAGGCTCTACCTCTTGGGTGCCTCTCAAAGCACACCAGGAGATAGCCGCCTACATGCCAGCATTCCCCGGTTTGAGGCTAGGCAAGTTGGTTTTGTGCAACTTCCTTTGGCTGGACTGTTCCCTCCCATATCCTGGCAGGTGTGATTGTGGGTGTCTATGAATGCCTGTGCATTCCTGTTCAGCCCAAGGCATGAATAGTTCTCTGTTGTTGGCTGATGATGACTAGCGCAGGTTTCCCTAGGCAACTGGAGGAAAAAGGGGGGAAAAAACCCAAACAAACAAGAAACAGGACTGTCTATGAAACCTTGGAGGCAATTCCTTGGTGTCTGAGATTATTTTATAGGATTTAGGGCTGGAAAAGAATTTTGAAATCATGCTGTTCAACACTGTTGTTTTATAGATAGGAAATTCAGACTGAGGAAGGGGAAATTATTTTTCCAAGGTCATACAAGTAATAAGAAGTAGAGGGAGAATTGGAATGCTGGTCCTCTGGTTTCCAGTCCAGTGCTCATCATGTTGAAGAGCTATAATTAGCCATTTTTGTATCTGGAACAAGTGGTGGGGGCATATCATCTGGAGTGTGGCTGCTAGTGAAAAAGGATGCCCACTTTGCAACACCAATAGGCTCTTGAAGGGGAGGTGATGGTAAAAGGAACTTCTCTAAGTGCCTACAATGTGCCAAGTACTGGATGTACTAAGTGCTGGGCAGGGGCTGCAAAACACAAAATTGCTGGGGACAATATCAAATAACTATGCATGAACCAGCTATCTTCAGGATAAATAGGAAAAAATCACCAGAGGGAAGGTAGCGGAATGAAGAAGGATTTGAAAAGGTTTCCTACAGAAGGTATAATTTCCCACCCTGGGACAAAGCCCTGATTGCCACAGTAGAGTTACAGTTTTGCAATATAGACAATTCTCCCTTACCCAAATTCAACTTTACATAAAGAATTCAATTCTGAAAGAAATCTGAATTCCAAAAATACACCTAAGTTAACTTTACCATACAGTACTGTGCTAACTGCCTCTTCTCCTGTCCCTCAGCTAGGCACTTGGATAAGTCTCCCCCTCATTCATCACCCACAAAAAAAAAAAAAACTTTTGAAAAAGAAAAGAAAAACTCTCCAAGTGAAAACAGAGCTGACACAGGGAGAGACTACCATCCCAGTGCCAGATTTGGGGCTTAGCTTGAGGTCTCTGGCATTGAGAGAGACTTTTGCCCCCCTTTGCCCACCTGCTTATGTTTGGACCTCTGTGACTATTTTGTGTCTGCCTTCCTTCCATCCCTGTCTCTTGTTCCTCGGAACTCAGGTACTGCTTGTCCGTCCACTGATGGAGTTGGACTCCAACTCGTGTGCCCTGCCCAGGGTGTTCTTCCATTTGGTTCTGGCCAGGCCCTAACATGGCTGGTCCCGGTCCCTTGTGTTCCTCTTTCTGGTCTTCCTTCTCTATCCTTAACCCCAACTTGTCCTTGAACCATAAGCCCAAGTTCCAAAGGCAGTCCAGTATCTGCTTCCTTCCCTCCTTTCCCCATGTCACTGGGCAAATATAAAAAACCAATGGTCCACCTGCTTAATTAAGAATTGTCTCTATGGTCTTTCTCTCTTTGTAAATGAATTTCCCAAATCCACACATAGACATACATACACAAACACACACATATATCTATTATATATCCAATAAATATCCATTCTATATCAAATATATAGATTATGTAATATACATCTATTATATATCTAGCCATTATATATACAACATATATGACCATTATACATTCTATATATATCCTATATCTTGATTATGTACATCTATATCCATTATGGAATTTAGTCCCCCACAAGAGTAGTGAGAAAGCTTTTCTCCTTTGACAAAGGAAGAAACTGAGGCTCAGGAAAGGAAAGTGAGTTGCCCAAAGTCACACAGATGATAATTGATAGAACCAGGGTTTGAAACCAGACCCCTTTATTCCAGAATCAAGAGCCTCACCTCTAGCCACATCTGCCTTGCTCACCCTGCTTCCAGAGATGCAGCGGGATGCTATCTGAAGTAATATGGAAGACTGAGCCATTATGCTCATGTTGGGGAAAGTCATGGTTTTGCTAGTCTTTTGGAAAGCAACAAGCAAAATTTTCCTAGAAAGAAAAAGGCAGGTTCTGATGTCAGCAAGTTTTCTGCCACCTCCCTTTCCTGCTTCCTGGGCACCATGGTACAGCATGACTTGGAGAAGGTTGCAAATGATCTGCCAGGGTGTAAGCCAAGATGTCTGGAGATGTAGCAACCTCAGAGTTAGGATGTACACACCACTTTGCTTCTGAAGGAGGGATTTCTGGAAGAAGCTCTGAATCAAGACAGCCAGAATGGCTTTATAACCCTTCAGAGCAAAGAGCTTTTATTCTGTGGCCTTGCAACAACTGTATCAGGTAACTAGAGTATCCTGATGAGAATGGGGAATAAAAGAAAGAAAGGCAGCTTGGGAAAAATGATAGTTTTTCTTGTAGCCAGGAATACCTGGATTCAAGTGCTACCATTGGCTGTAGCGTCTATATAACCCTGGCAAGTGACTTAGCCTCTTGATGCTCCAGGCAACATCCAAGGGCTCCAGAGCAGGTGTCAATCTGCTCTGGTAGAGGGAGTTTATTCATTGAGTGTCCCCAACACTAATGAGTCCAGGAAACAAAAACCCAAAGAATAAGAACTGATTTAATGGCTTACAAAGTATTGAAAAGCCTGTCAGCAGTACAAGCATTATAATCCCAATTTGACAAACAAAAAACTGAGGTACCAGGAATGGAAATGATTTGTCTAAGGTCATACAACTAATTAATGGCAGAGCCAGAGCCAAAATACAAGTCTACCCAGACCTTCTATTGTACCATATTTATTCCTATCATCATTTTTATTGCTACTATTAACTCCCATTTCTATTGCCCTTTTAAGATTTCCATGATGTTCTTAACAACCTGTATATATTCTGCATATACTCATATAAGAACATTTTAGAATGTAAGCTCCTTGAAGGGAGAGATTATAGTGCTTTTTTCCTCAGGATTTAACACACCATAGATACTTAATAAATGCTTCTTGATTGATTAATACATAGGGAGTATAATTATCTCTCTTTTGAAGAACAGAAAACTAGAGAAGTTAAGAACTAGGCAGAAAAAAATCACTCCCCTTTTTTTACCTTCCTGGAGTGATAACTTACTCATTTAAAATGTTCTTTGCTGAGAGTAAAGGTTTTCTCTCCAACCAGAGGGTATCTACTCTCCACAAAATGTTATATCCATTAAAAAATCTTTTTTGAGGTTGACTCCTTATTGCTTCTCTAACCTTGAACTACATTGTTTCTCTAGTCCTGATAACTCCCAGCTTGTTCAACTTGCTACCAAGAAAGTGAAGGTATGTCATTGCTCTCCAAAAAAAAAAAAACATATAGAACAAGCTGAAAATGTCTTCACAGGATACCTAAGTAATGTTCAATTGATGAAAGTCAATTGGGTCATGAGAGTAATCAGCTGGCAGACTAGACATTTTCTCTGATTCTCATGACCTTTCAGACCTCTCCAAAACAGAAATTATATGCCAAAGATAAAGCAACTTCATCTATCTCCATGGTGTAGGACACACAGAATCCAAAAGAAGGCTAACCCCTTCCCCACAAAATATAAACGGACTCAGCTATATTAACAGACCTGAAGTCCTCAAACATGGACTAGTTCCAGGCTTTGGAAGTTTACTCCAGCCCTTCAGGAGCACAAGTATGCTAGGGGCTGTGACAGCCAGAAAGCACTTCAGCAGACAACCCAGTAGCACCAGTGCTGCAAAGCTCTGAATGGCCAATGCTGGGGGAAACAACTCCATAATATCTATCTGAACTGTTGATGCCAGTCCCCAGAACTCAGGACCAGATTGAGCAGAACATGACACTGTCTGTGTTTGTTGGGGGAAAGAGAGGATTGTAAGGCACTCCACTAAACCTGAAGGAAAGAGTCCAATATCCAATTAATTTCACTTTTTGTCCTCTCTTCCCCACTCCACCAAATCACTTAGAGCAGACACCTAGGCTGGTGAACTATGCCCAGTGTAGGAAGAGGCTTCAGCGCTTTGAGACCATCTGCTCCAAGAAAATAACCATCAGTTTAATCAGAAGTTAATTATTTTAATCAGAATGTAAATGATAGTAGAAAACAAGAAGGGGGAAGAAAGACTGAAATTACCAAGGATCTCAAGAAGAAGAAAACTCAAATATTTTAAAATAAGCAGATAAATCTAGAAATGAGTTCAGACATTGGATGACAAAGGAAAATGATCTAGCACTTGATGAGACAGAGAATTCTGTAGAAAGTAAGAAGAACCTGGAACTACAATGCACAATTCCTGCATGGTTCAAAAGAGAAATGAAAATTATGAGAGCAGAATTTATGGCCAGAATAGCAAAAATAATGGCAAAACAGAAAAACTAGAATCTGTGATGGCAAGTCTCATCAAAGAAACAAAAGAGAGAACAATGGATTGGGAATGCAAATATACTGAAATGAAGAACAATCTAGAAGAGAAGCAAAAAGCAATAACATTAAAAAAGAATATATTCACCATGCAACAAAATATAGTGATATTGAAGGCAGAGTATAGAGGTAACATAAGAATCATAGATCTCCCACAAAACAGGACAAGATAAGAGACCTTACTACTATAATGCAAGGAATAACACAAGAGAATGCCTACAACTTTTGAACACAAAAAAATGAAATCTCAGTTGAAATAATTCATAGATCTCTTCAAGAAAAAAATCCAAACTTGCAATCTCCAGGAAACATAGAGGTTAAGTGATATTCAATTCAGAAGCAACACACCCTGCAAATGATCAATAGAAATACTCAAAAACAAAGTAAAGGAAATTCCAATAACAAAAGACTGTTCTTCACCTACCAAAAAAGGCTGGAGGGAATGAAATAGTGTGTTCTAAGGAGCAGTAGAGCTTAGAAAGAAGCCCTAGGTGACTAACCTGCAAATTTGAAGTTAAGTATAAATTAAAAACAGATATTCAATAATAAAGATGTGCTTGAAACATTCTTAAAAATGAAATAAAAACCAAAGAGACTATTTGCTTCTTGAAAACTTAGACAACAGAAATTTAGGAGTAAAGAAATGAAGGTGTTAAGGACAACAACAGCAACACTAGGATAACAGAACAACTGGTAAGAGACTTTTTTTTTTCTAAATATACAAAAGGAGACAGGAGTTGGAGGTGGACTTCTGGTGGAGAGCACAGTGAAAACATGGGCCTAGAGAATATCATCAACAGTATCTGATGATACTCTGCCTTTAGATGAATCAAGAACTTTCCATAAGACTATACTAAAATAGGTAGAGTACACGAAAGGAGGAGAGGAGGAGAGGAGGGGGATAGAGAAGAATATGTGATGGCCCAGGTCAAAATGAGGGCTAGCAATGAGGGGAAGGTGACCCATGAGATTCCAGTAAGAGAAGAGTCTATGGAGAGTATGGGTGAGGAGAGGAAGGTTTGAAAAAAAGGACGATGTGCTATGGTGGTGGGAGAGGGTTCCACATTGCAGGGGACAGAAGCCTCCATTCTACACAATCTAGACATGCTCCAAAGACCCCCTCAAGTGCATCTCCTTTAGCTAAATTAGGCAAAGACTAGCCTGGGTTATATGTGAAATGTAAAAGCTTCTGCATAGACAAAATTAATGCACTTAAGAAGGGAAGTAGCTGAATGGGAAAATAACTTTTATATTAAATTTTGTGATAGGGGTTTTATTTATATGTGCATGTGTGTGCATATACACATTATATATTAGTACAAATAATATAATATGCATTGTAGATAATAGCCATTCCCCCATTGGTTGAATAATAAGAACAAAACAGTTCTCAAAAGAATCACAAAGGATTAACAACTCAAGAAATTAATGCTCTGAATCATTAATAATAAAAGAATGCAAATCAAAACAAATAAGTAGTTTCACTGAACACTGCAAATTGGCGAAAATGACCAAAAAAAGTTGATAGTCAAAATTGAAGGGATTGTAGAATGATAGATATAATAATACTTTGTTAGTAAAGCTACGAAATGATAAAACCATTTTGGAAAGCTATTTGGAATTATGCAAATAAAGTGACTAAAATTTCTATACCCATTGAATCATAGATTCTATTCTTGGACTAATACCCAGAGGAAGCCATTAATAAGAAAAAAGTCCTTATGTGCTCCAAAATATTTATAACATCATTTTTGGTGATAACTAAGAACTGGAAACAAAGCAAAATGCCTAAGCAAATTGTGGTACATGAATGTTTTGGAATATTATTAAACTGTAAGAAATTAGATGTGTGATAAATATGCAGAAACATGGGGAAAATCTATAATGTAGAGTGAAATAAGCAGAGTCAAGAAAATAATCTACACAGAAGCCAGAACAATGTAAATAGAAAGAACAGCTACACACCAAAAAACCAAAGTGAATGTAACAAAATTACAGAGATCAAGCAGGACTCAAAAAGAAGAGATATGAGAGGACACTTCTAACCCATCCCTTCATGGAGGTAGGATTTCCACAGATGTTATACATTGCATAGGTTTTTGGACTTTTTCAATGTGTCACTCAAATATGGTGATATTTTTTTCCTCTCCAAAATGTTATTTTTTTGTTATATCATATAACTCTCTGGGAAGGAGAGGAAGATGCTTGGGGTAACAATGATGACGTAAGAAACAGAAGTCATAAATAAAAACTTAAAAAAAATTGGAGCTCACTATCATTAAAAAAAACAATAATCAATGACCAAACACCTACTATGTGCATAATACCTTGTTAGGCAGACCTATAACTAGTAGTAGCTGCACTTGGAACAAGGGATAGTATTGCTGGAAAGGAATCATATTGCAATTAACTATGAGGTTTTTAAGCTGCTGAAGGAGGAAGAATTACCCCTGGGAAGAGACTTCTTCTGTTCTTATCAAATGAATTAATGAAGAAAGGTGAAAAAACACTCACAGGACTGGGACAGTGTTATTGGTGCCCTTTAAGTTTTCTTCCATGGGACAAAGACCTAGTTGATCCACAGTAGTTGCAGTCTTGTTTTTAGGTCTTATGGAAATTGTTCATTCATTCAACATACATTTTAGCATTTACTATGTGAATATGGGACTGAGGAGATAAAATATTTAGACAAGATTCCTCATGGAGTTTGCCATCTAGGAGGATTTAGAAATAAATATTGGACTGGAGAAAGCTGATGCCCCTTTCCATTCAGATTGATTCTGTCTGCTTCAAGCCCAATCACAAATGTAAAACCACTCCAAAACTGTTCTGTGGTCAGTGCCAACATCACATGCCCTTCGCTCCCTGCAGAGAATACACTTTGTAATTTACAGACTTTCTACATTAGCCAAAGAGTTCTGATGTGGGGTACAAGTCTTTTAATGCTGTCATGTCATCAGCTGTTTGATGTGGTCTCTATTCTAGTAACTTAAACTCTGTCAAGTTAGAACAGTTACATACTAGCATGCTAAAAATGAATTTTAATGTAGATGGAGCCCTAGTCTGCATGGCTGTGGGGGGAATGGGACCACAACATTTTTTGGAATGATTTCACAGAGTCTCGGAGCTGGAAAGGATCTTCGAAGCCATCTTGTCCATATCATCCATAGCCAATGAGCAATCCCCTCTCGAACATCCTTGATGAATGGCCATCCTCTTGAAGACTTCCAGTGAAGGGAAATGCCAGAGATGACTTTTGGAGAGCATTCGTTGCCGGGAAGGGTTTTTCCCACACAGCAAATCTAAATCTGCTTCCCTGTAACTTCTTCTGCCTGTTGTTTCTAGTTTTGCCTTCTGGGGCCAAGCAGAGCCATTCATGGAGACAGGTATAATGTGGGCTCCACCTTCCTCCTATAAATCTTCCCTTCTCCAAGGTAAACATTTACAGTTGTTTAATAAGTTCCCTTCAAGCTCTATTTATTGGAGATGATAATAACAATAACAGTGAATACTTATATAGTTCCTTAAGGTTTGCAAATCACTTTACACATATTATTTGTTGCACACAAGAGATAGGTGCTGTTACCTCCATTTTATGATGAGGAAACTGAGGCTGAGTGAAGTGAATTGACTTGCTTGGGATCACACAGCTATCCTCATCTGAGGAAGAACTTTACTGGGTCTTCCTGACTCTCTATTTACTCTACCGGCTAAAACAAGCCTTCTGATTTAAAGGGAATGAATAATACTGCTTTTTATGAGCACCGTTTGATGTTTGCCTCTTAGAGCCTCTAATATGATGTACTTTGTGTATAAAAGAATCTTCAGGTGATAGCACACCTAGCAGGATGGACAGAAGGAGGTGGGGAGTGGGAGAGAGGAATAAATAAAGCCATAGGTAGCGGTGCCCATCACATACAACTAATAGAAACACCCCCAATGAAAGGATATATAGATTAAAAATAGTGTCAACATGGAATCTAGAAACCCCAAACTTGTAGCCTAGTAAGATCTGAGGAACCCCAAGTTTTAGGACTAGCTTATAAGTTGGAGACCCCAAATCTTGTACTTGTTCCCTGTTCCCTTGAGACTATACCCTGAAGGGAATCTCAGGCTGGCAGTTTCAGATTGAATAATGGACCCCAAGGAAAAAACAATCTCCATCAGGTGGGGCCAAGTCCAAGCCAAGTGACCCTTCCTGCCTCCAGAAGCCTCTTCCACTGTATCACACCTTCTTTTCGAGGATCCAACTCAGAACCTCCAGTTTAAGAGACTGATGTGCTGCCTACTGCGTTAAAGAGTCACTTGGGGGGGCAGCTGGGTCGCTCAGTGGATTGAGAGTCAGGCCTTGATATGGGAGGTCCTGGGTTCAAATCTGACCTCAGATACTTCCCAGCTGTGTGACCCTGGGCAAGTCACTTGACCCCCATTGCCTACCCCTTACCACTCTTCTGCCTTGGAACCAATACATAGTATTGATTCCAAGATGGAAAGTAAGGGTTTTAAAAAAAAAAAGTAAAGAGTCACTTGGCTTGGGCTTGGCCTCACCTGATGGAGATTGTCATTTTCCTTAGGGTCCATTATTCAGTCTGAAACTGCCAGCCTGAGATTCCCTTCAGGGTGGATTCTCACAGGAACAGGGGTTAAGTACAAGCTTTGGGGTCTCCAACTTACAAGCTAGTCCTAAAACTTGGGGTTTCTCAGATCTTACTAGGCTACAAGTTTGGGGTTTCTAGATTCCATGTTGACGATAGTTAGCATTTATGTAGTACTTCATAGTTTGCAAAGTGTTTTATATATATATATATAGTCTCATTTGGCCCTAAAACAATTCTTTGAGGTAGGTGATATTATTGTCCCCATTTTACAGATGAGGAAATTGAAGCTGAGAGATTAGGTGACTTTCCAGGGTCATACAGCTAGTAAGTATACATAAACTCTGTGTGATCCCAATAATGAGGAAGACAGATGAAGCAGAAAACCCTCATTGTCATCATGAGAGTCAGAGGACACAGAGCAAAGACTTCAGAGACCATCTAGTACAAGCCCTTTAAAATATATCAGACAAGTTGTCTGTCCCTCGTTTTTGAAGAGGGCCAATGACACCGTTGGGTAATGTCTTGGCTTATGTGTGAATTGGATTTTAAGTGAGACAGAGTTGCACAAAATCATCAGCTTCACTGTCTCTTCCAGGGTCCAATGGCAAGACGAATTTAGGGTCCGGATAACTAGTGAAGACCTACCTGGAATGCAAAAATGACCCGGTCGTCATCCAGGTCTGACCAAGATCTGGTTGCTCCCCGGGGCTTGCTTCAGCCGCTTTCGGGTCTCCTGGAAGGAACTGCTTTCGCAGAACTTGGGATACCCACCTCCTTCACTCACAGACAGCTCCTGCCCTTTGGGGGAGAGAGAGAGTAACTCCACCCTCAGCTAGAAAAGTAAGTCAGGATTCAATCTCTACCGCAATGTCTCCAGGGACATAAGCCCCAGCTTACTAAAGAAACCCACCTTTTCCCATCCTGTCCTCCCTGGCAGGCAAAGCAGGAAAAAAAGTGCGCTGCGGAGGAACCCTGGACTAGTGATGTCGGAGATGAATTCCACTGCAGTTGAATAAATGAATATTAATTAAGTTTCTTCTGTGTGTCAAGCTGGGTTCTGGGGATACAGGAACCAAAGGACCCCCCCCCCCAACTGATCTATTCTGTGTTCAAGGAGAATATATTCTATTAGAAGAAAGTGCAAGTATTTACATACCATTTTAAAGTTTGCCAAACACTTATATAGGCTATCTCATTTGATCCTTACAATGACTTGATGTGGTAGGTGCTATTGTTATTCCTTGTTTCCAGATGAGGAATCTTGAATCTGAGAAAGATTGAGAGGCTGGCACAGGGTCAGACAGGTAATTGTCTAAAGCAAGATTTGAATTTAGGTCTTCCTTTTTAAAACCCTCACCTTCTGTCTTGGAACCACTATTGTATTGATTCCAGGGCAGAAGAGTGGTAAGGGCTAGGCAATGGGGGCTAAGTGACTTGCCCAGGGTCACACAGCTAGGAAGTGTCTGAGGTCAGCTTTGAACCCAGGACCTTCCTGTCTTTGGGTCTGGCTCTCTATCTACTGAGCCACCTAGCTCCACCCAGCTCCCTCCAGAATTTATACCTTCTTAATTCCATGTCCAACACTATCCACTGTTACTTAGCATCTCACAAGATCAGAAGACTCCTAAGACACTAAAATAAGCTATTCAGTAGATTTGAGAGTCATTTGAGTGATGGCCTCAGGTACCTGCTTCCCCCTAGCTCAACCTCCACAATAATGGATGTTCTTTCATCTACTGGTTCAAATGTGGAGTTCCCCAAACATCCTGCGGGTTCAGCTCCTATGTCTAGCCTTGTAGCAGATTGGGTTGGGGAAGGGGGGAGAAAGGGTTAAATCTCCAGCAGTCATGCCTTACTTATAGCAGCAAGTCAGAGAATCCCAGGATTTAAAGCTAGAAGGGATCTTAGCATTTATCAAGTCCAGATCCCTTATGTCTTTCTGTTGCCCCTTGGGTCAGCAGCCATTCTGATGGCAATGGCAATGCTGCATTAATATCAAGATAATATAGCCCGGTGAGTGCTGTTTCTCTCTAACTGGAAATCACCCAGCAGCCTATGTCAGCAGATCTGATGCTTTCAATAAACGAGATGGAGAAAAGCCAGGAAGGAGAATAAGAAAAGCCTTCTTGTAGCCACTACTGAAATCATAGTGAGTAAAAACTAAACCTCAAGACTCCATCTGTTACCCTGCTGTTTACCATGTTTATCAATGACTTGGATAACGACACAGACAGGACTATGCTTAACAAACTTGGAAGACGACAATGCAAAACTGGGAGGAATAGTTAACATGTTGGATGACAAAATCAGGGTCCTAAAATACCATGATGGGTTGGAAAACTGGGCTCAATTTAAAAAAAAAAAGGTTAATTCAAAGGAGATAAGTGTAAAGTCTTACACTTAGGTTAAAAAACTGGTTGCAGAACAATCTGAAAAGATTGTGATGCTTTAGCAAACCATAAACTCAATGTGAGTCAACAATGTGGTATGGTGGCCAAAAAAAAGCTAACAGGATCTTGGACTGCATTAAGAGTGGTATAGCTTCCAGGAATAAAGACATGAGAGGCCCTTGGTACTCTGCCCTAGTCAGACCAAATTTAGAATTTTAGGTTCAAGTTAAGTGTGTGCCACAGTTAAAGAAGGGTCATAAGACCCCAGATTTAGAACTCGAAGAGGTCATCAAATCCAATCTTCATTTTGCAAATGTAGAAACTAACCTACAGAGAGGTTAAGTGAGTGGTGGAGATGGAATCTGAATATGGATCTTCTGATTCCAAATACTGCTGAGCTTTTCTGTGGTACTAAACTGCATCTTCATTGATAAATGAAAACATCTGGAGAAGGGAAATCAAAATGGTAAAGGTCCTTGAGTTTCTCCTATTTGGGAATCATTTGAAGGAATTGAAGAGGATTTGCCCAGAGACATGGGGGTGACTGATCAGTGTCTAAAAGAATTTGAAGAACTTTCCTATGAAGAGGAATTGGACTTGTTTCATTTGATTCTAGTCGGAAATTTGGGGCAATGGGTAGAAGTTGCAAAGACAAATTTGAGGCTTCATGTTTTGAGGGAGAACAAACCACTTTCCTAACAATTAGAGCTATTTAAAAATGGAACATTGTTAACAAAGGATGGCCTCTTTTTGAAGGTATTCAAACAGAAGCTGGATGACCACTTGTCAGATATATTGTATTAGGGATTCTTTTTTTCTGCTAGGGATTAGACAGGATGGGTACTGAGGTCCTTGCCAAGTCTGATTCTCTGAAAAGCACTTTGTGTAAGTTCTATGCTTTTAAAAGACAATGTTTTTATGCTTCCCAATGAAATTAATTTTGCAGGAAATCCACTTGTTCAACTTTAACACCATTAGTAGAGCTGGAACCAAAATCTGTGCTGGCAATCCTGAGATAAAACCTCTTAGAATTTTAATTCTGGAAAGGTAATTATTTATAAAGTCCAAAAGGTGCAATTTTCCTTGCTGAAAACTTCCTTTGGAGAAAGAGAAGTAGGATCATAGTGGATGGACCTTGGATCCAAATGGTCTCTTGTTATGTAGCCTTCTTGTAAGACTGACAACTATAACCTACTTCCTAGGGGCACCATCCTAAAATAAAAACAGTGAAATAAGATGCTGATGTGGTGACTCCATTTAAACAGAAAGAGATCAGTTCAAGATGCAAGACATTTTTGTTTGGGCTACAATGCACTTGAAAAAGAAAATGACAGTGCATTTAGAGAAAAGGGAGGCTTATAATTATTCTTCTTCCCTTTCCCCCCTCCCCGAGGAAGGATAAACAAACAATTGGGAAGATTTTTTACCATGTCTAATGGCTGTTATGACTTAACTGACCACAACAAGTGTTTAGGTAGTGTGGTACAGTGGTAAGAATAGTGTACTAAGTGCGAGGGAGAACTGGGCTCTAGTCCTGGCTCTGAAACTAATTCCTTATGATCATCTCAGGTCTCTCTAGGACTAGATTTCCTATGAATCGAGGAGGTTGTACTAGATTTCTTCAGTCACTTTTCAATTCTAGGTGCTGTGGTTTCTGATCTTTGGGTTTTGTTTTTTTTCCCCCCTTGCCCACGTGTGGATGAATTCCCTCTTAAAAAAAATTTTTTTTAAACCCTTACCTTCTGTCTTGGAGTCAATACTGTGTATTGGTTCCAAGGCAGAAGAGTGGTAGGGGCTAGGCAATGGTGGTTAAGTGACTTGCCCAGGGTCACATAGCTGGAAAGTATCTGAGGCAAGATTTGAACCCAGGATCTCCAGTCTCTAGGCCTGGATCTCAATCCACTGAGCCACCCAGCTGCCCCCAAATTCTCTCTTGAGAGCATTATTGACCCAATGGTAATACTGGGCTGCCATTTGATAGAATATGGGGATGGTGGGTAAGATGGGAAAAGACAATGGCTCCTGAGGCGGCTCTGTACTTTGCTAACTCTAGAAATATATTTAGATCATTTTACTTGTCAGACAAAAGATGTCACAACATGAAAAGGACCATAGTTCTTTGGAGAATTCTTTCTTGTCCGTGGATGCTCTTATAAATGTAATGAACTGACAAATAGAGGCTCAGTTGTGCAGCCATGAACCTGCTTGTGGAAGGGCTTAATGATGGGGAATGGGGGAGAGGGGAGGCTCCCTGTTGTACATCTTTATATTGGCTCAAATCTTCTACAACTGTGCATAGTATAGCATGGATCCAAGGGAGGTAACAGGAAACCACACCACAATTGGGGAGGTGAATGCCTTTTAGCAGCTACTTTAAATTTGGTCCCCTTCTCCTGCTGGAACCCAGGTGGTGTAGGAGAAAGCTTGCCCGCAGGTATTTGTTAGAAATCTTTTTACATCTATTCTTAATATATCTTCTCAGTAAATAACCCTTTATAAAAGCTAATTGGTATTAATTGGTTAGAGAGCAGGGACACTAACCAATTGGAAACGTATATTGGGGAGAACATCCTGGAATGGCGGCTTAAACTAATAGCATTAGAAAGATACTGCTGACCCTCGGGGTAGCTCTCCCCACTCCGTAGTACCAAATCATCATATTGGGATGTAAATAAAATTGCCCTTTTTTTGGGGGGGGGTACAGTTAGCGAAAACAGATAACCAAAATATACATGCATTGAAACACAAAAGGAGTCAAGCCCAGGTTAAGGAAAGCCAGGTTAAGGTATGGCCTCCAAGGGTGTGTTTGTCCAAAAATTATTCCGCCATCCCCGAATCAGGGGCTCCTGTTGTGTGCAGGTTGGTTACACGATTGCCCAGTTGTCTGATGGACTTGGGATTCTAGCTTTGCTCTGGGAACTCTACTTGTCTATGTTAGTAGGAGCTGGGATCTGCTCCCCAGTCTGAGGGCTACATAAATATTACTTGAAGTGTATGGGCAAGCCTGGAAGACAAATACTGCAGCCAGAGTCCTAACCTCTAACTAAGGTAGAACCTCTTTGTTCCTATAGTCAAAGGTTAGAAGACCGGAAGATGAAGCCTGGGAGTCATTTCTGGATTTGTAGCGTCTTCCCAGAGGCTCAGAAACTCAGTCCCTGTTTAGGATTAGCCATTTGGCTGAGGTTTTTACAAAGGAGGTTTGGAGCCCTTTACTGTATGCATTTTTAAATGGAGAAAGTTTCACCGGGAGAGCCTTTTCTCTTAGGAAGGAATTTGGGCTTTAATCCATAGAATATTAACTCTATTGTTTCTTCTTTCCTTCTTCTAACTCTTAATTCTCTTAAGTCTTTAGTTCCTTTGATCGTTTTGTCCTTAGATGTTACCTCTTTGTTTTCTCTTCAGGCTTTAACTAGAATGAGTTTGTTTTTTTAAACAATAGCCCTGTCTTATCCCAGAAGCTGGGGAGGATTTATTTCATTGCTTGGTTATGTTAATTATATTTGTTTGCCTTTCTTGTATTTATCTTCCTTGAAGAATTTACATGTCAAATACTCTGCTCTCCTCTAAGTTTTTTGGAAGGAGTGATTCATATGCTATCCTTTGGTTTAAAGTTCATATTTTTCCAATGATGATCAGACTGGACTTTGTAGGATATATTTCTTTGCTTTTCAAAATATCATTCCAATCTCTGATTTCTCATAGATGAGGAATGGTAGTGGGCAATTCAAATTTATTTTTCTTGACAACTAGTCTTTTCTCTTGGTCACCTGCAACATTTATTTATTTATTGACTTTGAAATCTTTACATTTAATTACTATATTTCTTGGTTTCTTGAGCTTGGTGTTCTTTTTGACAATCTATGTATTCTATTCATTTTTATTTTGTTCTTGGTTTACAATTGTTCTAGGAAATTTTCTTAGATTATTTACGCCATTATGATGTTTAGCCTTTCTAATTAATTTTTCTTATCTGGTGCAAACTATATATATATATATATATATATATATATATATATATATATATATGTATGTATGTATGTGTGCATGTATGAAATTTGGTCTGTGTTCAAATTTCAGTGCTGTCATTCTTTTTTATATATAACCACTAATATTGTGTTATAAATTATCTGTTCTCTTTCTTGAGAATTCTAATTCTGTCCTGATTTCTTCCTTTAATTTTTATTTTAACTTTTTTTTCTCTTGAACTTTTCTAGTTATAAGCTGCTGTTTTATTGTTTCTGGAGGTCCCATAGAATTTACCATAAAGCTTTCTTTTTCACTAGAGTTGGTTTTTTTTTTGTCTTGCTTTCTATCATAGCACAACATTTACTCATTGTATTGTATCCTTTTCTAGATTTTAAAATTATTTTCTTTCTTTATAAGTTTCATCGCTGGTTTATCTAAGGACTGGGTTTACCCTGACTCCTCTCTTGATCTTCTAGTCTTCTGCCTTTCTTCTTCCTAATAATTTTGTATTAAGCATGGATAGTATTTGGCACTGCCATTATTCACTGAGGGGCAGCTAGGTGGCGCAGTGGATAAAATGCTGGACCTGAAGGTAGGAAGATTCATCTTCCTGAGTTCAAATCTGAACTCAGATACTTAATACTTGTGTGACCCCAGGCAAGTAATTTAACCCTGTTTGCCTCAGTTTTCTCATCTGTAAAATGAGCTAGAGAAGGAAATGGCAAACCACTCCAGTATCTTTGCCATGAAAAACTCAAATGGTATCATGAAGATTTGGAAATGACTAGAAAACAATTAAGCAAGCAAATCCCATTCACTGACATGTTTCCTCCTGTCCAGGATGCCAGGTAATGTCAGTTATGTTTTGTTTTGGGGTGTGTTGTCAAGTTGCTTCTCTACCACAGGAAAACTCTGTAGGGAGAGGTATGTTTCTGAGATCATATATCCTTCTTTCCCCTTTCCTTAGCACACCATGGATCTATATTATTGGATCTTCTTTTCCAACCTTCACATTTAACTGTCCTCGCTAGGACCTGGATAGATAAGTTCAACATTCTCCCCATATTAAGTGATATGTGGAAAATGAGGGGAGAAGGCTCAAACAGCATCAGTGCTGAGGAGGATTGGACAGTCAAAGTTCTAAATAAATATCTGTCCATTCAGACTTGGTGGGATTGAGTTAGCTAGACATGAGTGGGCATGGGTAGAACACTGAGTGTTATTTCAGGAAGCTTTATATTATGTAGAATTTTGGAAAGTTTCCCAACTTTTCATCTTTTGTGGCCATTTTAATTACTACATATATATGTATACATTTCTTATAATTTTGAGGAGGGAATTATCCTAAAAAAGTCCATTCTACTTTCTTAATTTATTTCAATATAATGCATATCTTTTCCACTAGTGACACTCAGAGAAGTTTCAGTTCTCGAGTTGAACTTGGAAGAAAGGCATGCAAGTCAATTAATATTCCAAAATTAAAAAAAATGTGCAATAGAAAGAATGGCAAAGAAGGAAGGAGAAACACAAAGGACATCTTTCGAATGAATCAACTAAATGTACTGTAAAGCTCAAATCTTGGTTTCACTCTTGTCCAAGGATGCTACATATCTAAATTAAAAAAAAAAGTGATTAAAGAAACATTCTGAAACTCAGAGAATGAATGGATGTGTGGATGATTTGTCCTTGTAGTTTGAAGCACCATTGCTGTGGGAAAAGCAATGTGAACTCTGTACTGGTTCTGCCTGAATAGAGGAATGAAGAGAGTGCTTCCAACCATCCCAATGGAGGGAGATCCAGAGTCTGAAGGGCACTTTAGGGTCAAATCAAAACTGGTTTCTAAACTTTCTTTCCAAACTAGCTCTTAGAAGGCATCCATGATTGAAGATGTGGCATTTGTATGCACTAGGAACTCTAAGTAGCCTCACTTACTTCCTGAAAGTTGCTTTCAAAATAGTTTATTTCCCTAAAATGGCGATGGCTGGTGCTTTTTCAAAGAGGATTGATTAGATTGTGAATGTCATGGCTTTACAGTTAGCTAGATGACCACCCTCTTCTTTTCCACCTTTGCAAAAAGAAAAAAAAAATCCCCAATGACTTTATTTGCAGAGCTAGAACTTCTAAGTTCCAAAGATTTTGCCGAGTTAAAACAATTTCAGATTTTTACCCCTCTTCAGGGTGCTTATGGAAAGCCCAAAGGCAATTAGGCTATGGAATTCAGAGTGAAGGAGACTGGCATGGAATATATTTTTTAAATGAAGCATTCCCTGTGAATGAACAGTTTTGGCCAGTGAGCTGTCTATGACATTTGTCTGTGACTTTTTAAAGAGATTGTTCTTGGACTTCAGTTACTGGTACTAGCAGGCACGCAGAGACACACAGGCACACAGACACAAACACACACACACACACACACACACACACACACACACACACACACACACACACACACACACTCCTTGTGTCAAGGCTGGCATTCTTGGCCCATATTCTCTATCTAATCTGACAGGTCAAGCACTCAAAGAGATCAGCCTCTCCTCTGTCTTCAAGATGAAGTCTTTATTCTGAAAATGGACTTCTCTTTCCAACTATCACATATCCATACTGATATCACTAGTATTTTAATTTCTTAGAATAGAAATCATAGAGAGGGCAGTGGATCGAGAGCCAAGCTTGGAGAGAGGAGGTCCTAGGTTCAAATCTGGCTTCAGCTACTTCCCAGCTGTGTGACCCTGGGCAAGTCACTTAACCCCCATTGCCTATCAACACTTAGTATTGATTCCAAGACAGAAGATGAGTTTAAGAAAAGAAATCTGTCATCACATCCTTGCCAATGAAATGGAGAACTAGGACCTCTATGATAGTAGACAGGTAGATGGATTTGGACTTAGTTATGTGAACTGACCCAAAGAGTTGTAGCTGACCCAAAGAGTTGTAGCTGATAGAAGGATGTTAGCCTGGAGGAAGGTCCTTCAGTCTAGGGGGTCTAGTGGGAGTCATTCTGTTCAATAGTTTTACCAGTAACTTAGATAAAGATATAGATGACATACTTATCAAATTTGTACATGTCAGGAAAGAATAGTTGGGGATTGGTAACATAGGGGAAGTGATTTGTATAATGGGAAAAAATGGAAAGAAAAGAGTGGTTTTGGAGTCAGATGTTCTACATCAGAATCCTGCCTGCGCTGCTTACTATCTTTCGGGAACTTGGGTTCCTCATCTATAAAATGAAGAAGTTGAGGGGCAGCTAGAGACAGAGTGGATAAAGTTTCAGACTTGGAGTCAGGAGGATCTGGGTTCAAATAGGACCTCAGACACTTCCTAGTTTTGTGACTCTAAGCCAGTCACTTAACTTCAATTGTCTAGCCCTTGCTGCTCTTCTGAATTGCAACTAAGACAGAAAATAAGGTGGTTTGTTTTTAATCCATAGTTCTTAAAAGTGCCAAGAATACTTTTTTTTTTTAAATTAGGAAGTTGAAACAGGTGATCTTTAAGGTCCTCTCTGGCTCTAAATCTATGATTGATTCTATGTTGGATAATAGAATAGGGATCCAAAAGGCTCACATGAGAGAGAACAATAGGTCTAATGTATAAAGAAGATGTATATATATTATTTGTTTATATTATATGTATATTATGTGTATGTATATTCCTTTATTGGCCAGTCCTATGATACCACCAGTGAGGAAAACTCCCATTTCAGAAGTTTCCTTTACCAATACAGACTGGCAACTAATCTGTGACTTACAATCTTACAAAGTTGCTTTTGGCACCAAGAGTTTAAGTGGGTTGCCTAAAGTAAAAGAGTTAGGATATGTCTTAGACGAGATCTAAACCCATGTTTTTATTCTAAGTCTGGCACTCTGTCCATTGAACTATAATTTCTATTTTAAACCCTTTCTTTCTTAGCAACAACTCTTAAGACAGAAGAGCAAGGGCTAGGGAAATAGGATTAAGTGAATTATCTAGGGTCACACAGCTAGGAAGTGACTGAGACTAGATTTGAATCCAAATCATCCTAACTCTAGACCTGGCACTCTTTCCACTGTGCCAATTAGCTGCCCCTTCCTATTTAATTTTGATGAACATAAGTTTCTACATTCAGATTTTAAAAATCAAATGTATGCACACAAGATGGGGAAAGAAGAATGCAATAATAATTTGTGCAAAAAAAAAAAGTCCCAGGGCTCTTAGCTAATCAAAAATTCAATGAGTCAACAATTGATTTGGCAGCCAAAATAGTTAATATAAACTAAACCTGCATTAATAAAAATATAGTGACCAGAATGAGAGATAGTCCATGTATTTCTGGAAAATTGTGTTCAGTCCATATTTTGGGATTAACATTATTGTGGGTTGGACAAAGATAACTGAAATGCATCCAGAAGCGAACAAGAGGGTGAGGGGATAAGATCAGGTGTCAGACCAGGATTGGTAGAAGGATAGATTGGGAATGTTTAGCCTAGAGGAGAGGAAACAGGATGGATATTAGCTCACTGTCTCTTCAAGAATATGAAAGACTTCTCTGTAGAAGAGGGATTAGACTTGATCTACTTGTTCCCAGAGGGACTTAGGAGAACTAGGTTCAATAGGTTAAAAGAAAACCTTCCTAACAGTTTGAGCTGTCCCAAAATAGAATGGAATGCTTTGGAAGTAGGGAGTTCTTTATCACTTAAGGTCATCAAGGTAAGGCTTGATGACTGATTGTTGGAAATGTTGTAGAGAGGATTTCTGTTCCAGTATGGGTCAAACAGGATCACCTCTGATGTCCCTTCTTACTCTGAGAGTCAGTACTTTGCCCCTTCCTTCATCCTCTCCATCTAATCTGTCACCAAGACAATTGGTCTTTCAAAATGTCTCTTGAATTCTTCCTTTTCTTTTCTTTTTTTTCCTTCACCACCACTACCCTAATTCAGGTCCTTATGCTCTCACAATTCAATTACTTTGATAATCTTCTAGGTGATTTTACTGACGCCAGAATGTCTTTCCACACCATGGGGCTATCCCAGGACTTTTATGTAGTCTGGGTCATTGGGTACATCTTGAGGAACTTCTCCAAATGGTCAATATTTCTGTTTTGGGTTCATTGCTTCCTCTGGGACATTGCCACGGGAAAATCTTTCCTTATAGCTTATGTAATAGTTCACATCTAGGTTTCTCCAAATGTGGTAAAAAGGAGGTGGTGGGATTTGGGTTGCCAGATACTATATAAGCCTTCAAGATAATATGTACATACAGGGTAGGAGGGATTTTGTTTTACCCCAAAGAAAGTATAGGAAATTACATAGGACTCAAAAGAACTCATAAACACATACAGAAAATAGTAAGGCATCCTAAGAAGATGTTGAAAATATAGCCATAAACTTATCTCAGAAGGTAATCATATGTTGGGTCTGCTGAGTAAGCATCTTCCCACTGGCCCTACATGATTTGGATCATTCATTGTAGTATTAGGGGGACAGCAAGACCTGAACCCCTTGCTTCCCCAGTTGGCTGCTCCTTCAGCCTTTCCAGAGTACAAGAACAATCTTCCCTCTTCTCCTAGAAGCAATATTGCTTAGCAATTCCCTTTCTCCCTCTTGAGTCAGGTGGGAAGGGAAGTCCATGAAATTTAAAAAAAATACATACATACATATATACATATGTATATATTTATGAGAGAGAGAGAAGAGAGAGAGACAGACAGACAGAGAGAGAGAGAAAGAGAGAGGGAGAGAGAGAGGGGGGGGAGAGGGAGAGAGAGAGAGGGAGAGAGGGAGAGAGAGAGGGAGAGAGGGAGAGAGGGAGAGAGGGAGAGAGGGAGGGAGGAGAGAGAGAGAGAGAGAGAGAGAGAGAGAGAGAGAGAGAGAGAGAGAGAGAGAGAGAGAGAGAGAGAGAGAGAGAGAGACAGGCAGAGAAAGAGAGACAGAGAGAGAGAGACAGAGAGAGAGAGAGAGAGAGAGAGAGAGAGAGAGAGAGAGAGAGAGAGAGAGAGAGAGAGAGAGAGAATTGGTTTCCTTTGTAATCATGCATTTAAAAACATTATTTAAAGAAGGGGTTTGGCTAGAGGCTTCATCAGACTATTAAAGAGGTCCATGGCCAAAAAATGGCTATAGAAGGTCCAATCCCTTAACTCTCAAATCGAGGTACTCTTAAACTTGGTCTCACTCCCAAGAAAACCCCCAAGAAGAGAGCTGCCTGGAAAGTTTCCTTCTCTGATGAAGAGATGAAATCCTGAGATCCGATTTCTCTGGGAGAATCAACACAAGAGGTTGAGGTTCAGAACATTATCTACCAACTTCCTACTGAGCTGAGTGGGTATGTGTATATATGTCTCTGCTATGTTCTACTAAAGAAACATGATTCTCTTTTCTGTGTCCTGTACTCAGAAAAGTATGGGTGTAACCATGTGGCTCTTGTGTCCTTCTGCTCCAAGGAAGTCATTAATGGTTCCTGAGAGGAGAGACTACATGTAGATATAAGCTTCTGCTGTCACCCTAGGTCCAGGCATTCTATGGTTAGTCCTGATTGGTTCTCCCAAAAAGAGAAACGTGGAAAGGAGTCTCGAAAAGGTTGAGAACCATCTGCTCCTCTCCTTTTAGACTAGTGTAAAAGATTGACTCCTACAGCAAGAATCTGTCCTCTTGAGCTCCAGCTAACCAATGGTCTTGAGAATGGCAGTCACTGGAAACCCATTAGGATTCTAGTTATTAGAAAACAATCTGTCCTCTGAACCAGATACCAATTCACGTGTCCATGTTTTTATAGAGGTTTGTAGACTGGGGTACATGAACAACTTTCTTTCTTTCTTTTTTTCCTTTAATGTTTACAGTTCTGACTTAGAATTGACATTAAGTACTAGTTAAAAAGCAGATGAGAGGTAAGGGCGAGGTAATTGGGTTAAGTGATTTGCTGAGGCTAGATTTTAACCTGGGACTCTCCTCCAGATCTGGTTTTCTCTCCACTGAGCCTTCTATAGCTGC
Source organism: Monodelphis domestica (assembly GCF_027887165.1). NCBI lineage: Eukaryota > Metazoa > Chordata > Mammalia > Didelphimorphia > Didelphidae > Monodelphis > Monodelphis domestica. The sequence continues at coordinate 582,766,290 of NC_077227.1, read as the reverse complement.
CCCAATAACTGTATTTCAATATAATTGATTTTTTGGAATTCTATGTATTTTATTTTTTAGATGTAAAAACATTGTTCCAAGAAGGGATCTATCTGTAGGCTTCCCTAGACTTCCAAAGGGGTCCAAGACACAAAAAAGGTTAAGAACTTTTGCTTTTGGGGAAGAGATACACTCAAATTGATGGGAGGAGAATGAAAGCTCTTTGAAGTCAGACAGAGCCTGTTTTATTTTTTGTCCTTGTATCTCCAAGGTCTGGCACAGAGCCTGACACATAGTTGGCACTTAATAAAAATAATAAAAGCTTGTTGATTTATAAATGGATGACCTCTCCTCTCCTATTATTATTATTACACTTGGGTTCAGCATCACCTAGTTCAGTATTGATTGTTTAATGTGTATTAGTTTCACCTTCCAAATATGAATTATGATCTCTTTAAGAACTAGGTCTGTATCTTATATTTCATTTGGAGCTTCTGCTGAAATCCTATTCTAATGTTTTATCAGACTTGGGGTCTCATGGCTATGCCAGTGATATGAAAAGTTTAGAATACGGTTCTTAACTGTTAGATGAGCTATGGACCCCTTTGGCAGACGGGTGGTAGTGGGAGAAGGGAACAAGAATTTATTAAGCACCTACTATATGCCAGGCACTATGGTCAGTGTTCTACAAAGCCTCTCTCATTTGATCCTCACAACAACCCTGTTATTATTCTTTCCATTTACAGAGGAGGAAACTGAAGAAGGGGGTGAAGTAACTTGTCCAAGATCACACAGCTAGTGTGTGAGGCCAGATTAGACATTGTCTTCCTGACTCCAAGCCCAGTGTTCTTTCTCCGGCCCCACCTAACTGTTTATGAACCCATTCTCAGAATTATTGTTGTTCAGTCATTTCAGCAGTCTTATTCTTCTTGACCCCCTGCTTCCCAGAATACTACTTAATGTGTATAAAATAAAATACTTAGGACTGCAAAGGAAACCAATTAAGTTGAAATATAGCTATCAAAATTAAAAAAAAAAGTCCTCTGGCCCCAGATGGTCTAGATGATCAACACCCAAGATAATCTGGAGGGAGCAAGCTGGAAAGGCTTTGAATATGAGCCAGGAGTGGACTGTGTATCTGTAGTACTTGGGACAGAGGGGATGGGACCAGGACTGGGTAGCAATATTCCAATCTGAGAAGCTCATCACTGGATTGGCTGCTCTGAAAAGCTTGACATCGATAACTCTTGAAGATCCATCTGGATCTGCTGTCAGATGTAGTCCATGTGTGAGTTTTATTTAACTATCTTTTCTTTTTTGTTAGGAGAGAAGAAGGCTCACTTTTTGGGAGGCAGGATATGATCATAAATTACTTTGATTAAAAACCAGAGGAATTCTTAATAAAATATTCTTTTATTATCTCAGCTGTATTATCCAATCTTTTCCCAAGGCCTGTCCCTTTCACTGTTGAAACATCCCTCAAATATGCCCCTTTCTTTCCTCCAAATAGGCCCCCTTCTTATCACCTTGTCACCTCATGCCTGGACTATTGAAATAGTCTGCTGGTGGGTCTGCTGACCTCACATCTCTCCATTCCTATCCATACACCATTCAGCCACTAAAGTCGTTTTCCTAAAACACAGGTTCAATAATGTCACTTCCCCTGTGCCCCCCCCCCCCCCATTAAGCTTCAGTGGCTCCCTATTGCCCCTTGAAGCAAATACAAATATTCTATTTGGCATTCAAAGTCCTTCATAACCTGCCCCTCGCCTATCTTTCCAAGCTTATTATACCTTACTCCCCAGGATATACTCTTCAATACAGTGATAATGACTTTCTGATTGTTCTATGAACAAGAGACTCCATCTTTCATTTCTGGGCATTTTCTCTGGCTGTCTCCTAGACTTGAAGAGCTCTCCTTCTGCCACTCCAACCACTACCCTCCCTGGATTCCTCTAAGTCCCATCTAAAACCCCCACCTTTTACGGGAAGCCTTCCCTAAACCTTCTTAATCCCAGTGCATTCCCTCATTTAATTACTTCTTATTTGGCCTAACTATACCTTGGTTTTTATAGATTTGCAGTCATGTTGTCTCCCCTGTTAGACCGTAAGCTCCTTGAGGGCAGGAACTGTATTCTGACTCTTTTTTTTTTGTCCCAGGGCTTAACACAATATCTGGCATATAGTGGGTACTAAATAAATGTTTATTTATTGATGGACTGATTGAGTGCATTGCATTGATTGATATCAATGCATTCATTTTATTACAATGGACTTAACAAAGAGGCTCAATAACTTTGTGGAGTTTCTTATCTGATCCTCATTGCATGGGAGTAGGAGAAAAAAGTTCTCTGAGCTAGCAGTTATGCTGAGCTAGCTCTTAACTCACATCTATATAATATTTTCAGCCTAGGAAGCTTCTGTGAGGCTACTAGTGTGAGTATTTTGATCCCTCTCTTACAGATTGGGTGACTAAGTTTTAGAAAGGTTAAGTGGGCTGTCCTACATCACATAGCTCATAAACGACAGTCTGAATTTGAACTCAGATCCTTTAACTTCAACCTTAGTGATTACTCTGACTTTACTTTTCCAGGATGCAGCCAGCTCCATTTCCCTCTCAGGGTTCCAGGAGTACCCTTGAGGGGTCAGGGGCAATTTTGTAATACTATCACTTCCTGCCCCCACTGGTATGCTTCTCCCCAGGATTATCCATTGACATTCATTGAGTCAGCCAACCTCAGGGAGCTTTTAGAAAGGGATATAGACTAAGGTAGTACAAGAATAATTACTACAAAATTTCCTCAGAAGTCTATGACATACTATATTATAAGTTATATGTATATACCTATATATGAATATAATATATGGGGGAAAGGGAGAGAAGGAAAGAGGGTGAGAAGAGAGAGACAGAGACACAGAGAAGCAGAGCAGGGAAAGAGAGACAGAGAGGGAGAATGTTAGTCAGGGGAAAGTAGGCTCAAGCTTAGAGACCACATGTGGCAAAGGAGTAATTCACAGCTCTTGGATTCTGGAAGTCCTTTTTCTCCCATTCATAGGATGCTCAAGGAGTTCCTCTGATGAATCTGTGTCTAGTTTTTCCTTAGATTCCTATATAGACACTATCCCTGGCTGATTTGAGAACACTCTTTAGGACCCTGATGGTTAGATGGGAGATCCAACATTTTCCAGACCCTTCAAAGTTAAAGGTTCTCCCCAAAGAGAAAAAGAGGAGGAACTTGGCCAAGACCAAAGATGTCTTCCCATTCTAAGCAGTTCCTTCTTAGGGAGAGGGTCCAGTTGGAATTCCATGTTCAGTCCAATTTCTAGAGTAATCTTTTCTAGCTAACCCCGTGCTTTTTATATGGGAACCAGGGAATATAATGAAACTCCCCAGCCAATTAGAACAGACCTTATTGTCTGACATCCTTTCACTTCATCAAAGACTTTTTGTACTTGGACCTATGATTGATTGAATGATTGATTGATGAGTGTGTTCTCACCTAGTTGAGGTAACTAGGACTAAAATGGGATGAGGTGATTTTCTGATACCACTCTTTTTTAGTCTTAATGTTTTTCTACTTCACTCTGCACTGCATGGATATGATCATGGATAGCCTAGTTCGTCCTAATCAAAGGCTGATGTAAGTGAAATCCTATTTGAAATCTCCAAAGTGACTCAGGCTACATGGAAAATGGCTCAAGGCAGATGTTTGGGGGATAATTCATAAACCAGGTTTACCAGAATGAGAGAAAGAGCTGAGTGTTGCTACAGAGAAGAATATTCAGAATAAACATGTTATACAGAAAGAAACCAGTTGATGATGTCAAAATCCATCAGGATTTCTCCAAGCTGACTTTTATAGTGGGAAGAATATTGAATTGGAAGTCAGAGGAACTGGAATCGAATCTCTGCTCTGACAATAACTTGGATGACTTAGGGTATTTTCCTTCTCTGGGCTCTAATTTATTCATCTGTAAAATAAAGGAGTTCTGTTAGATGATCTCCAAGATTCTATGTTTTTCTTTCTTTAAAAAAAACAAAACAAAATTCTTCCCTTCCCTCTTAGAATCCCTATGGATTCCAAGTAGAATGGTGATAAAAGTTAGGCAATTAGGGTTAAGTGACTTGCCCAGGGTCATGTAGCTAGTTCATCCTTTTTTTTTTTTCAAATCCTTTTCATACACTTGAATTCTTTTAATTTTGCAACAATCTTCTGATATAGGAAGGGCAAGTATTCTTATCTTCATTTTAAAGATAAGGAAACTGAGAACAAGACTTTATCTGTCCCCATGTAACATAATCACAGAACACTGTTGTTCAGTCATTCCTATGGAATCACAGAATATGGCTTAGGACTTAGGGTTTGAGCAAAGTTGGACCCCAACTGCTTTTTTCTTTACTCCTCAATCACCTTTTCTGCTATGGTAATAATGAGGGACTAAAGAGGACCAAGATGTTCAGAATCTGGAGTCTGATGGAAAGAGAGTGAAAGTCCTCCTTCTGCTTGATAAAGGGGCTTCGGTATGGTCAGCAGCATTCAGTTTCCTGTTTGTAGGTCTCTTGGACTCTGTTTAGCTGAAGACTTTCCCCGGAATAGCTACCCTACACTTGGGGGCGAGGCGATCCAAAGCTCATGTGCCTTTCATTAAGCAAAGGTGATGGAGAGAACTCTGAACCAATAGGATAAAAAGTGCAGAAAATGTCTTGCTCACCACCCCCAGCATTACCTAAAAATTGTAACCTTTAATTGGCTACAGTTTTTATCCATCTGCAAAAACACATTAAGAAAGGAGAGAGGTTGGCAGTCGATCTCAGACCTTTTCCCTTGAGTGTAACTTACCTGACTTTAACCAGATGCTGTTTATCCGCCTAACTCTGTCCCTCATGCTCAGTGTGTAAAAGATGGAAGAAATACAAGAGATGCTTGTTATGCTCGGAGCTCGCTCACTCTTTTTTTTTTCCCTTCATGCTAGGACCGGATATACAAGTTCCAGAAGAGGAATATGCATCCCCAGAGTCCTAAATCAAATCTGGAATTCATATACTCTCTAAATGTGCTTTATTAAATGCAGAAATCAAGAAAGGTTTTTGGAATTATTCTATTGGAGGGGCTGATTGTGTCGTTAGGAATCGGAGTTAAGGGATAATTTTAGCCGTGGTAGTGCATCTAGTCGACTCCATGGAAAAATAGACTCTGGGTACTTTGGCATCAGATTTTGCCGCCACTCCCTGGGATTTAAAAACCAGCCCAGAAACAGGGCTAGCTAAGCTGAAGCGAGACATTCAGAATTTCAAGTAAGCCACATTTGCCCATGGATTTTATTATAGGGGGAGGGAAGTCGTCGCAGGAACACACAGGATGTGTGAAAATTCCAGATGTCAAGCTGTCAAGTTTAAGGTTAATTTTCTCAAGTCAAGACCCTTTCACTCAACACTTGGGGTGTTTCAATGCAGCCCTGGGACCAGCGACAGCTGCCATGGAGGTGAATAATAATTCATAATAATAATAATTTACATTTCTATAGCGTTTTTTGGTTTACAAAGTGCTCTCCTCACCATCATATGGGAACTAGGTGGCATATAGTATCATCCCCATTTTATAGATGAGGAAACTGCTTCAGAGAAAAAAAAGGATCTGCCCATGAAATCAGTATTAAATCCAGTTAATAATATCTTTAAAAAACAAACAAACTTTTGCCTTCTATCTTAGTATCAGCTCTAAGACAGAAGAACGGCAAGGTTTAGGCAATTGAGGTTAAATGACTTGCCCAGTTAGGAAGTGTCTAAGATTAGATTTGAACCCTGGCCCTCCTGACCCCAGACCTGGCCCTCCATCCACCATACTACCTAGCTCTAGCTGCTCCTGAGTCAGTCAATATTAGAGGTGAGATTTGAACTTGAATCTTCATTTATACAATAAAAGGATTTCCTGAAATCCAATATGATAAAATTTTATTAAGTGCCTACCATGTGCCAGATACTAGAGATACAAAGACAAAAAGGAAACAATTCTTTAATGAGTTAGCCTTGAAGCCAGAAAGACCTGGGTTCAAGTTCCATCTCTGACACACACACACACCAGGTGGGGAGAGACAGAGTATGAACGTTGAAAGGTCTCTTGAAACAAGTGGCCCTTGACCTGATTCAGGGGTCCCCAGAGGCAGAGGTGAGGAGGGAAGGGATTCAAGGTATGGGGGACAGCTTGTACAGATGAACAAAAAATGAGGAATGGAATGTCACGTAGGGGGAATGGCAAGTAGACCAGTTTGGCTGGAAAGCAGAGTTGGATTGAATGACGCTCAGAGATGCTTTCCAGTTCTAAATCCTGTGATCATGATGCCAAGTTCTGTGTTCTACCCAATTCTGAAACTGAAAAGTACTCAGATGGGGGTTAGGGCATTAAAACAAGAGTCTAACGGGGAGGCCACTGGGAAGGGAGAACAGCACTGGAAAACATGCTAACATTTGTGAATTGGCAATGGTAAGAATTTCTTGGACCAGTAGCTATTTTCTCAGGGAGGTTGCTAATAATTTCTCCACTGCCTCTACACAATGCTCAGCCAGTTTTGTATCCATAATCATTTATCTACAGACGTGTTCCTCTTAGCATGAGCTCCTTCTGATTGCCACTATAGGTCCACACTGTTTCTAGAGAGGGGGAGGGCAAATTAGTTGACCAAGGATATTGGGACACCCAGGCTCTGGTTCCTAGGAGGGTCCAAAGGCTGTTAGGTCCCCAAGATAGGCAGATGCTACTTGTAACCTAAGGGAATGGAAAAATGGGACTGTGGGGAGAGAAAGAGAAAAACAGAATGCCCTACAGTGAATTTGGGGAGTTGTTGGAGGACCAGGAGGGAAAAGATTTGAATGCCAAGCCTGGAGAAGGGAAGACTCATCTTCCTGAGTGCGAATCCAGCCTCAGGCAATAATTGTGTGACCTTGTTTACCTCAGTTTCCTCATATATAAAATGAGCCAGAGAAGGAATGGCAAAGCACCAACTCCAATATCCTTGCCAAGAAATCCCCTAATGAGATCATGAAGCCTCAGACACAACTGAAAAATGATTCAACAACAACAAAAATAATATTACAGGCTCCAGTAAGTTGCCTGTGCCACTGCTTTTTGACTCTTTCCAATTCTCTTCCCTTCATCATCCCCTTGCACATTGGATTCCATTGCTTTTGTCCAAACAGCCTTGCACTGTTGATTTCTTTGGCTTTATGCACTGGTTACCTAAAGCTTTCATGTTATTTCTTAATTATGTCACCTGCAAAGGAAACTAGGTAGTGACCCCTTCAGTATCTCCCAGGAGAGGGCAATAGGATCATTTCCCAGTGTTTCCTGTCTGCTGAAAGGGATTGCTTTATTTCAAGATTGCTGACTTTAGGAGATGGGGGTTAGGGGTTGGGGGTGGAGAAGTAGGCTGGAGACCCTGCTGACTAGGACCTGGCTGGAAGAAGGACAAAGTAGAAACTTGGTCCTCCGGAGCTCACTGGACCAGTGAAGGCACTCTCTCAATGAGATGGTTTTTAAGAGTTTGTCACATAAATTGTTAGACATACTATTTTTTTTCCAAAGGAGAAAATCATATGGCGTAAAAGGAAAGGCATATTATGTGTGTGTATGTGCACATGTATGTTCACATGGACAAGCAGCTCTACTCAAGCAGAGCTAATAAATATGGAGAGTGCTCACCATAGAGATATGCTGAGTGGATAGAGTACCATACCTGGCGTCTGATTTTACTTTTATTTTTATTTAAAAATTTTTATTTTTTACTAGTCATATGTAATAACAAATTTCTACATAAGTTTTCCTGGTTATACAACCAAATTTATCTCCCTCTCTCTTTTCCCTTCCCTCTTCCAGGCTGGCAGGTGATTTGATATGGGTTATACATGTGGGTTATACATGTATTATCATGCAAAACAAATTTCTAAATTTAATTGTTCATTATTGTGAGTAATCTTATAAATCTTATAAAAAATCTTATAATCTTATAAAACCCAAACCCCAAGACATAAACCCAAATAAACAACCGAAAATTTGCTCTTTCATCTGCATTCTGACTCCAACAATTCTTTGTCTAGAGGTGAATCACATTCTTTGTCCTAAGTCCCTCAGAATTATCCTGGATCATTGTATTGACAATACTAGCTAAATCTTTCACAGTGGATCATCCCCACAATATTGCTGTTACTGTGTATAATGTTTTCCTGGTTCTGCTTATTTCACTCTGCATCAGTTCATGGAGGTCTTTCCAGCTCTTCCTGAAATCATCCTGATCATCATTTCTTCAAGGACAATAGTATTCTATCACCATCAAAAAACACAATGTGTGCAGCCATTCCCCAATCTCCAGCTCTTTGTCACCACAAAACAGCAGCCTGTACAATCCTTTCCTCTTTTTTTTTTAATCTCTTTGGGATACAGACCAAAAGGTGTGCATTGTTTTATAGCATTTTAAACATAACTCCAAATTGCCTTCTGGAATGGTTGGACCAGTTTGATCTTACTTTTAAAACATAGCTACGAGACCAGGAGCAAATTTCATAGATTCAGACCTTGAGGGAACCTCAGAGATTAGTCCCTTCATTTTACAGATGGATAAATTGAAAACCAGAGATTTGCTTGAAGTTTGTTGAGACTAATGACTTGCCTAAAGGTGAGTGAGTTCAATAAACATTTATGAAGCACCTACTATGTGTCAGACATTATGCCGAACACAAGGGATAAAAGAAAGACAAAAGACAATTCTTGCTCTGGAGAAGCTCACAAGCTAATGGGGGAGACGATTATGTATAAACAAACTATCTACAGGAAAAATAGGAAATAAACAGAGGGTAAGGTACTAGAAATATGTATGAGAGATGGAGAAAGACTTCTTATAGAAGGTAGGATTTTAGCTGGGATTTGAAGGAAGATAGGGAAGCCAGGAGGCAGAGATGAGGAGGGAGGGAGTTCCAGGGAAAGAGGAGAGTGTCACTGGTCTACAGAGTATGGGGAGGGGTGAAGGGGATTAGAAAAGGGGAAAGGTGCATGTGTTGGTGGGAAGGGCTAGATTATAAAGGGCTTTGAATGTAAATCACTCACCTGTAAAAATGGAGATAATTATATCTGTCGTGTATGCTTCATGAGGTTATCATGAGGCTCAAATCAGAGACTATATAAGTAAATAAAGAATTTTTGCAAACTTTAAAGTATTACACAAATGTTTATTATTGTTGAGTTCTCCCATTTAATCCCCTAATGACAATGGGAAAATTACTCTACCTCTCTGGGTCTCAATGTTCTTACCTGTAAAAATAGAGGATTGAACTAGTTTATTCCTTTTAGCCCTGAATCTATAATTCTCTGATTTATTATTATTAGTTCTGCTACAGAAGAACTGAACTAAATATGTGGGTGTGAAATCACATAAGAATGGCTAGAAGTCACATGGGTGAGTGTATGTAGTAAAACCCTCCAAGCTCTACCCCATGGCAAGTCACTTAATCCCAATGGTCTAGCCCTTGCCACTCTTGTTTTAGGATTAATTGATACTGAGACAGAAGGTAAGGATTTTTAAAAAAAAAGAATAAGAAAAAGCTATGGTCTAGGCGAGAGATGACAAGAGCCTAAACTAAGTTGCTATCTTGCTGTATAAGGTGAGAGAAGGGGATAGATGCAAGAATGAACAAGCGTTTATTATGTGCTTACTGTGTACCAAGTTGTGCATTGCACTGGGATATTATGGAGGTAGAACTGACAATTGGTTAACTGATTAAATACATGGGGATGGGGGAGAATGAAGAGTCAAGGGTGACCCTCTGGTTGTGAATCTAGATGAGTAGAAGGGTAATAGTGATCTTGATAGAAATAGGGGAATTCAGAAAAGGAATGGAGTTAAGACAAAAGCTGATGAGTCCGCCATGTTGAATTTGAGATGCCTATGGGACATCTAGGTAGAAGTCATCAGCAAGTGAAGGCACTTTTAGAAATTTTAACCTTTGAATCTGGAAGGTTTGAGTTCAAGTCAACAAGTCATTTCATTCCTGAGTGCTTCAGTTTTTCCTATGTAAAATAGGAGAGTTGTACTCAATGTTCCTTTTAACTGACTGTGTGATTCTGAAACATGAAGATTTACTTTCCAGAGTTTCCAGGTCCCCCGAGTTCTCATCTTTTAATAAATTTGTTCCGCTGACTTGTTTATTTGTTTCTTTGGAGTTGTCTCCTTCCTTCAGCTAGGATTGACTAGCTCATGTCTAAAATCCAGAAGCTTCTGTCACACTCCAGGAAATAGATTCTAAATAACCCAGGAAGGCTGTCTCTTAGCCTGCTGTGAAACTGGATGGGAGACTGGCCCTGAAACTTAGTGGTTTATGAGTGCAGTGTGGCCATCCTTCTCTTTCTCTTTACACCCTAAGTTATCCTGCCAAACATAAAGACAACCCTGGCTACTTTACATTCATATTTTGTGACTGATTTTGAATGGCATTTGTTAATATTTTATGTTTATGAGGCAAAACAACAGGTTTATGGTCTTTATTGTCAGTTACTTTGCTGTCTCCTTGGGTCTGCTGGGAGAGTCACTATCTCAAGAATATCTCAGTCCTATATTATATACTTATTACTTCCTATAGTTCTACTCAGTAGTAAGTCACTGATATAATAATAATAATAATTACAATGATTAACATCTAAAATTTTATTTATTTAATTAATTAAGAATATTTTCCATGGTTACATGATTCATATTTTTTCCCTATTCTCCTCCCTCCCCCTTCCCATAGCCAATGAGCAATTCAACTGGGTTTTACATGTATCATTAATCAAGACCTATTTCCATATTATTCATATTTGCAATGGAGTGAATTGATTAACATTTCTATAAGGCCTTAAGGTTTTATTAAATGCCTTACCAATATTTTTTTCATTTTTCTCCTCACAACAGTCAAGGAAGAAAGGAAGGAAGGAAAGGAGGAAGGAAATAAGGAATGGAGAGAGGGAGGGGAGAAGAAGGAAGAGATGGAAGGAAGAAAAAACAGTGGGAGGAAAGAAAAAAGGGAGGGAGGGAAAATGAAGAGGAGGGAGAAAGGAAAGGAGAAAAAAAGGAAAGAAAAAAAGGAGAGAGGAAACAAGCATTTATTAAGTACCTACTATATGCCCAGCATCATGCTAAGTTCTTTATAAGTTTATTTCATTTGTTGGCCAATATGACAGTAAAGGAAAGTGATAAATGTTGGAGGTGATGTGGCAAAATTGGGACACTAATGCATTATGAGTAAAGTTGTGAACTGATCCAACCACTCTGGAGGGCAATTTGGAACTATGCCCAAAGGGCTATAAAATGGTGCATACCCTTTGATCCTGTAATACCACTACTAGGTCTGTATCCCAAAGAGATAAGAAAAATGGGGAAAGAACCTACATGTACAAAGTTATTTATAGCAGCTCTTTTTGAGGTGACAATGAATTGGAAATTGAGGGGATGTCCAGTAGCTGGGGAATGGCTGAACAAATTGTGGTATTATGTATTGGTGATTGAATACTCTTGTGCTCTAAGAAATGATAAGCAGGATGATTTCAGAAAAGGTAAGAAAGACTTACATGAACTGATGAAGAATGAAATAAGCAGAACCAGTAGAGCACAGCACAGTATAACAGTAATATTGGGGAATGAGCAACTGTGAAAGACTGAACTACTCTCAGCAATTCAATGATCCAGGACAATTGTGAAGGACCTATGACAAAGAATGCTATCCATTCTCAGTCAAAGAACTGATGGAGTCTGAAAGCAGATCAAAGCATACTATTTTTCACTTTAGTTTATTTGTGTTTTTATTTTAAGGTTTTGGTTTTTTATGAGTATTCTCTTACAACAATGACCAATATGGAAATATGTTTTACGTTATAATTCAGTTATAACTCAGATCAAATTGCTTACCATCTCTTCAAGGGGTGGAGGGAGGGAGATAATTTGGATCTTATAATTTTGGAAAATGTATGTTGAAAATTGTTATTACACATAATTGGGAAAATAAAATATCTTTTAAAACAAACAAGTATATCTCATTAGATCTTCATAATAATCCTGAGAAGTAAGAATTGTTATTTTCCCCATTTTATAGATGAGGAAACTGAGGAGATAGACAAATTAAATGACTTGCCCAGGATCACAAGGCTAGTATCTGAGACAGAATTTGAACCCAGGTCTCCTTTACTTCAGGGTCAGTTCTATCTAGTATGCCACCAAATTACCTATTATACATAGGTATATACACACACATATGTCTATGTGTGTGTATGCACATATGTATGTATGCACATACATATACACATTTTCTCTGCTCTGAGATGACCTTCCATTTATACTTTATATGTCACATATATATGACATATACACACACACACATACACACTTAGCTATTTTCACATTTTCTCCTCTTTAGAATATGAGTTCCTTGAGGACAGGGATCTGTGCATTTAGAATTTGCTCCCCTGACTCTCTCCCAGCATCCCATTTACATGTCTATCTTACGTAACCAACATTGAGAAGATATAAGTTTTGTGTAGCTCCGCCCTCATGCTCCTCTCTCAGGAAGGCAGCTGTGGCATTTGGGTGAGTGCCAGGCAGGAGAATTTTACTCATGTGGCTTTACTCGGGCTTTTTACTTTTGTTCTTATATTTCTTCTACTTCAAGTGATTATTAATAAATCTTATAAAATACAATACTTGGAGTTACTGATATTAATTTAAATTTTACGTATCAAGATTTTGCTTTTCTTTGTATCACCAGTCCTTGGCACAATATTTTTAGGGGAGAGAACACATAAAGGACGGCTCAGGTTCATGAACAGTTTGAGTCTCTGGTGCTTAAATTCTGGCAAGGAAAATAAAAGAGGAAGTAATAAGGACCTCAGGGAGCAATGGCAGGACATAGATCCTTACAAAAAGACTGTGGGTCTAAGGCTAAGAGTAGAGTAGGATTTGGGATACCTCTAGGAGAAGTGAGGATGTGATGCCTTGTGGGAACCATATTGGGGAAGGGAAAGGACAGTTGCTCTCCTTAGTGGCATCAGGTTGTGCTGATTTCTGTTTTCCAGCTGCCAATTGAAGAGCTTGTCTGAGGAGAGAAACATATCAACTCCCTGAAATGGTGGCCATTAGTAGTGGTTGGTGATGTTCATTGGAAAAGTGATATTGGATAAAAGCTTTAGGAGATGGAGGAGTCCATTGGACTTTTTTTTGTTTGTTTTGTTATTTATTTATTTAAAGGATGGAGGAGCCCTGGGAATGTTTTTGGCAAAGGGAATGAATCGGAAGGGTTTGAAGATGAGAGAAAAAGAGGGAATGGTTGAGGGGCCAGGAAAAGAGGCTGAAGATTAGAAGGGATGGAATCAAGAAGAGGACAATAAAGAGACTGGTCTTGCCAAGAAGAAGAGACATCTCTCTCTGGAATGTAGGAGGAGAAAATGGAGAATAATGAAGAGAGATTTTGAAGTGTGGAATAGGAAAGGAAAGGAAGATTATAACACATGCCCTCTACTCTCTCAGTAAAAACAGGAGGCAAGTAAGGCTTTTTGCTGAAAGAGTTGGGGGAGAAGATAATATAAGAGGCTGGAAGAGAGAGGTGAAATTTTGAAGATTTGACTTGGGGAAAAATGAAAGTTTGCTATGCAAGAATAAGGGTTCTGTTTAGATTAGATGCCATTAGATGTGTTGTAACAATCAGTGATGTTGGGTTTTTTTCTCTAGCAACATTCAGAAGAATGTGAGTAGAATCACAAGAGGCAGATAATGGAAATAACTGAGGTTTGAATATTGGCAACCCACAATTGATCAGAGGATGATCTTCCAGGTACATTCTTTATGTCTTGTAGTTACTTAACTATTTTCATGCCATTTCTGTTAAGTAGGAACTATGCCCAAAGAGCTATAAAACTGCATACCCTTTGATCCTATAATATCACTACTAGGTCTGTATCCCAATGAGATCAAGAAAAAAAGGGGAAAAGATGTACTCATACAACATTTAATACAATACAGCAGCTCTTTTTGTGATGACAAAGAATTGGAAGTTGAAAGAATGTCCGTCAACTGGGGAACGGCTGAACAAATTGTGTTATATGATGGTGATGGAATGCCATTGTGCTATAAGAAATGATAAGCAAGATGATTTTAGATAAAGTTGTACTTACATGAACTGATGCAGAGTGAAATAAGCAGAGTGAACCAGGAGAACATTGTACATAGTAACAGCAATATCGTACAATGATCAGCTATGAAAGATTTTGCTATTCTTAGCGATATAATGACCTAGGACAGTGATGGTGAACCTTTTAGAGACCAAGTGCCCAAGCTGCAACCCTCATGCCACATGTGAGCCCTGCACCTTACCCTAGACAGTGGAGGGAGGAAGCGCTCCCATTGGGCTGCTGGGAAAAGAAGTGGGTCATGTGAAAAATGTTCTTAGGTGCAGGTAGAGAGGGGGAAGGAAGAAGCCCCCCACTGATACATATGCCATAGATTCTTCAACACAGGTCTAGGACAATTCTGAAGGATTTTTGATGAAGATTGCTATCTATCTGCCTCTAGAGAAAGAACTGGTTAAGTCTGAATGCAGATCAGAACATACTATTTTTCATCTTAGTTTATTTGTGTTTTTATTTTAGGGTTTCAGTTTTTATGAGTATTCTCTTTCAACAATGACCAATATGGAAATATGTTTTGCATGATATTATAGGTATAACCCAGATAAAGTTGCTTACCATCTTGAGGAGGGAGAAGGAAAAGGAGGGAGGAACATAATTTGGATCTTAAAATTTCAGAAAATGTATGTTGAAAATTGCTATTACATGCAACTGGGAAAATAAAATCTTTAAAAAAAATAAATTAAATTAAATCTGCCTGAGAACAGGGATCATTCCTTTGCTTATCTTTGTATCCCCAGTAATTAGGATGGTGTCTAGTACATAGAAAGTACCTAATACATATTTACTGACCGTCTGACTAACTGAACTGATCAGTCATAGGGTCAAACCTGTGAAGGGGGATAAAGGGAGGATAGAACGGGAGCGATGGGCTAGAAGAACTAGGAAGTATGGAGGAACTGGTGGTCACAGTGAGAACCAGGAACAAGTTTGGAGAAGAGTGAGGTAGAGCCAAAGATGGAAGGACAAGAGGTTTTGATTGGAAGGAGCAGCGAGCCCTTTAATGACTGAGAGGATAGGCTTCAGCTGTACACACACACACACACACGCACATGCACACACGCTGGGCAGAAGAGAACCACAAAAAGGCCACTAGGGAGATGAGAGGAATAGCCATCTGTCATGGGGGTTCCTAGCAATATAACCCCAGGGAAGATTCATTTGGCATCCCAGTCCACTACAGCCATCTTGGGACTTGACAAAGTCTTCACAAAGGAGTCAAACTTACCAGTGATATTTAAAGCAGTGGGCATTTACTGGGCTTTACTTGCTCAAAGGATTAATAACAGCAACAATAAAAACTAACCTTTATATAGTGTTTGAAGTTTTGAAATGCATTTTACACATAAGGAGAGTTTATATATGGGAAACAAGGGAAGAACATACAACCAGGGCAACAGTCAATGTGTCTGAATTAGTGAAGGGATACGAATAGGGTGTTCTAGGATGCCGTTGGGTGTGTGCATGTGTGTTCATGGGAGTGTGTGCCCACATGCATGTAAATGGGAATATGTGGTGATGTAATCAGTTCCAGAAGACTGAATTTCATAAAGAGAATTCAGATTTTACTCAGATCTATCTGACTATTTTCATATTTCTGAGGTCAAATCCTGGGAAATTCCAGGGATTGATCAGTAAGATTATTTCACCCTCTCCATGGGCCATAGAAAATTCTATCATTTCCCAGAAGAGGGCAGATGGGTTGGGCTGAGGACTTTCCATGAAAAAGACAAGGAATAGGATTCTAGAGCAAAGCCATTCTATTGCAAAAGAATATAGACCCAAACCAACCAAACAAACAACTCTCAAACTCAGAATTTCTTTTGAGCTATCATAGTTAGGGGCCTGACTCTATATGGACAATTGACTTGAAAGGTGACTTGATTCTTTCCTTATCCATGAATAACATTTTTTTAAACTATTGGGGCGGGGGCAGAATGCTCACAATTGTGAGACAGGCTTTCTAGTTGAGATATTTCTCAGGTTTCTAAGTGAGGGATCACACCATGAGAACAGACGTCCCCCTAAATTAACCTTGCTGCTATGGGCATCCCTGATAGTGAGTTAAACAGGATTTTAATGTATCTAAGTGGAAGAGAGATGCTATTTTAGCCACTGCCGATGGCAGTGGTCACCAGCTTTCCCCTAGATAAATTTCATGGCCTGGCTCTGGTCATGGAAGAGGAAGCCTGGCATGAGAATGACTGCACCGAGAAAGGAAAGGGATGTGAATATTGTTCCCTAGCCTAAAAAAGACTCCATGGGAGGTATGGAACATGTGGGAGCCATACTGCCTGCACCCTGAGTAATGGAAGAAATGAATGGAATTCAGTCACCCTTACTTAGCTAGAAGGGAGGGCTGGAGCCTTGGCTGAACTTGGGAACTGGAAAGTCTTCACAGTGGTCACAATGGCCATTTCGTTTGCCAGAGAGGTGGAGCTCTAGAGAGAACCAGAAATGTGTTAACTAGCCCAAAGACACACTGGCCCCAACCTCCTCATTGTGAGAAGTAGGACACAGTCCTGAGGAAGCAGATGGCACCAAGGGAAGAGGCGACGGATCCTGGCTGGAGCAGGAATGACTGGAAATTGATGAATCAAGGAGAGGAGTTCTTAGGTCATTCTCTGGTCTGTGGAAATACGAGCTGATAGCCATGGGCAGATTCCAATTCTGTATATAAAAATCAATGTCTGTATCATCTACATAAATCCAATAACCTGTTCACAGGACAATTGGCACCAACATGTAGTAGCCACTTTGACCAAGAGTAAAAAAGAAAAATTTTTTAAACCCTTACCTTTCATCAATATTATGTATTGGTTCTAAGGCAGAAGAGCAGTAAGGGCTAGACAATTGGGGGTTAAGTGACTTGCCCAGGGTCACCCAGCTAGGAAGTGTCTGATGCTATATTTGAATCCAGGACTTCTGATCTCTATGCCTGGCTCTGAGCCACCTAGCTTCCCCTTCCTGTAACTCACTTATTTATAGAACAGACTCTGAGAAATTAAGTGACATGCTCAAAGTTACAGAAGTGGGATTAAGACCCAGGTCCTCTGACTCCATTTTAGTCCTCTGTAAAATGCAGAATAACTAGAGTTGTGAATTAGACAACCCCATGATGAGGCATATATGTATGGGTTACTTTTTATGTTTCCTTTAATAGCATCATTAAAAATACTTATTGAATTTTTGGGGTGAGATTTTTTTTTACATTTTGGAGCCAATGTTTTTAGAGAGATGGGATGATATAAATAAGCTGGGTTCAAAATAAACTAATACTTTTCTTAATTTGACCCTGGATAAATTACCTCTCCTCCCTGAGCCTCAGTTTCCTCATCTGTAAAATGAAGGTAAGAATATCCTCCACATTTGCCTTATGAGTAAGGTTTCTTTGAGGATCAAGTGGGATAAAGTAGTTTATTGCTTTGCAAATCTTAAAGTCATTATTTAAATATTAGCTTTTATTGTTTCCAAAGGATTTCATCTCCAATTTAATAAGGAAAGTCAATGGAAAAGTAGGATTCAATATGTGGAAACTAGTTTTTCAGGCAACTTCTTACAGATGTATCTATTCCAAAAATGAAATGAGCTTTCTTAGATAGTTCTCAATGTGCTGAGTATACTTTTTGAGAGAAATGCTTTTCTCTTTTTCTCAACATTAGGATTTCTCTGTTACTAGGTTAATAATGAAAGATGGGAGTAATATGATTCTTTAAAAAAAATCCTTCCTTTCTTAGTAGCCACTCTCAGACAGAAGCGCAAGGGCTAGGCAAATGGATATAAGTGACCTGTTCAGATAATACTACTAAGAAGTATCTGAGGCTAGATTTGAACCCAGGGCCTCCTGACTCCAGGTCTGGCCTTCTATACACTGGGCCACCTAACTTCCCTCATGGAGTTCATTTTTAAAATTTAAATTATTTATTTTTTCCCCAGGGTTACATGATTCTTGTCTCCCTCCCCTCTTTGAAGTTCATTGCTGAACAGCAAGTAGCTTCCACTTTTTGGTCCTCATTTTTTTTTTAATATGTCAAATGAGGAGGGGACTAGGTTAGATGTTCTGTGTCTAAGGTCCTTTTCTCCAATGACTAACTTTATCTAGACACCAATATCTGACAGCTAATAAGTGTCAGAACCAAGACCCAAACCTGGGTGTCCTTATAGTAAATCTAGTGTTTTTCTCATACCTCTTGACATTCTATAGTTTGTCAATTCCATTTGGTTCCAATGAAGATTTATTAACGTACTCTAAGTGCAAACTACTGTAGTAGGCACTGGGGAAACCAATGAAATAGTCTCTGTCCTCAAGGAGCTTATATTTTTTTTTTAAATATATTTTATTTGATCATTTCCAAGCATTATTCGTTAAAGACATAGATCATTTTCTTTTCCTCCCCCCCCCCCCCCCACCCCCCATAGCCGACGCGTAAGTCCACTGGGCATTAGATGTTTTTCAAGGAGCTTATATTCTACTTGGAGGGGTAAACAAAATATACACCCCTATGCAAATAGATAATTTGAGGAATAAAGCAACAACAATTTGGGAGATCCAAGAAGGCTTTATGGAGGAGGTGGTACTTGTATTGTAACTCCTGGCAAATAAAGATTCAAAGAATTGGAGAGTATACCTGAAAGTCAGGGAAGATTGTTTTGAGGTAGGAAAACAGTATTTAGGGTTCAAGTAACAGCTAATGTCAGTGTCCTTCCTGATATATGTAACCCTGAACTGAATGGAATAATCCAGATATAGCGTGGTCAGGGGTAGAGTATTCCTGGCATCTCAGCTCTCTCATCTTGGATACTATGCCTTATTTAATGCCCTTACATTGTATTCATTTTGTTGGCTGCCATTTTTGTTTAGACCTGGGATTTCATGAATAAGGAACAACCAATGCAGAAACTCCTTTCACCAATACAACTCCTCCATAATTTACAGTCTTAGAAGGTTGCTTGGGGTACTTGAGAGGCTGTTTGACTTGCCCCGAATACACAGATTTTCCTGATTCCAAAGCTAGCCCTCTCTCCACTATTCCACACTGCCTTTATTTCCATAGTAGTAGTAGTAGTCTCTCGGTAACTGAGGATGACGATTGTCTTTGTGCACTTTCATCTGTGATGTAGATGAGTGTGCACAAAGACACTTGTGCGTGAAGGAGATTCAAGTAGAAAAGTCGGTGCACAGAGACAGTCCCACTCTCTCGGCGTTGGAAGTCTGGGTCCAGTGGCACGAAAAGTCGTTACACCTGGAGACTTCCTCAGCTGCATTGGATGGCCATGTTGTCTTTTGTGCTCCAACACGCCCTGAGCACTCCACAATGCTTTGCTGCGTCTTCCTCTCAGCCATTGAACCTTCTTATTGGTTTCTTCCGTCTGTTTGGCCGAAGCAGTCTTCACATGCTGGGTGAGCAAAGTCTTAGTTCACCAGGGGTCTACGACCCAATTTTATTTATTTATTTTTATTTCCATATCCCCTTGTTAACTCATAGTGTCACTTTTTTGTCACTCAAAATTTTTCAGATTTTATCGCTAGAGAATATCTGGCCCAAGCTTATTGTCTTTTTTTTTTTTTAACAGATTTTTACCTTTTTCAAATTAATGAGCCTGTGAACTCTTAACTAGCTATACTTTCCCTATGCTATACTTATAAAAATTAACTAGCCATATTTTACCCTTGCTGTATTTATAAAATTAATTTTTTGAACTCAAGGATATATTTTTATCTTCGTTCAATTTCATCTAAATAGGATCAGCCTATTGTTCCAGTCTGCCAAAGATCTTTTGGGGCTAGTAGCACTGTAATTCAATATGTTGGCTATCCCTCCCATCTTGTTGCCATTTACAGATTCAGTAAGTGTTCTGTTTCTGCCTTCATCCAAGTCATTGATTAAAATGTTGCATAGCACAGGGCTAAAATTAGATTCCTGGGATACTCTTCTAGAGACCTCTGTCAAGGCTGACAGTTGATTAATTATTTACTATTCTTAAGGCTTAATAATTGGTTTCTATCGTTAGCCAATTGGAGATATTTTGAGGAACGATGATCCTCTCAGAATCGTATCAGGTAGGCAATTGGTGACCTACTCTATAGGTAATTCAAGTCTAATGAATACATATTGCTCTCACCTTTTTTGGTTATTGTTGGTGGTCACTTCCATCTTTAATCAATTGCCAAGTCCTATAAGTTCTATCCCTGAAACATCTCTTAGATCTATCTATTTCTTCATTTCCATCACCCTATTTTAGACCCTCATGCTCCTTACCTAGAATTTTATATATCCTCCTAATTTGGTGTCCTTATATCCAGTTTCTTTTGCCTCCAATCAGTCTTTCACACGTCAGTCAAAGTAATCTTCCAGATCCAGAGTTCTAATTGTGTCATTCCCTTTAGTAAAAACCTTGCATGGCTCTCAGTTGTTTATAGGAAAAAATATAAACTTCTTAGCCTGGCAGGCAAAGCTTTCATATTCCACCATCTGGCTCCATTCTACTTTTGTGATGCTTATTTCCATCATGACCTCCATTCTCCCACCAAATATGATTACCAGATGCTCTAATCCTGCTTTAACTACAATATCTTCTCCATCAGGACTGGACTGCCCCTCATCACCATTTCTGCCTATCTCTATTCATCTTGTCCTTCAAGACCTAGCTCAGCCTCCATTGTGATGTCTTTCCTGACCCCTTCAACTAGAAGTGAACTGTACTTCCTCAAACGTTTCATGCTCCTATATTTGACCTCTTAAAGCTATTTTCAGAAATATCTCTATTCCTGACAAGGCTATAAGCTCCTACAAGGCAGGCACTATGCTGCTTTCCATCTTGATGCACAATGCTCATGCTTCTTATGATCTGTTTGCTGAATAATTGAAGTGAACTGAAGTGAGGAGAAAGAAATGCCCTTGTTTTCATTTTTTCCTTTGGCTTAATCTATAGAAATAAATACTGGACCAACCCAGGAAAAGAACTTCCCTTAGTAATGGACTTCCCCCTCATGACAGTAGACAAATAGAGGAACAGATACGTGAAATAAGCTTTTGGGACAATGACTTTTGAGTTAGAACTGGACCATTTGCCCATAGTATTTGCCAGCTCTTCATTGATGCTGTGATTATTATGCAAACTCATAGTTGCCAACTCTTAGTAGATGCTGTAATTATACTACAAATTTATGGTTCAATATTTTTTAAATATTATTTAAAAGTCTTGGCTTTGAAACTATTCTTTGTCAAGGAAAATGGCACAGCAGAGTGGGAAGAGCCCTGATTTTGGTAACAAGAGTCCTTGGTTTTGTCTTAGTTCTGCCATTAATGAGTTGGGTGTTCTAAAACAAGTCCCTTTACTTTTCTGGGCTTTGATTCCCTTCATCCCTAAAATGATGACTTTAGGCTGGTTGAGGAAGGGGTCCCCAGTCTGTGAGCTGAAGACCCCTGGGGGCTGTGGAGTCATTACTTCAAAGAGTCTGCAAACCAATATGAATACCAATCATGGTCGTTATACATTTTTTCCGTCACTCTATTTTAATAATACAACAGCTACAATATGGAGAGCTAGGGGATTTTGTGTCATTTTTAAAAGGACCTCTTACTCAAAAAGACTGGGAAGTATTGGGCAAGGTGATCTCAAAATTTCCTCTTGTCTATGCTCAGGTACTAATTTGAGACTCAAGGCATGTTTCCTAGAAATGTAGGGTAAGTAGGGGGCCATTAGGTGTGTCTGTAGATTGAGAACCAGGGCCTAGAGATAAGAGGTCTTGAGTTCAAATTTGTATTCTGTGAGCTGGAACAAATCACATAATCCTCATGGCTTGGCCTTACCACTCTTCTGCCTTGGACCCAGTATTTGGTATGGATTCTAAGATGGAAGGTAAGGGTTTAAAAAAAAAAAGAAATGTACAGTAAGAAAGACACTGGGTGAAAGCGAACAGACCATGCTATGATCCTTATCAGTGGCATTTCCAATCCATTATTGATTCCCTTGGACTTTCTGCAGCTTTAATTGGCTACTTTATCACCGATTTCTGTTTTGTTCCTTCATGGAAACCTGGGATCTAGACTGGCTCCTTAACTTCCTAGCTTGCCCTTCTGTGGCAGAAGACCTTGGCTCTATGCCCAGCCATACCCTGGGCACCTCTTGGCCTGCTGGTCCCTGCCCTGGAGTCTGGCCCTGCTTTGTGGCACCTTCCAACTCTCACATTCTATGATCTAAATTAAATGGAGGGAGAAACACGATTCAGGGCTCTTGAGGTTAGCTGGCATAAGTAAATGGAAAATTTTAAAACCTTGCAAGATCATGATCTCAGCCTGGCTCTGGAAGCATGGGGGAACAACAGGCAGGACCCTGCAGGAAGAAGCTCTTAGAGTGAGGGAGGGTTGGAACAGAGTGTAGGGAGCAGCTTGGGTCAGACAGAATGGTGGTGGTGGGGAAGTAAGAATGACAGGATGGATGGTCCCAAGAAGCCACATCCTGGCTTAGGGAAATGTCTCAAACTGCTTTCCAAAAGCTCTGGGTTTGACATAAACCCAAACATACCCTGTCTCAGGCACTTTCCCCTTTAATTTTCAAACTGATGTATATTTTAAGGGAAATTTAATCCGTGTGGTTCTGATTCATAGACAGGCAACTGTACTAAAAGCTACCTGATGTCAAGGAGGCTTTCAAGTCCTGGGGACAACGGGCTATATGATATTCCTTTGAACCGAGGAGAAGCCAGGCCCCTGGGGGCCCCTTCCATAGGTGATTGGGCGAGCCAACCCCAGTCCACTGCTCTGCCCCACATGCAAAGATTATGAATGGAACCCTGGAAATGGAGCGCGGAAATGGAGGTGGTCAGTTTCCCTCCTCCTTCCAGGGCAGGCAGAGTAGGCCAATGCAAGTGGCGAGGGTGTATGGTTTGGCTGGCCCAAAGGAACAATGCATCTCTTGATGCTAGCACCAGCTCAGCCTTAAATTGGTACCCGGGCACAAGGACGGTGTTTTAGGGATGGTTGGCAGGCAGGGTTCCCAGTTCCCAGGCCAATGTTTCCTTTGGTTGCCTGAAGCTCTCCACCCAGCTTCATTATGCTGTGGCAAACCTCACAGCAGGCGGATACTGGATTCACAGGCTCCTTCTCACCAGTGCTTGGCCCCGTGAGGAGAGGCGGTTATTTACTCAAGACGGGCAGCACAGTGTTCTCCTTCAGGCGCTCTTGGACCCTGACGGCCAGAGAGGCATAGACCCGGCTGACCTCGCTGCTCCACGGGTCCTGTGGTGTCCCTCACTTCCAGGAATCTTGCCCATCCCCGGGGTGGGTAGTCCCCTGCACGTACTTAGCCACAGTTTGCTTCCAGGAGCTGGAATGATACCACTGGAAAGAATTTCCCAGCTGTCACTTTAGACACCACAGTTTCTACATTTCCTTTACAACGGGTCATATTTTTAAAAATACTTTTCTTCCCATACTTCCTTACTCTTAACGTGTTTCAGTTTTTACCTTGTTGCTGGCCAGGCCGACAGAGGCCAGTCCCAAGAAGTGGACTGGCCATGTCCCTTGTGCCAACATTGTCGTGGAAGAAATACTTGGTCAGGAGAATGGAGCGGAAAAAGTATTGGACTCGGAGACAAGGGATCTGGGTTCCAGTCTTAATACTGCTTCAGGTGACCAAGGACAAGAGCAATGACAGCACACCGTGGAAGAGTTCTTTCCCCATAGCAACCAGGGGAGAGAGGCTGGAGGAGTACCATTGTCCCCATTTTACAGATGATCAACATGAAGCTCTAAGAGGCTAAATAACTTGTCCATGGTCACAGAGCGAACCACATGATTTAAATTTATTTGGATGCTTCTCAGAAGAGTTGGGGCTATTATGTAGAGAGAGAAAAAAGTATAATGGTGTAATAGGATAGAAATGGCAATTAGCAAGACCTACAGATGTGTTGGAACTATTCATAGCTTATTAGGTTCATCATATCCTTTTTTTTTTTAAACCCTTACCTTCCGTCTTGGAGTCAATATTGTGTATAGGCTCCAAGGCAGAAGAGTGGTGAGGGCTAGGCAATGGGGGCTAAGTGACTTGCCCAGTCACTGGGAAGTGGCTGAGGCCAGATTTGAACCTAGGACTTCCCATCTCTAGGCCTGGCTCTCAATCTACTGAGTCACCCAGCTCCCCCTTCATATCCTTTAGCAAAGGGCAAGAGTACGCGTCTCACATAAAGGGTCCAGTTTTATGTGAAGTTCCCCAATCCCACAGATCAAGGTTTGATCCGCATTAGAGAGGAAAGAAAATGCATCTGAAACCAGGAGATTTGGGTTCAAATCTGTACTTAGTATATATGCGGATACATGCTGGATCCATCTCTTACAAGATTGCTAATGAGAACTGATGATTCAATTTTCAGTGTGAGAATTTACTTGGAAATCAACAAAGACTAAAGTCAGGACTTGGCTTATGGATTTGTTGATCGTCTAGACTCAAGAGGCTGATGGCTATTATAGTTTAGTTGTTTCAGTCCCGACTTCCTTTTGGAACTCCATTTCTGGTTTTCTTGGCAAAAATGCTCCAGAGGTTTGCCATTTCCTTCATTTCACAAATGATGAATTAAGGCAAATAGGGTTAAGTGACTTGCCCAAGGTTCCATAGCTAGTAAGTTTTTGAGTCCAGATTTGAACCCATAAAAATGAATCTTCCTGATTCCAAGTCCAGTGCTCTATCCCCTAGGCCAACTAGCTGCCCCAAGAGAGTAATAAAGAAAATACTAATAATGTGGATTAAATCTAAGAGTGCGCCATGTGCCATATTGCACCGCCACCCCCTTCCTGGCCTTCAGAGCTGGTTATTAGCCATTTACCAGTAAGCATACTTTTACAAATTTGTGAAATCAGGCAAGTCATTTTACCTTGTAGGGGCCTCAGTTTTCTCAACTTTAAAATGAGGGAGTCATAAAGGTCCTGTCCAGCTCTCAATCCTTTGCTTCTAAATTTATTACTGTTGGGTCAATGAATATTCCACTAATTACTTCAAAGATCTCATTAGTGTGGGTCCTCTTTCCAACAGTCTAGGTCACAGGCTTTATGAGTTTCTCTGGCCAAAGAAATTCATCCTCTGATGGCCAACCTTGCAGTGAGCCTCTCTATGCTTAGCTAGGCTGCTCCTTGGGTCATTGAAGTCTTTTGTACTTGGCGGGAGGCACCAGAATCTGGGCTTTTTGAATAAAGTCTTCAAGAGCCCTATTCCTTCCATCCTACAATGAGGCACCAGAGCTGGAACCCCAGCCCCAGCCAACTATGTGTCCTTGGACAGGTCTTTTCCCTGCTCTGGGCCTCAGTGTTCAGATTAAATGACCCTAAGGTTTCTTTTAATATTCTTTAAATATTAGGAATCTAGTGGAGGACATTTAAAATGTAAGTCTTAATTCCTATGGCCCATTACAGTTATATCTTTTATAGGATATCTTTTATAGCATCTTCATAAAGAATTGCTGAAGATATCAACAAAAGTATATATTTTTAAAACCTTTACCTTCTGTCTTGGAATCAATACTGTGTATTTGGTTTTAAGTTAGAACAGTGGTAAGGACTGGGCAATGGAGGTTAAGTGACTTGCCCAAGGTCACACATCTAGGAAGTGTCTGAGGCTACATTTGAACCCAGGTCCTCTCATCTCTGAGCCTGGCTCTCCATCCACTGGAGCCACATAGCTGCCCCCAAGAATTGTATTAAAAAAAAAAAAAGATTATTGATGAGGTTGGATCCAGATAAAGTTAAAATGACAAGGAGAGATAATGGGTTATGAATGTCTATAGAATTTTAACAAACAAGTTCTCCACTGAACAACTGGAATTGCCTGTACTGGAAGGGGTGAGGATTCCTGAGTTGTTTATTTCTGAAATGTTAGCCCTTCATTTAGTAGCTTTACCCTCAGTTCACTTGGTAATCCTACCAGCTGTTTTTTCACAAATGTTATCCCCATTTTAAAGAAGGGAAAACTGAGACTCTGAGTCATTGAATGACTTGCCCTTGGTCACATAGTTAAATCAGTGTTGGAAGGTGCCTAAGATCACCTAGCTCTCTTTTGGTAAGCTTTACCCAGAAAGGTAACAAGGTATATATTGGTATAATGAGATTGGGAAGGGGGGATAGTTATAGCCCTACTAATCCAGCGGAGAAGAGGGGCTATAGCACAGGGGAAGGCAGAGGTCCTCTACCTGAGGAAAGAACTGGAATTGAAAGATTGGTTATGATCCTGGGCTGTGCAAATGCTGACTTTTGTGGAAAAAGCCTAATTGGTTTGGCTAGAGACTCTGTAATGAAGACCCCTGGAAAGAGTGATGTTTTTGGCTGTGAGTGCCCCTGCCAAAGAGGGGCCTCTTAGCCCCCCTGTGCACGCTCTCTCTCTCTCTCTCTCTCTCTCTCTCTCTCTCTCTCTCTCTCTCTCTCTCTCTCTCTCTCTCTCTGTCTCTGTCTCTCTCCCTCCCTCTCCCTCTCTCTGTCTCTGTCTCCTCTGTCTCTGTCTCTGTCTCTATCTCTGTCTGTCTCTGTCTGTCTGTCTCTGTCTCTGTATCTCTCTCTCTCTGTCTCTGTCTTTCTCTCTGTCTTTCTGTCTCTCTCTCTGTCTCTCTGTCTCTGTCTCTCTCCCTCTCCCTCTCTCTGTCTCTGTCTCTGTCTCTCTGTCTCTGTCTCTGTCTCTCCCTCCCTCCCCTCTTCCTTTAATTAACAGGAGAGCCATGCCAATACACACAGAGACATATGGAGTGGAAGTGGAAGGACTGGGAGCCAAGTCTCTTAAGTTCCAAAAGGAGTGCTCTGCCAGCAAAGATTACACCTTGCCCTTGTTTCCTCACAAAAAGCCCCTGTGCTTGGGTAAAAGGCTGGGCCCCAGGGTGGCTGGCAGCCCAACAGTCTGCTGGTGCTGCCTATACTTGTCTTCCTTCCTTTTTTGGAACACAGTACTTTTCTTCACTTGCTGAAGTGGTCAGAAGCCCCAAGGAAAACCTTTTTTGGTGATTCTTTAGCGTTACACCAACAAGCTACTGCAGCTTTGACCCACACTCACCAAAGAGAATTAAGAAGGATCCTGAAGGTGTGGGTTGTCCAGGATTTGCCTCAGTTTCCTCATCTGTAAAGTGAGCTGGAAAAGGAAATGGCAAATCATTCCAGTAGCTTTGCCAAGAAAACCCCAAATAGGGCTACAAGGAGTCAGACATGACTGAAAATGCCTGAACCATACTGAAGGTGTTGTCTAGGACTTAAAAGTATCATATAATCAGACATTGAGAGCTAGAGGTCATCTAGTCCACCCTTCCCTCCCAACTACCCCACTCCTACCTGACAGATGAGGAAACTGAGGTTGAAAAAAAAGGTTAAGTGACTTGCCTAAGGTCATAATGGTAGTAAATGATTTTTGTTGTTCAGTCATTTCAATCATGACTCTTCATTTGAGGTTTTCTTGGCAAAGATACTGGAATGGTTTGCCATTCCCTTTTCCAGCTCATTTTATAATTGAGGAAACTGAGGCAAATAAGGTGAAGTGACTTACCCAGGGTCACAGCTAGCAAGTGGCTAAGGCTGGATTTAAACTCAGGAAGATGGGTTGCTGACACTATCCACTGTGCCACCTAGCTATGCTGGTAGTAATTTTTAAGAAAATCCTTACCTTCCATCTCGGAATCAATACTATATATTGGTTCCAAGGCAGAATAGCAGTAAAAGGCTAGGCAATGGGGGTCAAGTGACTTGCCCAGGGTCACACAGCTAGGAAGTGTCTGAGGCCAAATTTGAACCCAGGACTTCCCATCTCTAGGCCTGACTCTCAATCCACTGAGCCACCCAGCTGCCCCCTAGTAGTAAATTATTGAGCCAGCATTTGAACTCAAGTCTTCTGATGGCTATTCTTTCCCCTTTTCCCAACCTTGCTGCCTGCAACTAATCTTGTATCACTGCTCAGCTATTTATTATAGTTTGGGACCAAGATCTTGAGTTTCCTTGACTGCCCAGTGGCCAAGTCCTGCCCAGGGCTGCACACAACACTCTAATACCTCCCTGGCAATTTGTTTTCCATTCCTTTTATTTACTTTTTTCAATTACATGTAGAAACCTTTTTTTTTTTGACAATTGCTCTCTGACCTTTGCAATCCAAATTTTCTCCCTCTCTCCTTCCTTCCCCACCAATGGAAAATAATCTGATATAGGTTATTCCAGTGTTGCTGTTTACATTTTCAGATTCCTCCTATCATGAAAGAAGACCTATATTGTACATGTAAGAAAAAACTCATAAAGGCATAAGTCAAGAAACGATATGGTTCAGTCTGCATTCATACTCTGTCAGTTCCTTCTATGACTTGCATCACATTTTTCATCATGACTCCCTTGGCATTGTCTTGGGTCCTTGCCTTGTTGATAATATGTATTCTTTCCAGGTTGATCATCATACACTATTTCAGCTACTGTAGCCAGCGTTATCCTGGTTCTGCTTGTTTCACTTTGCATCAGTTCATACAAGTCTTTCCAAGTTTTTATGAAATCATCTTGTTCATTATGGCACAATAGTATTTCATTACAACCATTTACTTGCTCAGTCATTTCCTAGCTGATGGATACACCTTCAGTTTCCATTGCCCCCCTACAACATAGAGAATTAGCATTTTGATTTCATTGCTATGAGCACACCCGCTTGACTGGGCTGATTCCCAGCACATTTTTGTCTTCTCATCCTTTGTAACTGTCGTCCATGGATCCGTCCAAAAGTTTACCCAGTGCCTTCCTTTCCATCTCATGATATCACATACTAATGCCTCAGTTCGGCATTTCTAGCTGCCCCCCTATCTGGCTCCAGCTTGCCTTTCCAGTCTCAGTTCACAGTTCTTTCCTTTAGGAACTCGAAGCAAAGCTGTCCTACCTGCAGTTCCTCAAACCTGCCATTCCATTTCCTGTCTTAGAGGGGCCCTTGTACATGTTGTCTACCTTGCCTGTAATATATTCCTTTCTTCTTTATACCACTCGGAAACTGAAAATTCACTCAAAACTCATCTCGGCTTAAGGATGATAAAATAAGATTGATAGAGTATATTAATTAATTAACATGTTAATCAATATAATTAAGTCACCTAATAATAAAGATGATAAAATAACATGATGGGATATATTAATTAACATGTTGATCTGTATAATTAACAGCAGTAACAATAATAATAGCTAGGATTTCTATAGCTCTTACTATAATCTAAGTACTTTACAACTGTCTCATTTGATTTCCCCAACAACTCTCGGAGGTAGTTGCTATTATTATTCCCACTTTAAATGTGCATTTCTCTAATTATAAGAGTTTTAGAACACTTTTTCATGTGTCTATTGATAGTTTTGATTTCTTTATCTGAAAACTGCCTATTCATGTCCCTTGATAATTTATTAATTGGGGAATGGCTTATTTTTTTTTGTACAATTGATTTAATTCCTCATAAATTTGAGAAATTAGACCTTTGTCAGAGGTTTTTGTTATAAAGATTCCCCCTCCCCCAATTTGTTGTTTCCCACTTTAAAGATAAAGAAACCGAGGTCTCTTCTTCACTGGTGAAGTGATTTGCCTAGGATCACACAACTAATAAGTGCCTGAGACTGGATTTGAGCTTAAGGTCTTTCTGACTCCATGTTCAGGGTTTCAGAGGAAGCATGACACAATTTCTTCAATACAACCTAGCCCATTTTTCCTCCTATTTATTTCTAGGTCCAAATCACTGTCCACCTATAGTGCCTAGTTTTGGATTGTCTAGTCTGCTGTCAAACTAAAATAGAAATGGAGATCACTAAACCTACCTGTAGTCCACATGTTGACTTAGAAAACCAGATATACCATTGCCATTATCTAAGTTTTATTATGTTTTTATTCATTTTGTCAAATATTTCCCAATTGCATTTTAATATATTTGGGGCCCCACTTAGGAATATTGGACTTGTATTTGATACCTCTGGTCTAGATAATTTTGTTTCAGTCATATCTAACTCTTTGTGACTCAATTTGGGGTTTTCTTGGCAGAAACATTGGAGTGGTTTGCCATTTCCTTTTCCAGTTCATTTTATAGATGAAAAAAGCTGAGGCCAACAGGGCTAAGTGATTTGTCTACCAGGGTCACACAGCTATTAAGTGTCAAAGGCCAAATTTGAACTCAGGAAAATGAGTCTTGCTGATTCCAGGCTTGGCATTCTCTCTACTGGGCCATCTAGCTGCCTCTTAGATCTAGATAATAGCCATTCTTAATCCACATTTTTCCCTGTGTAGATAAGCTGAACACTTTTGAGTAGTTATATGTCTCATTTAGGAAATTCTAGTGTTCTAGAGCCCAGTATTGAACCTCGAACAAGACCCTCTGGAGGAACTCTCCAACCTATTGAGAATCCCTCCTTTTGGTTTCAAGGTCATTCATCCTCCATTACAATTGCAAATGTTTTGGCAAGCATAGATTTCTAATTGTATATCTCTCTTGATATGGAATCGTTAAAGGTTCACTGAACATAATTAACTCTGTTGCGCCATCTTTTAAGGGCTCCTGTAAGATTCTGACATATGCATGGGAGAACACTTGTTGAAGCCTATAGGCTAGTGTTTTATTCTTTGAAATCAAGTGTTCTTTTCTAGTCAACACATGATAATCATTGCATAATCCTGTAATTTCTTCAACTTTTAGTCAGTCGTGCAACTATAAAGACTTAAGAGAGGTGAAATGCCTTAGTGGATAGAGACTGACTTCAGAGTCACAAAAACCTGGATTTAAATTCCAATTTGGTTACAAACTGGTCATAAGACTCAAGCAAGGCATTGCCCACGTCCCAGCAATTTTCTAAGTCTATATATTTCCAAGTTGATATTGATCTGCATTGGTATCAGGAATCTAAGACTATCAAGGTACACAGTGGATAGACTGTAAGACCTGGATTCAGGAAGACTCATCTTTCTGAGTTCAAATCTGTCCTGAGATCTCACAAGACAGCAAGAATTAATAAAGCAAAGTCAAAAGAATGACAAAATAGAAAGAACCATGAAATATCTCACTGAGAAAATGACTGATCTGGAAAACTGATCTAGAAGAGACAATTTGAGAATCAAATCTGTCCTGAGACATGTACTAGTTCTGTGATCCTGGGCAAATCACTTAACCCTGTTTGCCTCAGTTTTCTCATCTGTAAAATGAGTTGGAGAAGGAAAAGGTAAACCACTCCAGTATCTTTAACAAGAAAGCCCAAATGGTGTCACAAAGAGTTGGACATGACTGAAAAAGCCTGCAATAAGGATATAAATGATCCAGTTGGTGGGGTCATAGATAGAGACCTGACTTCAGGAAAACCTAGTTCAAAGCTGGCCTCAGACACTTACTAGCCACATGGCTCTGGGCAAATTCTTTAAACTCTCTGGGTCTCTATTTTATTTATGAGAAAAATGAAGATAATAATAGTATCTATCTCCCAGAGTTGTGATGAGACATAAAAGAGACAATATTTAAAAGGGGCTTTGCAAACTTTAGTGTTTTATATAAATGGTAGTTATTATTGTTGAAAAATTGTCTGTGAAAACCTGTTCCCTTTTGATACCTTCATTAGGATGTTGTCAATATATATGTAGGTTATTGCCTAAAGAATTTTTAGAGATGGTGGGTTTATGATATTAATATTGATTTTCCTTAACCAATTAAAAAACAATAATATTCATTATTTTTTAAGTGTTTACTGTATTTTCCTTTTTTTTTGTACCTTAAAAACTTTATCCCTCAACATCTTTGAAACTGTATTTCATCTAGAACTGGCTTTCTCTGTATATTCTTAGTTTAGTTCAGGCATCCTTCCCATCTTTGTTTTTCCTACTGCCATTTTTACTTACTCATACAGCACCAGGGATTGTTATGCTTGAGGCTAAATGTGGTCTTTCACTGATGGAGAAAAAGAACTTATTATTGTGCTTTCAATATATACTTTTTCTATTTGTTTTTTGGGGTGCGGTAGGGTGGGGAGGGGGAGTATGTCTTCTTTCCAATTTCTTTCTCAAGTGCTTTTGGCTCTTGACTTAACTGGGTCTCTCACCAAGCTTTCACCAAATGTGTTTTTCTCTCTATTACCTCTTGCTGTTTTATGGAGTAATATTGCTCATAGTCTTCCACTCATCTCCTTCCTGAGATTTTACAAAAGCTTTTATATTCTTAACAAGTGTTGCCTTTGGCTGTAATATCTTCCTTTTTTTTTGGCAAGAAGATCACATGTTTGCTGGCTAAATAGGTTTTTAGGTTCTTTTGACCTCTTTGCAATGCTGATTGATTAACATTTAAATTTCCTTAGAAAAAGTTAATAGTCTATGTTAATGTCTGTTCTTTTATTCATTTCTCATTTGGGGGGCTTCCATACTTTTTAAAAAAGTTGAGTTGGAGCTGTATTAAATGCATACTATATCTTCTCATTATTTTTCTTTATTCTAATCTGGTACTGATTTTTTACCTTTGCTGATGGCAAAATCGCTGATTTGGAAATGATTCCCACATTGGTGACCAGTCTTTTTCATTTGTTAAAATATTTTAATTTTTATTCTGTGCTTGCCATGCTCATCTCTAAATCCCATTCTTATAGACACAGGACTTCTGGATAGTGTGAGAGACTTTCTTTCTTAATTCTGAGCCATAGTTTCCAAGGTATTGTCTGGATTTTTTCCTGTGATTACTTCTGCAGTGAAGGCACTGAATATTTAAGTGAATGTTGATTTAATTTAAACCAAGAGTTCTTAATTTGAGGACTACAAACTTTTTTTAGAAGCAGCTAGGTGGCACACTGGATAAGGTGATGGACTTTGAATCTAGAAGACCTGAGTTCAAATCTTGATTGACACTGGGCAAGTCACTTGACCTTTGCCTGACTCAATTTCCTCACCTGAAAATGTAGATACTATATAGCACCCACTTCCTAGAGTTGCTGTGACGATCAAATGAGATAACATTTGCAAAATACTTTGCAAAACTCAAACTGCTGAATAAATTCCAGGTATTATTATTTTAAGTATTTATTGAAAGCCATATTTTAACATAACCGGTTTCCTTTGTAATTCTTTGTATTTTCTTATGCTTTTAAAAGCATCATTCTGAGAAAAAGGTCTCTAAAACTTAGTCAGATTGCCAGTGGGATCCATGACACACAAAAGGTTAAGAATCCTTGCTTTAGAGGGTCTCAAAGTATCCTTCATAGAAATTTTCTTTCTCATTTTGTGCAGAAGGTTTTGGTGTAATTATCTTCATGGTGGTCTTTTTGCTCATGCTCATTATGAGCACTGCCATACAAGCTAATCAAATGTGCCACGAAATGATGTTTCTTGTTGTCTTTGGACACATGATAATATCGACTCTGCCAGCTTCTTTGTGTGTGTCTCTTCCAGGAGAATCTTCAAGCCATCCTTTCATTAGCCACAACTTGCTTATATCTTCTGTTTTCATTTATAGTGAAAATATCAAATGTTGATATGATTCATTTCTTCCAACAGTATGTAGTCATTGAACAAAGCTTTCACATTTAGAGTGCCCATGACTAAGTTGATGTTTAGAGATAGTCTAAAAACTTGATTTCTTAGTATCTTCTACCCTATTTTCTACCCCCTGGCCACTGTTGATGCAAAAAAGCCACAGGGCTAAGGGCCAGTCTCTGTTTTTCTTTGTTTCATGGGTTGCCATGGCCAAAGAATTCATCACTTCATGGTCATCCTACCGAGGATGAATTTCTCTCTAAGTAGCTAGATTGCTTTTAGGAAAACAAAGTCAATCTATCACTGGAACCATTGAACACAACACAAGGGAACACATATATAGTCAACAGACCTCTTAGAACTTCATTGTCCTGCAACAAGGTCTAATAGTAGACCTAATATCAAATGGGTGCTAATATTCTCACACACTCATTTCTACAGTAATAATATAAAGGTCAGTTTAGGGAGTGTAAGCCATAGCACTTGGTTTTTCTTGTTTTGTTTCCATTTTTAATTAAAATTTTTTTCACTCACATGTAGAAACAATTTTTGACAATTGTTATCTGACATTTTGCAGTTCAGATTCTCTCCCTTCCTCCTCCTTTTCCTCTCCAAGGCATTAAATATTCTGATGTAGATTATACTAATGCTTTCATGTAATACATAGTTCTACATTCCTCATGCCATGAAAAAAGACTCATATCACATATACAATAAAAAACTCATGAAAGACACAAGTTGAAAAATGACATGTTTGATCTGCAATTAGTCTTCAATGGTTCTTTGGCTGTGGATAGTATTTTCCATCATGAATCCCTTGGGGTTATCTTGGAAACTTGCTTTGCTAAAAATAGTTTAGTTCTATATAGTTGATAATCATATATTATTTCTGTTACTGTTAATTATTATTATATATTACATATAATATATATTACATATTATTATTCTGGTTCTGCTCACTTCATTTTGTATCAGTTCATATAAATATTTCCAGGTTTTTCTGAGCTCATCCTGTTGATCATTTCTTATGGTGCAATAGTGTTCCATTACAATCACATATGACAATTTGTTTAGCCATTCCCCAATTGATGGATATCCCCTCAGTTTCTAATTCTTTGCCCCTACAAAAAGAGGTACTAAAAATATTTTTGTACAAGTAGATCCTTTCCCCCATCTCTAATTTCTCCGGGAATGGTATTGCTGGATCAAAGGGTGTGTACATAGTTTTATAGCCCTTTGGTCATGGTTCCATATTGCTCTCCAGAATGGTTGTTTCAGTTCACAGTTCCACTAACAGTATATTATTGTCCCAGTTTTCCCACATCCCCTCTAATATTTATCATTTTCCTTTTTGGCCATATTAGCCAATCTGATAGGTGTGAGGTGGTATCTCAGAATTGTTTTAATTTTCATTTCTCTAATCAATATTGGTTTGGGCTTTCTTTTTAGAAAAATGTCTTTATATAAATAAAATACATGTAGAAGAGGCAAAAGTGGTCCTTTATTAGGCCTGTTGGTAGCAGTTGCTGCCTTCCTGCTCTAAGAGTTTAACTGTGATTTCTTTCTGATAGTGGTAGTGTAGATGGTTTCGTAGTGAAGGGGAGATAATAGGTAAATGTTGCTCCAGTTTTCTGGATCGACAGCTAAAGACCAAGCAACAATATCCCTTCCTAGCAAAAGAATAAACCTATTTTTCCTCCAATGCCTAGGCATGAAACCAAAAATATCAAGTGATTCCTTCCCCTTCCTACTGCTTTCTAAATGAGGTGTGAGTTCCCTGGACAAGGTATATCATTTTTTTTCCTTGCCCCAGTGAGGCCTTTTTTTTTCTGACACTTACTCAAACTCACAGCTTCTGGGTTATAACAATAGCCTCATCCAAATTGAGAACTCTGCAACAACATCAGCCCTTGGATCTAGCTGTAGAAATGGTTTTAAGAGAGATGGAGACTAAAAAAGAGTATCAGAAGTTTTCCTGAGGAAGATAAAACCAGAAACTCCTGAGAGAGCAGAAACCAGAGAGATGAAAGAAATCCTGAAGGGAAAACAATTGAAAGAACATGGCATTCCCCAGGACATGCCTGGAGAAGAACAACCATAAGGAGAAATATCTGAGAGTAAAGACACAGAGACAGAAGAGACACAGATAGAGACACATACATGGGGAGATTCTGGGTTGGGTACAGATGTGGGTTCTAAACTTGAGCCACAAATAATTGGAACCTCAACGGGAGAGAAGAGATTTAGATACTCCATGAAAGAAGGTGGGGAAGGAGATAGAGACATCCAGCCTCACTCAGATATGGAGAGAGGTTGGCAGGTTTTACCTTCACAGTTCCAAAGGAGAAGAACCAGCTATGTAGAGAACCACATGCACTAAGGGACAATTTGACCCTATCCCTTTATTATATTGTGAGTCATTCAAATTGAAAAGGTCCCTAGGGAAGGTGGGTCCTAATTAGGGGAGTGTTGCCTGACCTGAGGCACAGACGAGTTTTATTGACTGCAGAGCATCCAAGTGTGAGCCCATTCTACATTTTCTGTTGGCTTAAATATATAGCACTTTTATAAATTATATATTTAAGAACTTTTTAGTTGGAGTGCTTTTAGAGGAGCTGAGTGATATTTTGGAAAATTACTTGAGCCAAATTCTGATACTCCCAGGGAAAAGCCGAGGTGGAGGCATGAATAAAAGTTTGCCAGAGATTTTTTTCTTTCACCTACCATCAAGAGCATATCTGTATTTGGGTCCACAGAGTCAGGGTCCAGGATCCAACTGATACACACATTTGTATATCATGATTAAATGGGTGGTTTTTAGGCACTTAGAATGAGAAGTGTTCAGTGCTTCAGATAAGCCTTAATGGGCTCACTAATGATGTCTTGCCAGCCTAATCTCATTTTTAAAAATAATTACTAGACTAGGAGATCTGAGGAATTATGTAGGCATTTTATACTTGGGTTTCAACGAGACATTTAACAAATTTTTCCACATTGTCTTTATAGACAAGATAGAGGGATGTGGGCTGAGTAATGGTACTTAAATTGGGTGGATTTAGAATTGGTTTGACATAATGGATTGATGTCAATCTATAGGGATATTTATAGTGGTATTCTATAGATTTTCCACTGGCTCTGTTCCATTGAATATTTTTTTATCAATGGCTTGGATGAAGTTATAGATGTTTTTTTTTAAACATTATTTTATTTGATCATTTACAAACACTATTCATTGGAAACAATGATCATTTTCTTTTCCTCCCCCTGCCCCCCTCCTACCCCCTCTCCTATAGCTGATGCATGATTCCACTGGGTTTCACATGT
The DNA here is from genome assembly GCF_027887165.1 of Monodelphis domestica. Classification (NCBI taxonomy): domain Eukaryota; kingdom Metazoa; phylum Chordata; class Mammalia; order Didelphimorphia; family Didelphidae; genus Monodelphis; species Monodelphis domestica. The sequence continues at coordinate 582,729,334 of NC_077227.1, read as the reverse complement.
GTTCTTGATTCGAACCCATTTCCATGTTGTTGATATTTGCACTAGAGTGTTCATCTAGAGTCTCTCTCCTCAGTCATTTTCCCTCAGCCCCTGTAGTCAAGCAGTTGCTTTTCATCGGTGTTTTTATTCCCACAGTTTATCCTCTGCTTGTGGATAGTGATTTTTAGATCCCTGCAGATTGTTCAGGGACATTGCATTGACACTAATGGAGAAGTCCATTACATTCGATTGTACCACAGTGTATCAGTCTCTGTGTATAATGATTTCCTGGTTCTGCTCCTTTCGCTCTGCATCGCTTCCTGGAGGTTGTTCCAGTCTCCATGGAATTCCTCCACTTTATTATTCCTTTGAGCACAATAGTATTCCATCACCAACCTATACCACAATTTGTTCAGCCATTCCCGAATTGAAGGGCATCCTCTCATTTTCCAATTTTTTGCCACCACAAAGAGTGCAGCTATGAATATTCTTGTACAAGTCTTTTCCCTTATTATCTCTTTGGGATACAAACCCAGCAGTGCTATGGCTGGATCAAAAGGCAGACAGTCTTTTATCACCCTTTGGGCATAGTTCCAAATTGCCCTCCAGAATGGTTGGATCAATTATAGATGTTTTTTTATAAAATTTGTAGATGACACAAAACCAAAAGGAGTAGCCAGTACATAGGAAGACAAAACTAGGATCTGAAATAATCTTAATAGGCTGAAACACTAAGTTGAATTTAATGAAATAATATTTCATTGGGATTGGGGGAGGAATGACTAGAAAAAAACTTACATCTAAATCTAAGGGATTTTGCAGACTGCAGTTTAACAGTGTAATGGAATGCCCCCCAAAGTTCATTTTATCATTGGCCACATTAGGGGAGGTATAGTCTTAAGAAAAAAGGAAAATAACCAAAATGTGATGGGAATATCAACCTATAACAATTAGGAATTATTGAAAAATTTTGACCATGAGAAGAAAAAACATCAAAGGTAATAGATGAGTGATCAAAGGATAAGAATAAACTGAAACGAATAAGAAATTATTTACAATTCCTTGAAAAACTTCCAGTCAGGAATTGTAAATGAAAACAAATCTGAGATAGTGCCTCATAGTACTATTTTGCCAAGATCATTAAAAATAATAAAATTTAATTCTGGCATAACTGTTAAAAAGTAGAGACATTATTATGCTGCTGGTGGAGCTCTAAATTGGCACATTATTTTTGAATTTGGAAAAGTTTTAATTAAATTAATTAATTTAGAATATTTTTCCATGGTTACAAAGATTCATGTTCTTTTCTATCCCTCCCCCTAACTCCCTCCCCTAGCTAATGTGCAATTCCACTGGGTTTTACATGTATCATTGGTCAAGATCTATTTCCATATTATTGATATTTGCACTAGGTTGATGGTTTAGAGTTCACATCCCCAGTCATATCCCCATTGACCCATGAGATCAAGCAGTTGTTTTTCTTCTGTGTTTCTACTCCCACAGTTCTTTCTCTCTGGATGTGGATAGTGTTCTTTCTCATAAGTCCCTCAGAATTGTCCTGGATCATTGCATTGCTGCTAGTAGAGAAGTCCATCACATTCGATTATACCACAGTGTATCAGTCTCTGTGTACAACGTTCTCCTGGTTCTGATCCTTTCACTCTGCATCAGTTCTTGGAGGTCATTTCAGTTCACAAGGCACATTATTTTTAGAAAATAATATGGTATTATAGGAAAAAAACACACAAAGCTGATCAGATCTTCTGATCTAGTAAAGTCATTACTAAAACATTGCCCAAAGGATGTTATTGACAAAGAAAGAAGCAACTATCTATATACAAAAATATTCTTGGAGACATCATTTGTAATACTAAAAAAACCCAGATGTAACCCATATATCTGGAAAATGAGGAATGACTAACTTAATTATAGAAGATGAATGTAATGGAATACTATTGCATTATAACAGTTGGCAATTATGAAGACTACAAGAAACTCTAGGAAGATGTATGAAGTGATACAGTGAAGATTGCAGAATTTGAATAATGTATACACTGACTATAATGATGTAAAAACAATAAAAAACAGTCTGGAAAAATACCCAGGAAAAACAGAGTACGGAATAAAATCAATAAATAACAATCTGGAAAAATACACAGGAAAAACAGAGTGCTGAATGGTTCTGAGAAAGAAAAAGGACATTTATTTTTCTTTCTCATTAAAAATTTAATAAAGAGGTGTGCCATAAAGATCCTTTCAGTCCTTTGCAGAACATGTGGGACATATAAAAAGAGCAGGAAAGCAAATAGGAAGATAGCAGAGACAATGAAGCAATTCATGTACATGTGAGAATGGCTAACACTTAGTGCTCAGAAACTGGGGGACCCCAACCCCTAGAGGCATTTTTAATACTTGCTGGTCAAATAACCATTATCCGCCTTATAGTCTAGTCTTCAGTCATTAAAATTGGGAAGCAAATAAAATGTTTACCACTAGCTGGGGTAAGATGTCTGATTGGTTATTGCTGTTTAGTCATGTCAGACTTTTTGAGAACCCCTTTGGGGTTTTCTTGGCAAAGACACTAGAGTGATTTGCCATTTCCTTCTCCAGCCCATTTTTTTTTAACCTGGAGTCAGGAAGACCTTAAATTCAAATTCAGCCTCAGATACTAATGAGCTGTGCCATCCTAGGCAAATTACCTCACAGATGCTTGCCTCAGTTTCTTCATCTCTAAAATGGCAGTGATAATAGCAACTACCCTTGCCCAGGGTCATACAGCTAGTAAGTGGGGCTAAATTTGAACTCATTAGTCCAGATGTTCTATCTACGGCACCCCCTAGCTGCCCTAAGCATAATAATAACAGCTACTTTTATATAGGGTGTCTTGTCCAGGGTTAGATAGCCAGTAAGTACAAAGCAGAATGTGAATTCAAGGCTTTCTGACTCCAAGGTCAGTTCTCTCCTCATAGTGCCCAAGGCTCCATAGCTAAGACTGAAGGGAGAAAAGACAGAAGATCAAGAAGAGAGGGTTTTTGCAAGACGCAGTCAGGGCTTTCTGCCCTTTCCAAAAGATCTGAGGGGAAAACCAACCAAACCTATGATTTAAACTTTAAAAACCAAGGGAGCAAATGCTCATCCCTTGAGAAGGGTGGCCATGGATTCCAGCTGGGCTAGAAGAGGAGACATTGGGCATTAGGCATCCAGCTGGAAGAGCATCCAGTGGAGTCTATGAGCAATGTCTGGCAGCAGAGACTGAATCCGTATGAGCAGCACCTGGAAGAGACTAAAAACCAATACAATGAGGACCGTAGGTAGAAACAAAGAAACCAGCAGATGTCATCACCAGAAGAGGCCCTGAAATGCTGGAAGCCCTCCCCATGCAGACCCTGGCCTCATATGTTCCGTATGCATGTGCCATATGTGTTCCACATGTATTGCCAACCTGTGTGCATTTTTCCAACCGAGGGGCGTATTTGTGGGAGAATGTGCCCCAAGTTTTTGGGGGGATGTTAAAATGTTTGGTGATATTTTTCCCACTATGCCATTTCAACCAATGCCTTTGATTTGAACTAATTAGGTCTTCTGGCTAACCACTAAAAGTTAAACATTGGTAGGGAGTAATGAGGTATGGTTTCAGGGGATGTGGACCCAAAGAGAACCTTGAACCTGGGACAGTTATTCCAAGGGGAGTGCGTGCCCTAAATGCTGAGGATGGGAGAGGGAGGCAGTGCCTCCAGGCTCTACATAGAAATAGTTTCATGTACATTTTTTTGTATGTTTATTTGAATATTGATTTTTACTGATGGCTACTTTTTAGAATAAGCAAAAAATTAATAGGTAAATGAATGAATTGTTAAATAAATTAGTAAAGAAAGGAAGGAAGGAAAAGACCATTCCTTTTATATATTTAAAAAGACTTTTGTAGTAGAGGAATTAGACTTGTCCTGCTCAGTCCTAGAGGACAGAACTAGGATCAAAGGATAGAAATTATAGAGATGGGGCAGCTAGGTGGCTCAGCAGATAAAAAGTCAGGGCCAAAGATAGGAAGTCCTAGGTTCAAATCCAGCCTCAGACATTTCTTAGCTGTGTGCTAGTATGCAAGTCACTTAACCCCCTTTGCCTAACCCTTACCGCTTTTCTGCCCTGGAACAAACACTTAGTATTGATTCTGAGACAGAAGGTAAAAGTTAAAAAAAAATTTTTTTTAAAGAAAATATTGGGAGGCAGATTTCAGCTCATTAGGAAAGGTCTATTAAGAACAGAATAGGCAGATCTTATGAAACAGTGAATTCTAAGGAGGGAGATAGAGGAATTCAAGCAGAGACTAGATGACCACTTGTAATTAGGTTCATGTTTAGAAATAGATTATATTAGACTATCAGACTAGATGAGATCTGAAGAGCCTTCCAACTCAGATTCTATAATTCTTATCAAATTCTTTTCCCTTCCTTTGAATTTCAGGATGGTTTCCATTGTGAATTGAGCACAGGTCCCAGTCAAATACAGACACCGAGCTCTCTCGCACACGTTATGGGAAGAAGACGACATAGCTTTGTTATTTTATATATCCCATAAATCCCATCTCTCTCTCCTATTCCTCGTGCTGGAGGATATGGCAAAGCAAGTCAAATGTTAGCAATAGCAAGGTCAGCTGACCCCCCGAAGGCAGATGAGAGAAGAAGCACAATGATTTTTCTAGAAAGTATGCTTCTGATTCCATATTAGCCAGAGTTGCAATTAATATACTTAAGAAGGCCAGCCATATAGCCAGAGCAAGGAATAAACATTAGATAGTCCATGAGTATAACAATAAACTACTGCTGGCTTAGAGGGCTAAGGATGCTAATGGCTTCAATTCTGAGTTCTTCCTCAGACCTGAAGAGTTGGGCTATTTTTCCTTGAACATTTTGTTTTAAACCCTTACCTTCTGTCTTAGAATCAATACTGCGAATTGGTTCTAAGGTAGAAAAGTAGTAAGGGCCAGGCATTGGGGGTTACACAGCTGCGAAGTGTCTGAGGCTAGGTTTGAACCTGGGATCTCCTGTCTCTAGGCCTGGCTCTCCATCCACTGAGCCACCCAGCTGCCCCTGGGCTATTTCTTCTTATACCATCTAGCTTTTTATGCCTCCACCCTAGAAGCCTGAGGAAAATCCCTAACAGTACAAAAGGCTCAAAAGTATACATTGACAAAGATCTAAAATTTGAAATGACAACCTTTTGCTTCCATTATATTTTTCTGGGAAGTTCATACTTAAAATGTGAGTCTCTTTGTAAGGCTGGTGAATAGCTCTTCCTTGTCCAAACAACTCCCTCAGATTCTAATTATTATGTCAAGGCAGAGCTCCTTAGTCAAGTTTGGACTCATCCTTGCATCGAGGATCATCAGATCACTTTCTCCAAGAAGGATATAGTAGGAGAAACTCCTGCTGAAGATCAACTCTGACGGAAGGATGTTGGAGCGCCTAATCTTCTGAATCCAAGAGATTGCCTCTAAGGCTAGAAATATCCATCATAGGATTGTTTTTTCAGTCTTGAATCCTTAAGAAACACAAATCAGAAGCAGAGGGGCCTGAAGTCCAGGCTCAGGCTTGCTTAAGGAAGTGCAGTCACCCTCACCATGTGGCAGTAGCCAGCAAAGCTAAGGGGGAGAGAGGCCTTCTCATTCTTCACTCCTGAAAGTCTCAGAGAAAGAGTTCCATGCCAGAGTGGTCAATCCTTCCTGGTGCAGCTCTCTCTTTTGATGCTGCTGCTGAAGAGACCAACATATCACTCCATCATACCAAAGTCTTTCAGTTCTGATTATCTGGGTTCCTTGAAGAATCAGAGAGGAATACCACCACGGATAACCCCAGCATATTGAAGGCAAGGTCCTTCTTGGAAGCATTTCCAGGGGAACATGGACAATAACTTCATAGGATGATCAATCATGACCAAGTAGTTCTCTGCACCATTAGAGGGAGTTCTCATATGGATGATATTGTAATTCCATCAAAGTAATGAAATATTTAAGAGGAATGAGATAAAAAAAATGCCATTTGCCTCCAAAGAAAGAACAGGTGGAGACTGAATGCAAACTGAGACACACTATATTTCACTTTATTTCTTCACTTATATTTTGTTTGTTTGAATATTCTTTCATAAAATGATTAATACAAAAATATTATATATTCATATACATGTAAAATTTATATTAGATTGCTTGTCATCTCAGGGAGGGGAGAAAGAAGAAAAGGAGAGAGAGAGGGAGAGAATTGACTCAAACATAAAAAAGAATAAAAATGTTTTTTTTATGTAATTGAGGAAAAAAATAAAAGAAGAGGAATAATCATATATTGCTGTTATTTCTCAGGCTTCCCTCATAACACTGCTAACATAGAAGTGATTATGAGGAAGTGAAAAAAAAAGAATAGAAGAGCAAAATTTGGAATGACAGTCATTGGCCTCAGAACTGCTAAATTTTCATATAGTTATTCCAGGAAGGATTAAAAAAAAAAAAAGCACCAGCCAAAGTGATGATCAAGCATTCCAAGGTGAAAAAAAAAAGACAGGTAAGTACATTTTTCTAGTCTATATCTGTTCAAAGAAGCTTATGTATGAGGAAGGAATATAGTCAAAAAATCCTAGCCTTGGAGCACAGGGTAGGGAAGGCTACCATTACATAGACCAGAAATGAGACAGAGAAACCTGGAGTCTCTATTTGGATACATCATGGTGGAGTACATACAAGAATCAGCTAGGAATCCTTGGAGCCTACAATACCTCCTGATGGGAGACAGGGGCTTGCAAAGCTCCTAATTGGAAGTGCACAGACCAGATTATGCTCAATCATAAGCCATTACTAAGGACTGTGAAAGTTAGCAGTCCTCTGGCTTGAGCCATCCCTGAGATTTATGAAGAACACAGAACTTAACAGCTGGAAGGAATAGTAGCAAGACATCAGATAATAAAGATCAGAAATAAACACAAACCCCATTATTCCTTTCAGAATCTAATTTTAAAACAAAGTCCAGTTCAGAAAGTAAGCTTGGTAAGACAATTCCAAGAGACTCATGATGAAAAAGGCTATCCTCCACTATAGAAGGAATTGACAGTTTGAATGCAGATTGAAACATACCATTCTTCACTTTGTTTCTTCTGTGAATTTTTCTCTAGTGTAAATGACATGTGTCTTTCAGAACATGATGAACATAGAAATATGTACTGATAATACGTGTACAATCTATATCATATCACCTGCCATCTTGGGGAAGGGAATAGGTAGGGGGAGAGAGGGAAAGAACAGGGATCATAAAATGTCAGAAAACAATTATTAAAAATTGTATCAATTTGTAAAAAAAATAAAATAAAAAAGGGAAGTATGGCTAGAAAAAATGAGTAAACAAAAGATGTCAACTATAAAGAAATACTAAGGATCCAGGATTACATAAGACAAAAATACAAAAGGAGGGAATGACATTAGGACATCTACAAACAGAGGTTCAAAACACATACACACACATACACACACACAAATATAGGTTGGTCACCAGGTATTCTAGAATTCCTGGAAGAAATAAAGCAAGTATTTGTTATAAAAGTTATGATTTTCTTTTTTTCTTTTTTAATGATGGGGATAGGAGGAAGAGAAAATAGTTTTTTGCTAATTAAAAATAAAATGTAAAAGTAAAGCAAAAAAAGAAATGAAGCAAGACTTTTAAAGTGATATTAAAATAATATAAATTAAATGAAAATTCTAGAAGAATTAGAAATGAAAATTCCAGAGGAAAACATTCCAAATTGAATAAATAATTTAGCCATGAGAGATAAAACCTCATCTAAATTTAAAAATTCCTTTAAAATTAAAATGAACCAAACAGAAATGATCACACTGTGAAATGACAAAAACCATCAAAACAAAGTCAAAATACAAAAAACAAATAGAAGAAAATCTAAATTATCTTCTATATTTAAAAATATTGCCGGGGGCAGGGGGGCAGCTGGGTGGCTCAGTGGATTAAGAGTCAGGCCTAGATATGGGAGGTCTTAGGTTCAAATCTGACCTCAGACTCTTCCCACCTGTGAGACCTTGGACAAGTCATTTGACCCATATTTCCTAGCCATTACCACTATTCTGCTTTGGAACCAATAAATACATGGTATTGATTCTAAGATAGAAGGTAGGGGTTTAAAAAAATTGCCTGGAAAACAGATCAAGGGGACATAATCTAGAAATCATCAAGCTATCTGAAAACCATGATAAATAAAAACCAGACAAACTTGGATACCTTGTACCAAGAAATTATGAATGAAAACTTCCCAGAATTAGAAAATACACTTACATACAGACACACACACAGAGAGTTTTGTGTGGGAATACATGAAAGACAATACAATAGAGAGAAGACTGAGAAGTAATAAAGGAGCATAGAATTAGAGGATAGAATGGAGGAAAATCAATAATTTACAACCATAACTATAAATATGAAAGGTATGAGTTCACCCATAAAATGGAGGAAGGTAGTAGAATGTAATGGGAAAGAGAATCCAACAAAATCATATATGTTTTATTATTTTTATATTACATATTGTATTATGTGTACATAAAAAATAAAAATAAATGGTAATTTTTTAAAAAGCAAGGGTAGTAACTATGATTTCAGATTTATGTTTATTTTCTTCTGTATCTTATATGCATAATCTGTTCCACTGACCTAGCTCTTTATTTTTAGCCAATATCAAATAGTTCTGAAAATTACTGTTTTGTGCTATGTCAGTTAAAAAGTATTTGTTAAATACTTAATCTCTGTTGAACACTATATTAGTTTTTGGGGATATAAGCACAAAGAATGAAATAATTTCTACTCTCATTGATTTTATATTCTAAAGGGGAAATAATGAGAGCATGTAATATATAGATTTAGATATCATAAATATTAAGGTAATAAATACAAATATTTATAAATATTTTATATAAAAATATAATATATATAATAAATTTATAAATACAAATAAATACAAAGTAATTAAGTACAAGGTAGTTTGAGAGGAAGGCCATGAGCTGTTGAGAGAATGAGAAAAGGTTTTATATAGATGATGCTTGAGCTGCATTTTAAAGGAAGAGAAAAACTGTGGGGTAGAATTAAATAGGGGGTGCATTTCAGACAAGGGGAATGACCATTGGAAGAAACAAAGATAGGAAATGGAGGATCATTTGTTAGAAACATTACTACAGTTTGGTTGTATCACATAGTGAGGGAGGGAAAATTATTTTTAATTTTTTAAGTTCAAAGATATTTTATTTTCCCAATTACTTATAATAATTTTCAACATACATTTCCCAAAATTATAAGATTCAAACTGTCTCAGGAGGCAAAGTTATATCCAATGAAATGGGAAAAATAAGTTGGGTTCTAGTTGTTTAGGGCTTTAAAGGTAACACAAAGAACTCTATATTTTATCCCAGAGGCAATAAGAGGCCAGAAGAATTGAATGAGCAGGACAGTGCACTGGTCAGATTTGCACAAAAGGATAGCCATGTACAGGATGTCAGGGAGATCAATTAAGCAGCTATTGTCATAATACAGGCAATGGGTGATGAGCACTTGAACAAAGGTAATTAACTTAAGGATCCTGTAGACCTGAGCCAAACCTAAGCTATCAGTGGTTTTTCCCAGAGCTCTAGGGTCCAGGTATGTAATAAGTATGAGTAGAGACTCATATGCTGGGGAAGATAGAAACAGCAAGATTTGTCAACTAATTGGAACTATATGACGTAAGGAAGAGTGAGGAATCGAGGTTAATACTAAAATTACCCTTCATAGACACTGGAAGAGTGGATAGAAACATTTTATTTTATTTTGAAATTTTTTATTTAATTAATTGATTTAGCATATTTTTCCATGGTTCCATGATTCATGTTCTTTCCCTCCCCTCCTCCCACCTGCCTCTGTAATTGAAGGGCAATTCCACTGGGTTTTACATGTGTCATTGATCAAGACCTATTTCCATATTATTGATATTTGCACTAGGAATATTATTTAGAATCTACATCCCCAATCATGTCCCCATTGACCCATGTGATCAAGCAGTTGTTTTTCTTCTGTGTTTCTGCTCCCATGGTTCTTCCTCTGGATGTGGATAGTGTTCTTTCTTATAAGTCCCTCAGAATTGTCCTGGATCATTGCATTGCTGCTAGTAGAGAAGTCCATTATGGATAGGAACATTTTAAACAGGGGAACTAAGAGCAGTGGAGAGGATGTCAGGGAGACCAATTAAACTACCCTATTATGCAGAAAGGAGAGTATTTCTAGGAGGAGAGGTATCACCAGTATCAAATGCTGAAGAGAAGTCCAAAAGACCCAAAGTCACTTCCATGCAGTGTTGAGGCATTGGAACAGGATATTTATAGAGGGTTTGAATATCACATTACTGGAATTTTACAGGATAGCTCTTGAAGAAGTAACTTGAATACAGTGGTAACCACAAAGCTCTTTTCATTTAGTATGAATACAGATCAGTCAATCATGAACAAGTTACTTATTAAGCATCTGCTAGATATCAGGCACTGTCTGAGATGTTGGGGATGCAAAGACAATAGTAAAACCCCAGACTACAAATGTGGATCCAGAGTCACATCCGTGTGAGTACCACAAGAAGAGATATCTGTCTATCATCCTGAGGTAAGAGATAATTTTCCAGAAGTGGTAGAGCCACTGCTGCTCCCTTTCCAACTATCCTGCTCAGAAAGCATAGAATAATAATGACAATAACTAAGTACATTTTCATAGTCCTTTAAGGTTTACAAAGCACTTTAAATACAGTATCTTATTTTATTTTCACATTAATCTTGAGGTAGATATTATTCTTATTTCTATTTTGTATATGAATAAATTGAGGCTCCAATAAAGTGCCTTATGCATGACAAAATGCCTGGTTGGTATTGGAGGCAGGTTTCCAAGGCCAGAATTCTTTTCACTATTCCAGTTATCTCCCAAGTCAGTGGGCAAGAGGTTCATTGTCTTGTGGAGTCTTACAACCCAGTTTTCTTCAATCATCTAAGAAGCTCTAACATATTTAGAGAGTATCACGTGGAAGAGAGAAGATTTTTTTTCCCTATTTGAATTTGGAGAGCCATGGGGTAGAAGTTTGAGAGAGGCAGAATACAGCTTAAAACAAGAACTTCCCAATGACTATAGTAGTCCAAAAGTGGAAAATGCTGGCTTGAATACCCATCACTGAAGGTGATTTTGTGGAGACTGGATAGTCATTTGTCAGGGAGGTCAGAGGTGGGGTTGCTGCTCAGGAAAGAATTGGACCAGATGTCCTTTAGGCCCCTTCCTGCTCCCAAGTTCCCTGAATCCACAAAATCTTATATTCTATATGCTTCCAACAGCAGCCAAGAGAGTAATGTATAAAGCAGATGCTGTGCCAATGGGAAAGTTTCACTGAAATTTTTGTCAACATCTTTATGTCTCCCAATCCAAACCACTGTTAAATTAAAAAAACAAAAAATAAAAAACAAAAAACCAAACCCATGCCATTAGTAAAGTTTTAGAATGAACAATTCAGCCCCTTACATACCCAATATAGCAAAGGCTAGGGGCAATGGTATACTGGTAAATATTTAACAACCAGCCCTCCATGGGGGAAGAAGTATATGTAACACACTTTAAAGTTTAATCTACATAATTAATGTTTTTTCATCACAGTCTTATATCTAGATAATTTTAACAAAACAATCAACTTCTGATTCTTACTGTGACTTTTGATACAATTGCTCGCAATGAAGATCTAACCATCAGCTCCCAGAAATTGGCTCCAGCACATCCCTACTTGAGGATGCAGTCCATTTTATTATAATGCTGATTTCAAAAACATGAATTTGTTCAAACAAGATAAGTTTATAAAGTAATATTATGAGTATAACCCAAATTTCAAGTTTGCTTATACATAATTTCTTCCTTGAGAAACTGAGAACACGGAAAATTATAACACTTCACAATAATTCACTATCTACAACCCTTCTAAAGTCAACTTTCACAGGCAAACTTCAGGTCCTTTTCAACACCAAGTGCCATATTTATTGTGTACCTATAGGTACAGTAGGAACTATGGGCTAAGGAGGGCTGGTCCACCCTTCCCTCTTTTCCCACCTTCCATGGTGACCAGGACCCAGAGCTAAGGCCCACTGAGGCTCCCACCTCCAGCCCATTGTCCTCTTCCTCTCCTGTCCACCTCCCAACTGGGGCAAGAAACAGCAACAACACGAAGTCAAGACCATCACCCCAATTTATGTAATATTACTGTATTTATTATTTATTTAGAATGAATGAAACTGTCCTGTCTTTTTTTAATGTGTCATTACCTACCCCCTATTTTTCCTATAAGTTCCATGGTTTTTATTGCAGTTTTGCATAACTCGGTGCTTTTGGCATAGCTTGACACCAATGCTGCAGAACTAGCTGTAGCTGTAGTTTAATAAAAATAATAGCTAAAATATATATAGCACATATAGACATTATCTCATTTGATTCTCAAAACCCTGGAAGATAGGTACTATTATTGCCCCCATTAAAAAAAAATCCTTATCTTCCATCTTAGAACCAAAGGCAGAAGAGTAGTAAGGGCTAGGCAAGGGGGGTTAAGTGCCCTGGTCACAGATATAGAAAGTATCTGAAATCAGATTTGAACCCAGGACCTCTGATCTCTAGGCCTGGCTCTCAATCCACTGAGCTACCCAGCTGCCCCCTGGAAATAGGTCTTGAGCAATGATACATGTAAAACCCAGTGGAATTGCTCATTGACTAAGGGAAAGAGGTAGGAAAGAGCATGAATCATGTAACCATGGAAAAATATTCTAAATTAATTAATTAAATAAATGATTTCAAATCTGAGTTGCATAGTTAGTAGATATCTAAGGTCAAATTTGAACTCAGGTTTTCCTGACTCCAGAACTGCCTGGTTAACTGCCCAAGTTTATAGGATTATCACTCAGCCTTTGGCTTCTGAAAGCCAGAATAACAACAATAAAAATGGGCCTTAATCTAATTAGCAGCCTGAGAGTTCCATAAGAAAATTCTGGTACATTGAATTAATAACACCAATTCTGCCACTTATTGCTGGTATGATCTGTCATCCAAAAGCCTCAGTTTCCCTCCTCCATAAATTGAGGAAGTTGGACTAGGTGATGTCTGGAGGATACCTTTAAGAGTCTGTGATTCCATTGGAGAGGATTTTATTAATCAACAAGAGATGGAGAGCAAAGTTTTATACAAAATTAAAATAAATGTTGCCAAGATTAGAAGGAAAGCAGAAAAATGGTAAAAAAAATTTATAGAGAGCCCCTCAGATAGAGTCGTCCTATCTAAAATACAGTGAATTTATTGGATATCTAAAATATGTGTCAAAAGTATTAGAAGAGGATCCTTCCCCCAGCTGAAAAATGGACAAAAGATATGAACAAACAATTTTCAGAGGAAGAAATCAAAGCCATATATAGGTATAGGAAAAAATGCTTCAAATCACTACCGATTAGAGGAATGCAAACCAAAACTACTATGAGATATCCCATCACATCCACCAGACTGACTAAAATAACAAAAGGGCAAAGTGACAAATGTTGAGAGGATGTGGAAAAATAGGGACACTAATGCATTGTTGGTGGAGCGTTCTGGAGAGTGATTCGGAATTATGCCCACAGGGTTATAAAACTTGTCTGTTCTTAGATCTAGAAATATTGCTGGGGCCATTGCTCAAGGAGATGAGGGAAAGAAGAAAAGGACCCACAAGTGCCAAAATATTTATAGCAGTGCTCTTCGTGGTGCTAAAGAATTGGAGACTGAGGGGATGGATGCCCATCCATTGGGAATGGCTGAACAAACCATAGTCTACGATGGTGATGGAATACTACTGTGCCATGAACCAACTGATTTTTTTAAAACTTGGAAAGATCCTGATGAGATAATGAACAGTGAAATGAGTAGAATCAGGAGAACGTTATACACAGTCACAGAACGAATACTGGAAGAATAAACTGAGAATGTGACCTCCAGAAAGCAAACAGGAAAGATTTCTATGAATTATAAATTTCTATGAACATGTTGGGTCTCCATGATGATATCTTATGGGATGGAGGGAGGGTGGGGAAGGATCGGGACGCATGTGGATGGGATCTATCATGTACGTAATGAAGAAAGGAAAGTTAAACATATAGGCGATTTGTGATTTGATTGTGGAATATCTTCTTTTTCTTTATATTTGGAAATGCTTGTTTTGTTTAGATTTGTGAACATTTGGAATAATAATAATAAGAAGATAAATAAAAAATATTAAAGTCTATGATTTCGTGGTTCTGTGGCCATTTTTACCTACAAAGGGTGGTGAAAGAAGGAGAAACTGAGATGGGAGATTTTTGTAGCCTTAGAGGAGAAGAGCTGCTTCGGATCTAGCCCGAGGGACACCGGAACTACAGTTGGATGTTCTGACTTTTGCTACAATGAGCACTGTGTGCTATCAATGGGAACATAGTCATTAATCTTGATGTGCAACAGGAACCCCAGGTTAGAGTTGGTGGTTGTCTTTGTGAGAGTCGGGAGGGAGGTGTTATCACAGCAGAACTGCAAGGTGAGGTGCTTTAATCATGACAGAAATAACTGAACCCTTCTGGGGATGCTCCTTCCGAGGAGCAAGCATTGTACCCTGGAATGAGCCACCAGGCTTGTCAGAAGGCTTCGTGTTCAAAGCCTGGCTCCTCCACTTACTAGATGTGTGATCTCGAGTATTTCCCCTCAGTTCCCTCGTCTGTACAACGACGTGGTCCCTTCTAGCTCTAAAAATCTGACCTGGCCTCAAATGGGCAGAGGATAGAGTACTGGCCCTGGAGTCAGGAAGATTCATACTCCTGAGTTCAAATCTATCCTCAAACATTTACTAGCTCTATGACCCTGGACAAGTCACTTAACTGTGCCTCAGTTTCTTCATCTGTAAAATGAACTGGGGAAGGAAATGGCAAACCTCTCCAATATCTCGGCCAAGAAAACCCCACATGGGGTTATGAAGAGTCAGACAGGACTGGAAAAAACCAACCAAACAATAACCACATGCCCACCACAGAAATGGAAGCACTGACTTCCCTGCCATGTAAATGTCTACTTATCATACTACTTGCGCCATGGGGGAATCTACCCAGGGACTTTGAATTCTTTACTCATCCTTTACAACTGAGGCATCAGATCACAAAATCTCAGAGGTAAAAGTGGCCTCAGAACTCATCTAGACCAATCTGTACCTACAAATATTCCCCTTAGCAGTACCCATCAATTGGGCAAAAGCTAAACAAATTTGGTACGCAAAAATAATGGACTACTATTGTATGCTATAAGAAATGATGAAAGAGGGGGCAGCTGGATGGCTCAAGGGTTGGTGAGCAAGACCTTATAGGAGGGAGGTCCTGGGTTCAAATATGGCCTTGGATACTTCTTAGCTGTATGACCCTGGGAAAGTCACTTAACCCCCACTGCCTAGCCCTTACCGCTCTTCTGTCTTGGAACCAATACACACTATTGATTCTAAGATGGAAGGTAAGGGTTTAAAAAAAGAAAGAAATGATGAAAGAGACAGTTTCAGAGAAAACTCGGAAGACTTGTGTGATACTGGAAATAAAAAGTGTGAAAGTCAGGACTTGGACGCAGGACTCCTGATTCCACGTTTTAGTACTTATTTTATTGTTGCATGGTGCCTCTGGGTCAGCTAGGTGATGCAGTAGTTAGAGCATGAGACCTAGAGCCAGGAAGATCTGAATTCAAACACAGCCTCAGACACTGACCGTGTGACCCCAGGCAAGTTACTTCACCCTGTTTGCCTCAGTTTCCTCATCTGTAAAATGAGTTGGAGAAGGAAATGACAAACCACTCCAGTGTCTTTACCAAGAAAACCCCCAATGGGGTCACAGAAAGTGACTCAACCGAACAACAACAAATTCAATGTCTTGTACTTTCAAACATGTAGACAGCACACGATGATAGATATGAAATGATAGAATCCTAGAGGTCAACTGATCCAAACTTCTCATTTTATAGAAAAGGAAACAGAGAGATTCAGAGTTTTAAAGCCACTGAACCTGGGTCATCAGTGCCAAATGGTCATTCTTTGCCAATAGATGTTGGGGATTTGTCCTCCAGTGAAAGGGAAAGAAAGCATCACGAGGGGAAATTGAGGCTATTTTTTAACTTAATACAAAATGGCATTTGTAAAGCCACAAGTCTTTGTCCTCATTTGAAGATAGGTGGATGGGCACCTGAGCCCTTGACCTAATGTAAAATTGGTTCTTGGCATTCCAAGATGTCCGGTCCTCCCCATATCCCACAGGTGAAGTTGCATCAGCAACGACACTGCAAGAGAACCAGTGAAAAATGGTCTGTTCTGCTCACTCTGCTTCCTCCTAGGCTCTAGGGAATTGCTTCTTAAATCATGGGAGAGTTATAGCGTCCTAGCAAAACCCCAACCGCTCTCTGTGCCTCGGAGAGCACAGGGATATTAATCAGATGCATGAGCGTTGCAGAAGGAATGTTTTTGTTTTTTTCCCCCAAACAGGAAAACAAGCAAGGAAGCAATGAAAAAAGAACGAGCCTCTGGTGTGCTCAGCCCAGGGCAGAGCACATATTGGGAATTGGGCCCAGATCAGAATATCTTCACTTTTTCAGATACTCTGACAGAGGGACACGTTGCCTCTGAACACTTTCAACCCACTTAGACTTTATGGCAAAAAATGATAGTGAACACCTGCCGCGTGGCAATGTTCTCTTTCCAGCACAGCTGAATGGGAGCTGTGGGGGTGATCCTTCATCTTCAGCAAGATTCTTGGAAGACCCCCATACCTCAGGCAGATCCTTAAATCAAATTCAGCTGGGACCTGGCAGGATTTGCTGGAAGGATGACAGGTACGAGCATCTCCCAAATATTCCCAGAGAGTGCCCCTGCTTTACTAGAGGCAGAAGAGAGATGATTATTAACTCGACTTTTTAATTCATTTGCTCAAAGTCTAAACCTCTGGAGGAGAGGTATAAAAATAGTCTTTTCTTTTTCTCCAAATTGTTGTTCCAACCAGTCATCAGGCAATTGACAGCATCTGTGGAGAGCCCTGTTATGTGCGAGGCAATACAATAATCATGCTAATAACTCATGGGATCTTAAGATTTAGAGCTAGAAACCTGGAGATCATCTGGCAAAACCTCCCCATTGAACACAAGAGGAAATTGAGACTCTAAGTCAGACCGGTAGCTCTAGAGAACATTTACAAAATGCTTTCTTTACATGCTGTGAGGCGGTTGAGTGAATAGAAAGTCAGGTCTGGACACAAGAGATCCTGGGTGCAAATTTAGCCTCAGGAACTTCCTAGCTGTGTGACCCTGGGTAAGTCACTTAATCTAGTGCTTTGCCTAGTCCTTATCACTCTTCTGCTTTGGAACCAATATTTGGTATTAATTCTAAGAGGGAAGGCAAGGATTTTTAAAAAATGCTTCACTTACAAGTAACCTGTGAGGTGGGTAGTATATTATTGTCCCTTTAAAATAGATTATACATAATATATTTATATAAAATTTATATAAAATATAACTTTTTATTCATTTAAAGATAATATTCCTATTATTAACTAATATTCATATTGATTTAAATGAATATATTTTATGTTATCATATGATGATGATAGCTAGCATTTACATAGCACTTAAAGGTTTGCAACGTACTTTACAAATATCCCATTTAATCCTCAAAACAACTTTGAGAGATAGGTGCTATTATTATCCCCCTTTCACAGTTGAGGAACTGGGGCAAATAAAGATTAGATGATATGCCCAAGATCACACAGCTAGTAAGTATCTGAGGCAAAATTTGAATTCAACTCTTCTAGGCTCTAAGTCCCATGCTCTGGCCACTCTTTCACCTGGTATCTCCCTACTCCATGTGTTTAAATTGTTAGTCTCCTATGGCTGGGAACTCTCCTTCCTTATCTCCATCTCTGGTTTCCTGGCTTTCTTCAGGTTCTAGCTAAAATGCCATCTCCTTTAGTACCTTCCCTTGGAAATCACTTCCCATTCATCATATATATATCTGTTGTTCTGTTGTTTTCAGTCATGCCCAACTCTTTGTGACTCCATCTGGGATTTTCTTGGCAAAGATCCTGGAGCAGTTGGCCATTTCCTTCTTCAGCTCATTTTACAGATGAGGAAACTGAGGCAAACAGGAGGAAGTGACCTGCCCAGGGTCACATAGCCAGAAGGGTCTGAGGCCCTATTTGAACTCAAGTCTTCCCCCAAACAGACCTGGCTTCACACACACACACACACACACACACACACACACACACACACACACACACACTTATTTGTTTGTACATAGATGCTTTGTACATTATCAGTGCAGGGGCTGTTTTTTGCCCTTCTCTGTATCTCTAGTACTTAGCACAGTGCCTGACAGGTGGTCCACCAGACCCTACCACTATGGAAAGATACAGAGGACATGCTAGCTACCATTCATGATAAAAACATTCCTTTTGGGGCTAATCCTGAAATTTTAGCATGTAGAATGTTCCTGAAATTCATGGGCTATGGACTAGAAGGTCTGCTCCTCTCTTTGTTAGATGGAATGTTTCCCCTAATGATATTGGCTGGAATGGGAGTTTGCCTGTATGAGACCCAGTCCACCCACTGAGGCAACTCATTACTAAATAAAAAAGAGATGGGAAAGGGACAAATAAATGCTGCTGCTGTGATTTTTTTTTACTCACACCTGTGTGATTCCATTGGCCTAGGGATCTCCTAGTGAGGAACTTTATCAGTACAGACTGGCACATTCTCTTCAATTTATAATCTTGGCACACTGTTTCTTAAACAGATACAAGATGAGGGTTGTAGTTTGACAAAAACATATATGAAAAAAAACCTGGTGAGACATGTCACAGGTAAGCCCAGATAGGCCTCAGAAAGGACACTGACCAGTTGTTGATTGGTGTTCTTAGTGCCAAGAAACTTAGGCCACTCAATTCAATTTAACAAAATATTTAAATACAGTAGGATCTTGTTTTACATGAATTCAATGCAAGAGAAATTAGGTGTACGTGATTGACATTAAAAAAATAAAGGCAGAAAAATAAATAAAATAAAAATTTTAATATATACTACATTGAACACAGTTTGCCCAATCAAGCTCATTCTTGCTCTGAGAAGCCTTAGTGTGAGTCATTGCATTGTTTTATGCCAAACAGTCCTGCATCAGTCTTTGTCCAGAGTTCTTGCTTGTATTCTCAAGTTGTGCCCACATCAGAGAATTGCCTCTCTTTTTTTTATTAATGCTATTTAATTACTAATAATGGCCCCAAAGAATAAAAGGAATGATGCTGGTAGCTCTGATAAGCCTAAGAAAAGTTGTAAATTGCCTAGGTATGTTTGTATAAGAATACCTATTAAATAACTTTCAAGATTATCTAAATTTGTCTAAGAGACGATATCATCTAAGATCATCGAAGTATTCAATGCCCTAATTTTGCTCTCATGTGTGATTTTGAACTTAAAGGGTCTGGGAATGCATTGGTCAAGTGTAAAAATTAAAATTAAACCTCAATAATAAAAATTATATATTTTAAGGGATTTATTAATGATCATTAGAAATCAAGGAATAAAGAGAATACAAAAATAAAAGACCATGTGCCCATGGTTGATTAGCCATTTCAAAAATCTCCATACTTAGCTTACCACTGCCACCATACTGGCTGCAAGTCCAAGAAAGAGAACCAATAGGACTGCCCACTTGCTAATATCTTCTGTCTACAGGAAGCACATAACAACAGGAAGTCAGTGGGCTCTCGGGAAATGTAGTTTTTTAGGGTAACAGATTTTCAATTACACACAAGTCAAATGTAGTACTACTGAATCTACACAGGGAATTGTACCCTGATTGCTTTTTTGAAGGGAGGAAGAAAAGAAGAAAAGTGTCCCAGTAAAGCAGAAACACACAGAAAGGAAGATATGTATAACCTTATATTGATGCACTTTGGTTTTTGACCTGGTTCTTTTTTCTAACACTTATTCTCCATCTGATGATAGACTTATAGGTGAAATCACCTGAAGGTCAAAACTGCAATAAAAGCCCTACTTTTCTGTGATTTAATGTGCTGGTATCAGGTAGTCTCAGGAAAGGAGAAAAGCTAATGCCCTCATCAAGGTGATTGCCTATCTACTCATTAACTGCCAGCTGTACCATTTTCTCTCTGTATTAAGATTCCTGGTGCATTGTATTAAAGGTTTAAGCTTGTCAATTAAGCTTATCCTTAAATATGGTGTCCAGAACTCGATACAAACACTCTGGGTATGGACTGTTCAGACTTAAGTACCATAAACTATTACTGGACACCAAGCTTCTTTTGAGGTAGCCCAAGATGGCATTAGTTTTTTTGTTTGTTTTTGGCACAGTGGATAGAACACTAGATCTGGAGTCAGGAAAACTTGAGTTCAGATCCAGCCTCAGTTACTTCTCCTTTTTGTGTCCCTGAACACATCACCTAATCTTTGTTTGTCTCAATTTCCTCAACCATAAATGCAATCACTTACCTTCCAGGGTTGTTGTAAGCATCAAATGAGACCATGTTAGTAAAGCATGTAGCACATTGCCTGGCAAAGGCTCATAATTGCTTCCTTCCTTCCTATTACTATAGCGGACTACAATTTTAATACAGCATCAGTGTGACTTGGGAACCAAAAAAAGCTAATGACATCATTTGCTACATTAGTAGAAATTTGATATCCAGAGCAATAGTTCTGCCATCTTTTCCCCAAGCATCCAACATCTGAAGTGTTTTTGCTCAGTCCTGAGCACCACATTGCAGGACAAGCTCAATTGGAGAGTCTAAGACTGACCAGAAAAGGGTAACCAGAATAATAAAGGTACTTAAGACCACTACTTTCAAGGATCATTTGAGGAAACCGAAAGAGAATACTTAGAGAAGATAGGATCATTATCTTTAAAAATCTGAAAAGTTATCAAGTAGAAAAGGGGTTGGATCTTTTCTACTTGATTCTCCAAGTTCATAACTTGATTCTCCAAGTTCATAACTAGAAGTTAAAACTACAAGAGAGGAAGATATTTTGCTCAGTATGAAGGAACTATTCCTAAAAATGAAAACTGGCAAAATAGAATTTAGGTCATCTTGTCAACATACCTTGTGTAGTTCCCCCTGTCCTAGAATCACAGAATATCAGAGACCATGTAGCCCAACCAATATCTGTCCAGGAACCCCCTCTATCAGATTCCCAACAAGTGACCATCCAACTTTTGACTAAAGATATCCCAACTGGGGGCAATAAGCAGTTGTGGAACCCTGGCAAAGGCAAACTTGGAAAACTTCTATGATGCCAAGAGAGAAGATAAAGTTTTCGTGGGGTAATGATTGATCCTCGATGTTTTATCCTTGAAAGGGGAAAATAGAGATTACTTCAGAGGCTAAAGTAGAGTGTGCCCTCACATCTTTAACTTCTTATACAACTTCCAAGATAAGAGAAATTGTCTTTTCCCTCTAAACATGTCTTTCTCCAAACTTTTCCTATTTCAGTTCAAGGCATCAAGTCCTCTCAATCATCCACATTTGTTTCTGCAATATGATGATATGATGGGACTTCAAATACTGGCTCTGATATTTAACTATATGTGTGACCTTGAAGTCTCTTAACTTCTCTAGACCCCAGTTCCCTTAATTATAAAATAAGAGAGTTGAACTAAGGGACCTCTAAGGATATTACCAGCTCTAAATTGATGATCCACTCATTCTATTCTCTGAACCTGAGTTTTCTTATCTATGAAATGATTATAATACTCTGGGGATTTCCTTCTTCCCCCACCAAGAATGGATATCCCAAGTTCAAGGCACTTTGTAGATAGAGTCCTAAAACTATTCACAGGGAGGGGAAAAGAGAAGAAATATTTACCAAGCAACTACCATGTGCTAGGCACTTTGCTAAGCACTTCACAAATATTATCTCTATTGGTCTTTGCAACAAGTCTAGGAGATAGGCACGACTATTATCCCCATTTTACAGTTAAGGAAACTGAAGCAGACAAAGACTAAATCATTTGCCCAGATCCACACAACTAGCAAGTGTTTGAGGGCAGGTTTGAACTCAGTTCTTCCTGACTTCCTGTCCAATGTGCTGCCTACAGCGCTATCTAGCTCAGGAACTAGGAACCAATATACCTACCTTTAGCTATCATTGTAGAAAAATAGCAACAAAACATCTTCATAAACTTGGTGTGCATCTCACAAAGTAGCCAGAATCCGCAAGAAAAATGGACATAAATAAAGGTCCTGATAGGACGGGCAGATATGATTGCTGAACTGAAAACAGTAACCCAAGACAAGAGGGGCATCCATGTAGAGAAAATATACTGCCAAGGAATGCTTGAGGGACACCATCTCATACCTCTGATGCTTCAGGGCTAGATACTGTCCTGCCAGGTGCTGTTTCATTGTGGTTTCTACTGCCTCCATTTTTTAGATCAGCTAAAATTCCAGACCCTTTTAGAAAGAGGAGGAGCCCTTATGTGACTTAGCATTCAAAGAAATATTGGTGCCATTCCATGAGAATTTCCTCTTCAACTCATCTTTCTCAGGGGTCTCCCTTAATTCTCTCTGCTTTCACTCCAGTCTTGGTTTCAGGTGAAAAGTTGGCTCTTCGCCTTGCCAAGGGCAAACCCTCTATATGCACCCTTGATTGTATCCTTTCCTGATGTCTCCAGTAAATTATCCCCACTATCCTCTTCCCCACTCTCTTATTTCACTATCTTCCTATCTACTGGCACCTTCCTTGATGTCATTGGAGTATAATATATATCATCTAGGCAAAAAAAGAAAACAGATAAGAAGTGTGGGAAATAAATCACAATCCTAGCATAGAGGCATGTTATGATAATGATGGGAAACTTCATTTTTTTGGGACATCTGCATGAGTTCTCTCTTTACTAAAGGAAAGCAGGGAATAACTTTTTAACTGGATTTAGTAATAATTTTATACCTCAAAAGGGGAGGGAACCAATAAGGAGAAATTCTATTCTGGATCTGATGTGCACTAGCAGGAAGAAACTGGTTGCTAGGATAAAAATGTTGGGATGTATGGTAGAAGAAGTGGCTAGTCTCTTCTAGAGTTGTGATGGAGAAGGAGAGAAAATCCAGGCATAGCCTGATATTCACTCTAGATTTGGGGAAAGGAGATTTTAGAGAGGCAAGAAGAAAGGTAGATCCTATGGAGTAAAAGGTTATATAGGAGAAATCAGCACAGCAGAGATAGGAAATAAAAAAGGGTTCATTTTTAATAGCTATCTTGGGAGAAAAAGGATCAAAGAAGGAATAGGGCATCTGCATGGGGAGGATGTGACTATGATAATGGACAACAGAGAAGGTAAAGTTTCTCAATTTTTATATTACTTCTCTTTTTCTCTGCAAGGAAAGTGAACTCTACACCTGAAGTAAAGCATAAAAATGACTAACAGGGAGTTTGTACCCAATATTAGTAAGTATATAGAAAGAGAATACACCTGGTTGTCCTTGAAATAAAGTTACTTGGCCCAGATGAACTGCATCCTCAGGTCCTGAAAGGATTGTTGGAACTGATTGTTGAGCTGAAGACAGAAGTAACCTAAGATTAAAGAATGACATGAGCCCCTGTTTTTTTTTGTTTTTGTTTTTGTTGTTGTTGTTGTTGTTGTTTTTAATCCCTTACCTTCCATCTTGGAGTCAATACTGTGTATAGGTTCCAAGGCAGAATAGCAGTAAAAGGCTAGGCAATGGGGGTCAAGTGACTTGCCCAGGGTCACACAGCTAGGAAGTATCTGAGGTCAGATTTGAACCCAGGACTTCCCATCTCTAGGCCTGGCTCTCAATCCACTGAGCCACCTAGCTGCCCCCTGTTTTTTTTTTTTTTTTAAGGAAAGAGAACAGTCTGCAGACTATAAGCCAGTGAGCTTGACTGTGATTTCCTGGGGAAATTAAAGGATGTATCATTTTTTTAAGTTTATTTATTTAATTTATTGATTTAGAATATTTTTCCATAGTTACATGAATCATGTTCTTTCCCTCCTCTCCTCCTACCCTTCTCTCGTAGCCAAAGAATAATTCCACTGGATTTTACATATGTCATTGATCAAGACCTATTTCCATATTATTGATAATTGCACTAGGGTGATCGTTTAGAATCTACATTCCCAATCATATTCCCATCGACCCATGTGATCAAGCAGTTTTTTTCTTCTGTGTTTCCACTCCTACAGTTCTTCCTCTGGATGTGGATAGTGTTCTTTCTCATAAGTCCCTCAGAATTGTCCTGGATCATTGCATTGCTGGTAGTAGAGAAGTTCATTACAATCAATTGTACCACAGTGTATCTGTCTCTGTGTACAATGTTCTCCTGGTTCTGCTCCTTTCACTCTGCATCAATTCCTGGAGGTCATTCCAGTTCACATGGACTTTCTTAAGTTAATTATTCCTTTGAGCACAATAGTATTCCATCACCAACAGATACCACGATTTGTTCAATTATTCCCCTATCAAAGGGCATTCTCTCATTTTTCAGTTTTTTGCCACCATAAAGAGCACAGTTATAAATATTTTTGTACAAGTCTTTTTCCTTATGATCTCTTTGGGACATAAACCCAGCAGTGGTTTGGTTGGATCAAAGAACAGGGAGTCTTTTAGTGCCCTTTGGGCACAGTTCCAAATTTCCTTCCAGGATGTTTGGATCAATTCACAACTCTACCAGCAATGCATTAATGTCCCAACTTTGCCACATCCCCTCCAGCATTCATTACTTTCCTTTGCTGTCATGTTAGCCAATCTGTTAGGTGTGAGGTGATACCTTAGAGTTGCTTTGATTTGCATTTCTCTGATTATAAGATATTTAGAGCACTTTTTCATGTGCTTCTTGATAGTTTTGATTTCTTATCTGAAAATTGCCTATTCATGACCCATGCCCATTTATCAATGGGGAATGGCTTGATTTTTTTGTACAATTGGTTTAGTTCTTTATAAATTTGAATAATTAGACCTTTGTCAGAGGTTTTTATTATAAAGATCCCCCCCCCCAATTTGTTGCTTTCCTTATAGTTTTGGTTGTATTGGTTTTGTTTGTATAAAACTTTTTTAATTTAATGTAATCAAAATTATTCATTTTATATTTTGTAATATTCTCTATCTCTTGCTTGGTCTTAAAATCTTTCCTTTCCCATAGATCTGATAAGTAAACTATTCTATGTTCACCGAATTTACTTATAGTTTCCTTCTTTATATTTGAGTCATTTGCCCATTCTAAATTTACCTAGGTGTAGTGTGTGAGATGTTGATCTAAACCTAATCTCTCCCATACTGTTTTTCAATTTTCCCAGAAGTTTTTGTCAAGTACTGGATTTTTGTCCCCAAAGCTGGGATCTTTGGGTTTATCACACACTATCTTGCTGAGGCCATTTACCCCAAGTCTATTCCACTCATCCTCCCTTCTGTCTCTTAGCCAGTACCATATTGTTTTGATGATCACTGCTTTATAGTACAGTTTAAGATCTGCTACTGCAAGGCCCCCATTCTTCACATTTTTTTCATTATTTCCCTTGGTATTCTTGATCTTTTGTTCTTCCAAATGAACTTTGTTATAGTTTTTTCTAATTCAGTAAAAAACGTTTCTTGGTAGTTTGATGGGTATGGCACTGAGTAAGTAAATTAACTTGGATAGGATTGTTATTTTTATAATGTTAGCTCATCCTATCCATGAGCAATCAATGTTTTTCCAATTGTTTAGATCTAGTTTTAATTGTGTGGAGAGTGTTTTGTAGTTGTGTTCATATAGTTCTTGTGTTTGTCTTGGCAGATAGATTCCTAAATATTTCATATTGTCTAGGGTGATTTTAAATGGAATGTCTCTTTCTAAGTCTTTTACTGCTGAGATGTGTTGGAAATATATAGACATGTTAATGATTTCTGTGGGTTTATTTTGTATTCTGCATCTTTGCTAAAGTTGTTGATTATTTACACCAGTGTTTTAGTTGATTCTCTAGGATTCTTTAAGTAGACCATCATATCATCTGCCAAGAGTGACAGCTTGGTCTCCTCATTGACTATTTTAATACCTTCAATTTCTTTTTCTTCTCTAATTGTTACTGCTAGTGTTTCTAGTACAATGTTAAATAGTAGAGGTGATAATGGCCATCCTTGTTTCACTCCTGATCTTATTGGGAAGGCTTATAGAATGGATCATTAAAGAGATTAATATCTGGAAGGGGAGGTAATGATCTTACAAAGAGTCAGCATAGCTTCCCAAGAACAGATTAAAGTAGACAAACCTTATATCCTTTTTCAATAAGATTAGTGAACAAGTGGGAGGTATGGGGTGTTCAGGGAAGACTAGCACTTTATGGTGTGAGGGCTTGCCCAACTCTTTTCAGGGCTGCTCACCCACCTTTCACCCAACTCTCACTTATTGTTCCAAGAAGTTATAGCATGCACAGTGGACATACCCCAGTAAAACCATCTTGGAAGATGGGCTAAACCAAACTGAAGGTAACTGGAGGACTTCAAACCCTTTGGTGAGTTAGGGTGAATATCTACCCCAACTATGTGAAGATGTCCCCAGAAGAGTAGGCAGATGAGAACAATTTATTTCAATGGCCATGAAGGTATTGAAGCAGGCCCCCTGGAATGCTTAGAACTTGACCAGACATCAAACATGCTAAAGTCATTCCCTGGATCCTGGGCCATTGTCATTCATCTTGACTTTTGTCTGCTACTGGACTTTTATGAGTGGAAGAGAGCAATTCTGCCTCACTTGATTCCAACTCATGTGCAAGTCAAGAGACATCACTCTTATAATGTCATTGGTCCTCTGAAAAAAATGATCAATAACAACAGTAAACTGGCACATAAAGGGAATAATGTAGAGGCAGTTTGCATAGATTTTAGCAAGAGTCTTTAAATTAAATTCCTCATACTGTTCTTGTGGAGACGACAGAGAGATATAGGCTAGATAATAATACAGTGACATAGATTCAGAATTAATTGGATGGTTGGATTCAAAGAATAGTTGATACACCTAGTCACAGTCAGAATCATAGTAGGTCTCCAGTGGAATATCTCAGGAACATGGGCTTGGCCTTAGATGGTTTAACATTCTTATAAATGACTTTGACAAAGGCATAGAAGGCATGTTTCGCAGACACCATGAAACTAGTCTGGATGGATAACAGACTGGGTGATAGAGTCAGGATCCAAAAAGATCTTGAGAAGCTAGTGCACTGGGCTGAACCAAATTAGATAAAATTCAGTAGGGATAAATGGAAAGTTTTACATGTGGGTTAAAAAAAATCAACCTTACAAGGACAAGATGAGGGAAGCTTGGATTATCTTCCAAAGGTCTTGGGGTTTAGGTGGAATGCAAGCTTAATATGGGTCAGTACTGTAATGGGGCAGCCAAAAAAGGACATGTGCTCTTGGATTGTGTTAAGAAAGGTAGAGCTTCCGGGATCATGGAGAGGATAGTTTCATATTTTCTGCTCTCTCCAAACTTCATATAAGGGACTATCTCATTCAGTTCTTGGTGCAATGATTTAAGAAAGACATTGATAAACCGGAAAGAGTCTAGAGGAGGGCAACCAGGATGGTGAAGGGCCTTAAGTCCATGTAATATAAAAGGCTGGAATTGAGCACGTTTAACCAAAAGAAAACTCAGAGGGAGGGAGGCAGAATAGCTGTGCAAGTATTTGAAGAGTTGCCACATAGAGGAGGGATTATATTTGTTTTGTTTGCAGGGGAGTTACAAAGAGGCAAATTTGGGCTGGATTTCAGTGTAAACTTTTGACCAATTTTAGCCATTCAAAAATAAAATAGGTTGCCTCTAGATGAGGGCGAGTTCTCCCTTCTTTAAGCAAAAACTAGATAGCCATTTGTTGAATAAGTTATAGTGAGGATTCTTTTTGGTTGGACCACTATCAGGTGGACCAGATAGCTGCTAATATCTCTATCTACTCTTAAATGCCATGTGTGAGCTCATTGTCTACATCAATGGAAGGAGTTTCCATACTGGAAGTTCTATCCACATATAAAATCACATTTAGACCTCTCTCATGCTAATGATACCTGCAGTACTTCCTTTACAAGATTTTTGTGAAGATCAAATGAGGCAATATATCTGAAATGCTTTGCAAATTTTACTATATATAAATGTATGTACAAATGTCAGCTATTATTAATGAGACTAAATGACTCTCCTCACCCAATCCCCACTTTTTTTTTTGACCATGGCCAAAAATCCAAAAAGAACAAAGGAGGTATATATAGGACAGAGATTTTTTTCCCATCCAGAGATACTCATGTCCATCTCACCTTAGGACTTTAAAAAATATTTATGAATGGGATCCCATTTCTACAACTCCTTTTTGGAATGTCATGGCATAAAGGTTAGAGCCTTGGACTTGGAATCAGCCAGACCTGGGTCCAAATCCTGTCTTAGATGATTACTAGCTGTGTAACCCTGGACAGAACACTTAACCTTCTCAAGGGCTCAGTTTCATCATCAGCAAAATGGGGAGGATTGTACTTGATGATATCAGCTTTAAATCAGTGACCCTATAATCCTACAGCCTTCTTATGATCTCATTTTTCTCCCTTCCTTCTCCATATTAATTCTACCTACAACAAGAACTGGTAAGGAAGAATTATGGTGTCAGGAGACCTGGTTTCAAGTCCTGTAACAATAACTTCCTAGATCTTTGACCCTGGGGAAGTCACTTTCCCAGCTTTCAATCCTTCATCTATAATATGGGCACAAAATTTTTGGTTTTTTTTCTTCCTTCCTTCCTTCCTTCCTTCCTTCCTTCCTTCCTTCCTTCCTTCCTTCCTTCCTTCCTTCCTTCCTTCCTTCCTTCCTTCCTTCCTTCCTTCCTTCCTTCCTTCTTTCTTTCTTTCTTTCTTTCTTTCTTTCTTTCTTTCTTTCTTTCTTTCTTTCTTTCTTTCTTTCTTTCTTTCTTTCTTTCTTTCTTTCTTTCTTTCTTTCTTTCTTTCTTTCTTTCTTTCTTTCTTTCTTTCTTTCTTTCTTTCTTTCTTTCTTTCTTTCTTTCTTTCTTTCTCTTTCTTCCTTCCTTTCTTTTTTTTTTAAAACTCTTACCTTCCATCTTGGAGTCAATACTGTGTACTGGCTCCAAGGCAGAAGAGTGGTAAGGGCTAGGCAATGGGGGTCAAGTGACTTGCCCAGGGTCACACAGCTGGGAAGTGTCTGAGGCCACATTTGAACCTAGGACCTCCTGTCTCTAGGCCTGACTCTCAATCCCCTGAGCTACCCAGCTGCCCCCTCTTTCTTCCTTTCTTATTAAGTATTGATTTCAAGGTAGACAAATGATAAGGGCTAGGCAATGAGGGTTATGTGACTTGCTCAGAGTCATACAACTAGAAAGTATCTGAGGTCAAATTTGAACCCAAGATTTCCCATCTTCAAGTCTGGCTCTCTATCTATCCACCTAGATGTCCCATGGCCCATTTTTTTTTTCACTTCTTACCTCAGGGTCCAGGAACTAGGTGGATTAGTGGAGAAAATGCTAGACCTGAAGTCAACAAGATTCATCTTCCTGAGTTCAAATCTGAAAATCTGAATGACATTAAAAATATTGTATTTTAAACTGGGGAGGGGGAGAAAGGGTGGCGTGAGAACATTTAAACCTACCTTCTAAGGGGGACATATTGCTAAAAATCTCTCCAATGAATGAAGGGGAAGGAACAGTGCCCTCCTTTCCCTTTGGCCTCAGACACTTACTAAGCTGTGTAATCCTGGGCAAGTCACTTAACCCTATTTGCTTTAGTTTCCTCATCTGTAAAATGTAGAAAAGGAAACAGTAAACCAGTCCATTATCTTTGCCAAGAAAACCCCAAATGGAGTTCATTAGAGTCAGACACAACTGAAACGACTGAATAGCCATTTTTTTTAAAAAAGCCTCATAAAGTTATTAAGGAGAAAGTACTTCATAGAGAATCTCAAAGTTCTACCAAAATGTGAATGATTATTAAGAACCACCCAGGGCCCTGGTTCCCTGAAAACTGATAAAATAAGGGAATGTCAGCATTGAAAGGAACTTGCGAAATTATCTAATTCAACTCTCTAACTTTAAAGATAAAGAAACTGAGACCCACAGAAAAAAATAGTCTGGTTATACAAGTAGGAGGATCTCTCGCTCCAAGTCCAGGACTCTTCATTCACAACACATTTCCTTTCTTTATTAAGTTGATTCAATTCATTCATTCAGCTAATGTTGCAATGCCATTTTACGTGCAGGACTCTATACATGGCATTGGGGTGAATACCAGGGCAAATCGAAGACCTCCCCTGATCTCAAGGAGCTCCCAAACTCATGGACTCATCCAGTGTTCCACCTGAAAGACACCTCAGAGATCATCTTGCTCTACTTTCTCAGAGAAGGAAACTAAGGGAGGGAAAGGGGCATGCAGAAATCTCTCAGCAATAGCAACGAAATCCCCTCAGTTGCTGTGGGCTTGGTCAGTATTTCCAAAGTTGTACATTCAGGCTCTGATCTTATTCCCATCAGAGAGCAAGAGCCCACAGTGGGAAGCCTGGGCCCTGGTTTGTGGCCCCAGCGACTGGAGAAGGAGGAGGAAGAAACTGGAAGCCCTGTCTGGGAAAAATTGTGGCAGAGCAAGGGTTTGGGAGAAAAGGAATGACATTTACTCTGAGCTCTGACATAGCATGGTTTCCCCTCAAAGTATTTTATTTCAAATTGTGGAAGGGGAGGAAGGGGTGGTCTTGGGATTTTTCAACCCACCTTCCAAGGGGTACGTATTGCTAAAAGTCTCTCCAGTGAATGAAGGGGAAGGAGCATTGCCCCCCTCCTACTCTTTCCTTTTGGCCCCTTCTTTTCTATTTTCCTTTTCTCCCCTCTCCCATAGTCAAGGTTGAGGTTGTATTCTCCAAGGCGGGCAGACCAAATATTTACCCTGGCTGCCACATTGGCTTGTCCTAGGAACAGAGAGGCCCAAAGCAGTGAGGGCAGCAGCCCAGCTGCCTGTCAGGCAGGAACCCTGAGACAGGAGAAAGATCTGGGTTGGCTGGTTCTCATCCCCAGTCCTCCCAAACCCTTGAATGGCGCCCTGCAGGCCTCTGAGTTTCCCATGGGAGGTAAACCAGCCAGTGACATTTGGGGTACCAGACTCAGTGTTCCTGCCCGTGCCACGTCATGCCCCAAAGCCCCGAATCTATCTCCCCACCCCCAACCCCCTTTTAACGTTTAATGCTGACAAGTTGAATACAGGAGGAATAACAGCCATTTGTTCTGGTTATCGCTGCTGGTATTGAAGCCAGATGTGTGTGTTACTGACATTGACATGGTACATCTGGCTGGGTTTTTGGTTTCCATCGCGGCGTTTACCACATCCACCCCAGTCTGCTGGAAAAGAGGAGGCAAACATCTGGAAGTCATTGCAGCTGTCACGCTTCAAGAAGAGAGGATCTTGTACCACAGAGAAGAGAATTCAATACATAACTGAGCAAAATTATCCAGCTCGTCTTGTCAGTCTGGATTTCAAACACATGCAGGAAAATAAAGGCAAAGGGCGCTAGAGCACCCTCCCTTCATGAGGACTACCAGGCGCTGTGGCCGCTCCTTGGCTCACTGGGGGCACAAGGGCCCCCACCGGCTCCCATTGGCTCTCTTTGCAGAGTGATCCCATCCATCACTGCAGGGCCATGTCTTTTGTTTACTCAATGTTTTAACAGGCTTCTTTCGTGCCATCTCTCTTGACCACAGTTTAATGGAGGTCTTGAAATAACCACTACCTATCCTCCTATAATTCTCTCTTTCCTCTCATACCACTCAGTTTCCTCATCTATAAAATGATGGGGTTGTTCTGGTTGATCTCTAAAGTCCTTTCCAATTCTGCCTCTGATAGTCTGTTTCTAGCTGGAATCTTCCACGTTTTAACCCTGACGCATTCCAAGACCCTTCTAACATTTTCTATTCTAGGTCCCTTTTAACCCAAACATGCTATATTTTAAAGCCCCCCTTTTCTTTAACATCCTCTATTCTAAGGCCCATCTAGTTCTGACCTTCTCTGTTCTACAGTCCCTTCCAACCCTAACATGCTGTATTCTAAGGCTTCTTCCATCTCTGATATTCTATGCTCTAGAATTACAGAATCCAACATTCTCTAGTCAGATATTCTCTGTTCTAACGACGCTTCCAGCTCTCATATTTTATGTTCTCAGTCCAGTTCTGGCTCTTACAACCTTAGACTTCCTTTTCCTTGACCTAGAATTCAAAGCCCTCCATAATCTGATCCTACTGAAATGGTACAACTTTCCATCTTACTACTATTCCAACGTGAACATTCCTGTCCCGGCATCCTTGTCTCCTCAACACCCTCCAAACATCCCGGGTTCATCCCCAACTCCAAGACTTTTCTCATCTTGTTATTTCTACTTGGAAAGTCCTTCCTTCATAATCTAGTCATCTGAATCTTACTTGCCTTTCAAATTCCAGCTCAAGGCAGGCCACATACCATGGCTTCTCCAGCAGCTCCAACCTGCAGTAACCTCCTTCTGTCCACTCACAGAGCACCTATTGTCTGTACCAAGAAGTTCATTTCTTGGCTGCCAGGCAGTTACTTAACTGTTTCATGTTTTTATGAGTCTGGTCTTTCCAAAAAGACTATGAGACTCAAGAGGATCAGGACCGTGTTCTATGCTTCTTTTGTATAATAAAAACTGACATTTATTCATCCCTTTGTGGTTACAGAGCACAATGTATGGGGGAAGCACTGGATTTGGAATCAAAAGATCTACTTTAATAATCCCTTACTATTTTGTGACCGAACCTCCCTGGGTCTCAGTTTCCCTTTTAGCATTCTAGGGGGAACCTTACTCCATGTAAATTTTGGGGACTAAATTGGGTGAGCTCTAAGGCCCCTTCTAATGCTAAATCTTCTGGTTTATTTATTTATTGATCTTTTGATTTTTTCGATCACTTTTTTTCATTTCATACATTTTCTCATTTAATGTGCACAACAGGTAAGAAAGTAGAATGGTAATGAATTCTCCATCACTGGACTTTAATCATGATTAAATGACTTGTTATTATATAGAAGATTCTTTGAACAAACCTGTAAAACCCCTTCCATTGAGAAGATTCTATATTTCTGTTATATTAATTTTATAGTTAGGAAACCAAGACTCAGGGAGATTAAATAACTTACCCGGGTCATAGAATGAACAAGTTTGTGAACCAAAATCAAGTCTTCTGATTTTTAGTACAGTTTTCTTCAGGGTAGCTAGGTAACACAGTGGATGGAGCACTTAGGCTTGGAGTTTAGAAGAGCCAAATTAAAATCTAGCTCCAGGCACTTGTTTGTTGTCTGACCCTGGGCAGACCTCTGCCGACCTCCTTTTCTAATCTGTAAAATGGGTATAATAATAACACCCCCCCCTCCTAGGGGGTGTTTGTGAAGATCAAGTGAGAGCTTGCTTGTGAAGCACTTAACACAGTGCCTGGCACAGTAGTGGATGCTTAAAAATTATGTATTTACTTTTTTCTTTCTTTCAACAATAGCTGCTCCTGTATCTGACTGTGCCATAAACATCATGAAGGGTTAATAAATTCTTATTGAGTGAATGAGTGAATAGGTGCAATTTCCTTCACGTCTTTTTTCCCCCTCCCAATTGGCACTTCCCTTGTTTTCAGCTTTGTTCTGTTAAACATGACATATTTAAATATTCCTTTGGAGGAAAGGAAGCTGTGCGAACCTAGCACGGGAGTAATAAAAAGAAGTCAAGGAATATAGCAAAAATGGATTTATCTGACCTTTTATCAGCTGGAAATCTCTATTACCTACCACTTCTTTCATCTATAGTACCATGATAATTGATTTCTATAAATATGATGTAGTGGAAAAGCACAGCTCAGTCAAACAATCTGAGGCCTGGGTCCACCAGAGACACTAACAATCTGGGAAAGCTCAGGTGAGAGATTTGATTGCATTAGGCTTTGGATTCTTCATCTGTAAAACCGGGATCTTAATATTTGCACATCCCAACCACCCAGGGGTATGGGCGAGGAGCACCCTGCCTGTGAGGTATTGGGAAGACTATTGTCCATTGTGCTCCCTGGCATCTTTCCCAGGTTTGTGTCATTTGCAAATATGGTAAATGTGCTATTCATGCTTTTATTCAAGATACTAATATATATATCAAATATATTATAACATTTACTAAGCATAAAATACCATAAATGTTATTTAGTCATTTTTCAGTCATATCCGACCCTTTGTTCCCCCATTTGGGGTTTTCTTGGCAAAGATACTGGAGTAGTTTGCCATTCTCTTCTCCAGAACATTTTACAGAGAAGTAAACTGAAACAAACAGGGTTAAATTAAGTGTCTTGTCCAGGGACACAGCTAGCAAACATTCGAGGTCAAATTTGAACTCAGGTCTTCCTGACTTCCAGGACAAGTGCTCTATCCATTGCACAACCTAATTAGCCTAAACAGTATGAGACTAACCTTAAAGGGCTATAGAAATATTTTGTTAGCATAATAATTGAGAAGCATCATGGTATGGTGGATAGGGCACTAGAGTTAGAGTTAGGAAGACCTGAGTTCAAATCTCATAATAGACACTAGCTATGTAACATTGGACAATGCATTAACTGCTCTGTGCCTCAGTTTCCTTATCTATAAAATGAGAGAGTTAGATTTGATGGCTTCTAAGATCCCTTCCAGTTCTAAAATTGTGATATTATAATAACAAGAAGAGCAACTCTTTTTTTCTTGCCTTTCCCTATCCTAGAAATAGATAGCAAGTCTCTGTAGAATGGTCTACTTCTCCCCCCAATTCTGTACAATAAAGAAATGAATGACCTAGAGGATAAAGGGAAAAAGGAATATAAGGGAGGGATAATATTGAAAGAGGTTTAGACAGTTGAAAAAGATTAATGAAATTGGCTTGCCCAGTAAGTAGTGAGCTCTCCATTACTGGAGGCCATAGGATCATAGATATACCATTAGAAGAGACCTTATTTAGAGGTCATCTAGCTCAGCCACTTCATTCGATGGAGGGGGAAATTGAGGTCCAAAAGTTAAGAGATTTTCCCAAAGCCCCCACGAGCATTAAGTGATAGAGCTGAGATTGTCAGAGTCCAAATCTAGCATCTTTTCCATTGTTCCATGCTACTTAGATGGCCACTTGGCAGAAATGTCATAGGAGAGATTCATCCATCCAGCAGGGATCTAGATCCTAGGTTCTTTTCAAGTCTGGGGTTTTACAAGTCTAAGGAATTAGACTTTTGGAGGATGAGAACAAAACAAAGTCAGAAAGTATCACAGAAGGAGATATGGGGCAGGGATTGGGGAGGAATAAGTTTTGCCCCACTCTTGCCAAAGAAGGGACCCCATGGGATTTTGTCTTCTATGTTTGCATTCCTACAGACCCAAAGCATCCTGTCTCCATTTCTACCATTTCTACCATTCACTCTGAGAAAAACATGGTGGACAAGAAGCTAGAGGAATAAGAAGACTGAAGGAAAGAAGGAAATTGGGATGATGATGAAAAGACTGACTAAAAAAGAGAGAGCAAACCTGAAAGGACAGAGGTCCCAAGAGAATGGAATAACTCTCCTTCCTCTCCCTTCACCCCCAGAAAGTTTTGCTTTCTACTGCTTTCTCTTTCCTCTTTTGCTCTAATGTTTTTTCAATTAACAAGCTTTAATTTTTTTTCTCCCTCCCACCCACTCCCTAAAATGAAAAAGAGAGAGAAAGAGAGAGAGAGAGAGAGAGAGAAAGAGAGAGAGAGAGAGAGAGAGAGAGAGAGAGAGAGAGAAGCCTTATAACTAATATATAAAGTAAAACAAATTCGTGCCTTGGCCAAGTCCAAATATATACGTTTCTCTCTATCTTGAGTCTTTCACTCCTATCAGGTCTTCCATTAATGTATGTGTGTGTCTGTATCCATATCATGACTTTGCCCATCATGATTTTGATACATCACAGGTCAGCATCAAAAATTAAATGGGAATTTGGGGGGGGGGGGTTACAGAAGCTGCATAAAAGCAGCCAACACAAAAAAGTTTATAAATTTAGAAATGCACAAAATATATATATATTGTACTTAACCCAGATTTTACAATAAGGTTCTATAACCATTCCATAAAAGAAAAAAGAAAAAATTTAGATTTCTTCCCTGGTACAAAGGAAGGGCCAAAAAATTTCATGCAGATTTTCCAGATCTCAGGGGTACCACACCCTTACCCCCATCATATGGAAGGGATAACTATATACAGCTTACCTAAAATATTGGTATCTATTTTATGTGTGTGTGTTAGTATATCTATCTTCTTTAGCAGTAAGTACAAATGTTTATTGAATTTAACTGAATTCCATTAAGAAACAAGCTGGTGTGGTACAAAGATGGCTGAACAAGAAATCAGAAAGATTTGGGTTCTAATTCCAGCTCTGCCAATAATTGGCTGTGTAACCGTGAGTTGTCTCTCCTCCTGTGACCCTCAGTTTCCTAATCTGTAAAGTGAGGGGGCTAGACTGTAAGACATTTATTCTTTCCCAGCTTGAAGGCTCTATGATTCATGGAGGAATCACTTTTTAGGCTAAATCTGCATATCATCTCTTAACTCAATCCCAAATCCCAGTCTTAGTCTGCCTTCCATTCCCTGGGGCTCCTTGTCTTCTAGGCAGCAGCCCTTGCCTCAGATAGTGACTCTGGACATTAAATCCCTGATATCTTTCTGCCTGTTTCAGCAAAGGAAAGTGCAACCCATCAACCTCCCAGAGAGCAATAATCTGGAATAGGAAGATTGCAGATTGATGACCTAGAAAATCTTCCACAAATGGTACTTAATTAAATCACATTAAATCATTATTCTTGGTCTCTGCTTTTGTCTTTTCCTTACCCAGCTGAATATTCAATGAACCCTCCAGCCTTAGGACAGTTGAATTATATCATTCTTAGAGCCCCAGGAGGCTCTGAGACACAACTTGCCTTCCCTTGTTCCCT
The DNA here is from genome assembly GCF_027887165.1 of Monodelphis domestica. NCBI lineage: Eukaryota > Metazoa > Chordata > Mammalia > Didelphimorphia > Didelphidae > Monodelphis > Monodelphis domestica. Next base: position 582,692,300 of record NC_077227.1, on the reverse strand, counting down.
AGGTCCAATACTCTCAAAGGAATGACACTAAGAACCTCAGACTCTTTCCATGACAAGTAATGGTTATTTTTCATTTGTCACATTTTATGATCAACTTGACAATTTAACTAACTGCAGAAGTTTTGTAACAGAGAGAGAAGGAGAGAGACTTGAAAGATGCTGGGACCAGAAAACCAGCTGCTTTGGGGACTGATTTCTGGGTAGCACCTTCCCTTTTCCTTGTTCACAGTTTGTTTTATTTTTTTTTTCAAGTTTGTGTTTTAGTATATTTCTTTCCCTTTTGGTTAAAGGACTGAGCCATTTCCTTGCAGGATGCATGCCATTGTCTGGCGGGGCTCCCTTGAAAGGTCCTGTGTCTTCAAGGTCACTAGTATAGTTAACACAGAACAAAGCACCAATCCCACTTCCAAAAGAATCATACACAACTTGTGCCTCCATCCATGGAGGCTCTCACGTGTCTCAGGCTTCATCTGCATCTGGGCTTGCATCTGTGCAATCATCTCCTGCATCCTTTGCTGCTCAGCCTCCTACTGAAGGATCCAGTCCTTGTTGACCACCTGGTCCCCTTCAAGTCTATGGCTACGTTTCAGCTGCTCCAATGAGAAGTTCTCATAATGCAAATCCTGGGTCACTTCTTGCAGGTCCTACATGTGTGTTCCCAACACAGTTGGCAACTTAAGGAAATCATTGCTTTCTGGGTTCTCAACTTGAACCACTCCAAGGATACAGGTGGCCTCTGATCTTTTTTTTCCTTTGACCTCAACGAGCTGGTTAGAACCAATAACATTAAATGGCATGCTGGCTGTCAGGACCTTGGTTTGTTCTTTGGATATCTCATCTTCATCAGAGTCTGAATGAGATAAATCTGAATACGGTGTTGAGAGATTTCATTGAGGCTCTCAAGCTTCAGCCTCTTTCCCTCCTTGCGGGTCGGGGGGCTGCCTCGACTCTCACAGACGTGATGTTTACCTTGCTGTGAAGTGCCCTCAGAGATTCCACATCCAAGGACTTCAGTCAGAGCCAAGACTACATAACCCTTTCTTAAAGACCTAAAATTTGAAGGAAAAAAAATCTACTTAATAAAGACCATTAGTTGGGTGAGAATTAGAGGTTAGGGAATCCTGCCTCAGCTAGAAACATCTTAACTGTGTTTACTGATTTCTCCAGGAAGAGACATTCAGAAAGAACTTTCAAGCCCTATTAGAGTGAGCTATGTAGGAGCAGCTGGGTAGCTCAGTGGATTGAGAGTCAGGCCTAGAGATGGGAGGTTCTAGGTTTAAATCTGGCCTAAGACACTTCCCAGCTGTGTGACCCTGGGCAAGTCATTTAACTCCCATAGCCTAGCCCTTACCAGTCTTCTGCCTTGGAGCCAATACATAGTATTGATTCTAAGATGGAAGGTAAGGGTTTTAAAAAAATCTGGGAAAACTTAGATGAGCTGATGAAAAGTATAATGAGCAAAACCAGGAGAATATTGTACACAGTAATATCAATATTGGACAATGAACAACTGTGAATGATTTAGCTAGTCTCAGCAATACAGCGATCCAAAAACATTTTGAAGGACTTAGACTGAAAAATTCTATCCAATTCCAGCAAAAGAACTGAAGGAGTCTGCATGCAAATTGAAGCATACCTTTTTAAAACTGTCTTTATTATTCCAGCTTTTTTTTTATCTGCATTTTCTTTTTCAACATGGCTAATATGGAAATGTTTTGCATGACTACATAGTATAATCTAATTAAATTGCTTGCCTTCTCAAGGGAGGCAGGGGAGGGAGGGAGAAATTTTTGAAATCAAAATCTTTTAAAAACAAACATAAAAATTTTTGTTTATATGTAATCGAGAAAAAATTAAATGTAAAAAAATAACAAGTCCAGAGAAGCTTTCCCAACACCATGTGTGTAATGAAAGGCGGATCCAGGGAAAGAACATATTTCTAAGGAACTCCCATTCACCCAGGTCCAGCCTTTAGGGTTATTTTGTGACTTTTCCCACTTGCTCATCATTCAGAGCAATTACTAAGCCCTATTCATTTCATATTCTTAGAATCTCTCAAATTTACTCTTTTTTTCTGTGTTCCTATTGCCCTAATTTAGGACCTTATCACTTCTCTTCTGGCATTGCCATTGTCTCCTAATAGGTTTTAGTTTTTATTTTTAATCACTTACCAGGATTTTTTTTAATTTAAATTTATTTATTTACTTGTTACATGAAAATACGCAGGTAACTCCCTCTCTCCCTCTCCTCATCCTACTAAGTAAGGTATCATTTGACAAAAAGACATTGTCTCCCAAAAGGTTTTATTTTTAAATTTTTATTTTTATCACTTATCAGGATTTATTTTTTAATTTAAATTTATTTATTTACTAGTTTCATTAAAATACTCAGTTAACTTCCCCTCTCCCTCCCCCTGCCAGTAAAGGTGTCATTTGACAAAAAGATATTTGTTTATACAAAATTATATCTTATTTCTATGTGTCAGTTCTTTTTCTAGAGGTAGATATGGACAAGCCAATCTTCAAACAATATTTCTATTGTTCTAATAGTTTTTACTACATTTACTCACTTTCCTTTACAACCTATAAACTTCCAGACTCAGTTGCCTTATGAAGGGATCTGGCCATGTCACTCCTCTGCTCAAAAACCTTCAGTAGCTCCTTAAGGCCTGTTGAATAAAATTTAGTCTCCTTTTTCATCCACAATTTGGTGCCATCCTATTTTTTAACCTTATCTCTTATTATTCCCCTTTGTATGTTCTTAAGGATGGATAAAGACTGGAACTGTGATTCCACTGGAGCAGAGAACTCTCAGATGAGGGAAATCTCCCTACAAATACAGGCTATCACCTATACTCTAACGTCTAGTCTTAGACTATTGTCTGGAACTCTCAGGTTAAGTGACTTGATCCTGATTATGAAGCCAGAATGAATTCAAGGTAAGATTTCCCATCTCCGAGGATGGCTCTCTAGCCACTGTACAATGTTGCTTTCTGCTTTTTTCTAGGAACTGGTCAAACAAGACCACTCTCTGCACTCCCAACATATATTGTTCTGCCTTTATTCCCCCTATTCCCTAGCCTTAAAAGTCAGTTAAGTTGCACAACGAAGAAATAGCCAGACCTGGAGTCCAAGAGACCTGCATTCCATCCTGCCTTGGACATGTATTAACTGTGTATCCCTAGGCAACCTCTCACCTAACCTCTCTAAGGCTGTTTCCTCTTCTGTGAAATGCAGATAAAAATGGCACTAATCTCCCAATGTTAATGGGAGGCTCAAATGAGATAACATTATATATCACATGATATAGACATAACACATATATATGGATACTTTTACCTTATATGTAACATGAGATGCTTTGAACCAGGGTATCTTTTTGCCTAGTGGTTGACATCATGAGAATATACCTGGTGGGGATCTTCAGAAGCCAATCAATGGGATCTAAGGACAGATTAAGATGCCTTTGAGCTCCTAGGCATCAAGATGCTAATATTCATATTAACTATACTTTTCACTAATAAAATTATTGATGCCATTAGGATTTTAAATGAAATTATTCTGAAGTGATAAAACCTCATACTCTAACCTCACTACTCGAGAATATATTGTGCCACTTCTAATTCTACCTTTTCTCCCCATGTCTTCCTTCCTCTCTTTTCTCATTGTCATCATCCTTAGTGGCTTCATTATTAACCCAATCTAATCTACTCCAATTCACCAAGCATTTATTAAGCACTTCACTATATTTGATGTATATTAATAAAAGACAATTTTTTAAAAGACCCTCAAGGAACTTATATTCTTCCACCTACATGAACAATTTGAATGGTTTAAATAGTTCCACTCTCTTCCACCCTCAAATTAACCTTGACATGCTGCCAGTGAATTTTCATTTCCTTAATCCTATATACAGTTCTTCCTTCCTTCTCTCCCTTCCTTCCTTTTTTCTTTCCTCCCTCCTTCTCTGCATCCCTCCTTACCTCCCTCTGTTCCTTCTTTATATCCTCACTTCCTTCCTTCCTTTCTCCCTCCCTTCATCTCTCTTTCCCTTCCTTCTTCCATCTCTCCCTCTCTCTCCTTTCCTTCCTTCCTTCCTTCCTTCCTTCCTTCCTTCCTTCCTTCCTTCCTTCCTTCCTTCCTTCCTTCCTTCCTTCCTTCCTTCCTTCCTTCCTTCCTTCCTTCCTTCCTTTCTTCCTTCCTTCCTTCCTTCCTTCCTTCCTTCCTTCCTTCCTTCCTTCCTTCCTTCCTTCCTTCCTTCCCTCCTTCCTCTCTTCATCCTTTTCTACCTCTCTCCCCCTCCCTTTTTCCTTCCTTTTCTTCCTTTCTCCCTCCTTTCCTCCTTCCTATCTTTCCTTCCTTCTTTCCTCACATTAAAAGCCAAGTTAAATGTCATTTTCTTCAGGAAACCTTTTTTGGATCTTGGATAGGTTAAGAGTGGGACACAATCTGTAGCAAGATTCACTAAGACACAAAACAAAGAAGCAAATGACAGAGAAGGGCATACAAGAACATTCCATTTCCTCCTCCCACACGAAGCACATCTGTTAATTTTCCAAGAATTAGGGTAATTCAATCTCACTGGCCCTGTTGGCTCATTCAGTCAACTGCATGATTCAGCACAAACAGACGGAACAATTTGGTCTTTTACCTCTCTAATGCATGCATGATGTGTTATCTATTCATTAAGGTTTACTATCTATGTTCTTGCTTTATTACCCTATTGGACTGTAACCTTCTTGAAGGCAGGGACTGTTATGTAAGCTCTGTATATACCTCAGCTCCACCATTATTCTGCTCCTAGAATGTATAACTATGTTTGCTGAATGAACATACACATAAATGAACCCACTTTATCTCTAGAACCAGTTTTGTTTTTATTCTCTTCATGCTTTGAATAAATTAGAATTCCATCCTATGCTTTTATGTATGAAATTCATGGCTCTGACAGAGGCTGGAACCTGTAACTTGTGATACTGCTGATTGATTCCCAGTTCTTATAGCCTGTTTGTGTTGAATCATGCTCTTGATAGAATGAGTCCACAGGACCAGCGAAGGTCAGATATGTTCCATGTGGGAAAGGCACAAAGGAAGTGGGATGTTCTTGTCTTTAATTCATTGCCACTTCCTTCTTTGTCTTGCCTCAGGAGCCTTATGGAGAAGTTCTACTTCCCTCCTAGGAGGGAGTTTTTAGGGCTAAAAACCCAGGAGTTTTTAGGGATAAATCTCTCCTCCTCCATTACCTATCTGGGTAATTATATCTGGTCTCCAAGGTTGAAAGAGAGGAAGAAACAGACACTTTGGTTTTCATGATCCTGACCCAGGAGCTCCAGATAAAAGAAAAATGATCTGGGTAGCAAAGAAAAGAAGACACTCAAGTAAACCACTTTGTTGTCCCTACTGCTACCCCCCTCCCCCGACATGTGGGGCCCCTAGGCACATGTCCAATGTTTCTAATGAACAATCCAGCATGGATATAGTTGATGAAATTTATCTCTAGCCCTCTTCTGGTTCCTTATTGATTCACTATTCTCCTTCACTATTTTCTCTTTATTATTCTTCTGTGTGATTCCTCTCTGCCTAACTTGTATTCTAGTCCCATAAGACTTGTGTTCTAGTCCCATAAGACTTTGAGCTCAGCTGTCATGTATCCCCAACTAAGTAACAGTTTTGTCGTTCAATCGTTTTTCAGGGGAGTCCAACTCTTCATGACTGCATTTTAGATTTTCTTGGCAAAGATCCTGGAGTAGTGTGCCATTTCCTTCTCCAACTCATTTTCACAAAGAAGCAACTGAGGCAAACAGGGTGAAGTGATTTGCCCAGGGTCACACAGCTGGTAAGTGTCTGAGGTGGATTTGAACTTAGGAAGATAAGGCTTTCTGATGCTAAGCTCAGTGAGCCACAGAGCTGTCCCAGCTATTAGCTAATAATTAACCACTATTAATTGATCACAACATACTATATTCACAGTAGTGGGCCAGCTCGTCCAGGACTGTAGACTGACCATAAGAGGGCCACTCCCCACCCCATATCATGAAACATACACAGGGACATACATACATATATATATAGTTGTTGAAATCTATAGGCATGGGGAGCTTCTGCTAAGGAAACTCCCTCTATGAAAGCAGCGCAACAATAATTCTGAGGATTATAGTCTTAGGAGTTGCCCCAGACCCTAAAAGGTTGAGTGGATTGACCAGGACCACACAACCAGTATGCGTTAGAGGTAGGACTTAAACTCAAGTCTTCAAGGTTAACTCACCATCCGCCATGATGCATTGTCTCTCATCAGCAAACAAGACTAAATTCAATTCACAGAACCACAAGACTTTAGAAACACCTAAAGATAAAAGGGTGTTCATGACTGTGGCTGTGGTCATGGACATCACTGAAGTGGTGGAGCCAGTTCGCTTCTTATTAGAGATGCTGGTGCATGTGTACCCCACCAATGAGAGCTTCTGGTACTTCAGCAGAAAGACTTTCACTGAGACCTTCTTTATGAAGCTGAAACAGCCTGAGGGAAGAGCCCATGCTAGGGCTGGGGATGCCATATATGAAGTAGTAAGTCTCCAGAGGGCATCTGAGAAGGAAGAACCAATTACTCCACCCAGTGCGGGGGTCCAGTGTCTTCACAGGAGGATGAGCCTGAAGGAGACTAATCATCTCCAGCACTGAACCATGGTGAAAGTAGGAACATTTGATCAGAGATGGAATAAAATAAGATCTTCAACCTGGACTGTAACTTTTTTAAAAAGTATCACTTGAATGTGATTAAAATACGGAGTATACACAATGTCTCTAGTCATTTTGTATTGGAAATAAAATTACCTTGCCATACCGGTACACACAAAAATTACCTTACAAGTTCCAAATCAACCCAATTACCACTTATATCTGGCTCCTAATTCTTCCTTCTGATCACAAGAGTAGCAAGAGAGACGTTGACAAACACTTTGCTAAAATTCTAGGCAAACTGTATCTATGGTAGTTCCAGATCTACTATTCTGGTAACCGGGTCAAAAGAAAGGAAATGGAGTTAGTCTGGCATGACCTGCTCTTAATGAAGCTGTTTGTGATCACGGCTTCCTTTTCTAGATATTCACTAACTATTCTGTTAATAATACATCCTGGAATTTTACCAGAAATTCAAGTCAGTCTCATTAGTCCAGCATTTACAGACTAAGTTTCCTTTATTTGAAAACTGGCACATTTACCCTTCTTCAATCCTTTTTTCAGTACTTCTGAAGGTAGTTCATTTGGGTCTGGTAACTAAAACTCGTCAAAGGCACATTCTTATTACAGCCATATTTATCTTGGGTTACTATTTCTGATTAATCATCTTTGTACTTTCTGTTCGAAATAAAAATTCTCCTTGGCAGAGAACACAAGCAAAAGATGGGGGGGGGTATGATTTAGGAGTGGTGGTGGTGGGGAGGGGATTGGAGAAGAGCAGGGACTAGGTATTAATATGGTGTCTTTCCAGGCACTATGCTAAGCACTTTATAAATAACATCTTATCTGACCTTCACAACAACCCTGGGAGATAGATCTGGTTGTTGTCCACATTGAACAGTTAAGGAAACTGAGTCAGAGAGAGGTTCAGAGATTTGTTCAGGATCATACAATTAGTAAATGTCTGAGGTTAGATTTGAACTCAAGTAATTTCTGACTACAAGCTCAGTACTCTATCCACTATGCCACCAAAAAGAATTAAATCATTTGGCATTCTGTTCATATTCTGTTATTATTGTGCCATCTGTCCTGGTAGGTAGATCTGATCCTTCTTTAATCCTTTTCTGTCCTTCAAAGTATCATTTCTCTCTGTCTCTGTCTGTCTCTGTCTGTCTCTGTCTCTGTCTCTCTGTCTCTCTGTCTCTCTCTGTCTCTCTCTTTCTCTCTCTCTCCCTCCGTCACCCTTTATGCTTTCTTTGCCTTGGCTTATTTTGAAGGTTGACAATTTTGACATTCCTTTGATACAACTCTGCCATGTTTTAATATTCATCCTGTGTGATGTGCCCTTGTTTCCATCTTCTTTGCAGATCTTTTATGATTCTAAGTTGGTCAATAAGCTCCCTGCACATTCACATCAATATCTTTAGACAACTTCCCCTTTTTCTTCATTGGGATTGTTTATTTCTCTCTTTAGTATTTCATCTTTGTGAGCTGCTTATTCTCTTGGGCCAATTTTCCCTGAAGAATTTTAATCCATGACATTTTTACATACTTTCTTCCTTTAAAAAATAATTTTCTCCATTTTTAACAGAACAGGAGAAAAGAATTAAATTAGAAAATAAAAAATTCCTATTCTATACAGCTTGCTTTTCTTTTTAAGTATATAATAAATTCAATATGTACCTTTGAAAGTTGTTTTGTTTGTCTATGATTCCTTTTGGCCTTCTTACTCTTCTCTTCTCTTCTCATTTGGGGTGAGGGCAAAGAAATCCTATCCCTACCCCACCCCCCAAAATTAAAAAAACAAACTCAGAACAAATACTTATAATCAAGCAAAACAAATCCCTACACTGACCATATCTAAAAATACATGCCTCATTCTGCCTCTTGAGCCCATCACTTCTCTGTTACTATCTATTCTTTCTGAGTCCTTTTGATCTGCTTTCCACAAACCTGGGTGTGTGACAATGCCCAGCTTTTTCTCTCCTCAATCACAAATTCCAGCATGAAGTGGTCACTTCCCCTCAGGGTGCCCATCATTCTACTTCAGCAAGCAATTCCTCAGACTTGGAGGGAATCAGATTAAAAATTGCAGTTCTCCATGTTATTTCCTCTGTCCTTTGAAAGGCAAAATGATCCCTTTACAGATGAGGAGTCTGGGATTCTGAGAATAGTGACTTGCCCATCAAAAGCTAGTGTCAGACCAGGGAGTCAAACCCAAGTCACCTTTGTCTAGCACACCATGTCTCCTCTCCGGAATTAATTTCCTGGGAAACTGGGGGAACTACTAGTTAATGTTCTTTTCTAATAAAAAAAATGACTCTCATTTCCTCAGGGATTTACAAAGTGCTTTCCTCACAATAATCTGGCAAGGTAAGGATTGTTGCTGATATTATCAAACCCATTTTATAGATGTGAAAATTGAGGCTCAGAGAACTGAACCCACAGAGTTGGGGTTGAAACCCAAGTCTTCCAGAATCAGGGTTTGTTTTCATCATACCACATGGCCCTTCACCACACCATTTTCTTCTTAGAGGTGGAATCCTTAGCCTTCTCTTTAGCATGGAACATTTCCCCAGGAAAGAAACCTGCTGATTGTTCATCTCTTTGCCTCCTGTTTGTCTCCTCCAAGCACCCTCTAAATCAGAGCCGCATTTCCAGTGGGAACAATGTCCCCTCCTTTGCAGCTAGTCTAAATTTTATCGTCTGGGACATTTGGGCTTAGAACAGCTTGGAGTTCGCTGCCGAGTAGAATAAAGCTTTAAATCTCTAACTCTTAACAGCTTCCCCACAGCCTCAGAGGTAACCACATTTTCTCGGTTGCTTCCTCTCATCTCTCTAAATATATCTATATAATCTCTGCTCAGTGGAGCCTGACTCCATCACTCTGTCTGCACCGCTTTGGGCCTGTTGGAAGGGGGAAGATTTGGAAAGAAAAATTAATAGACACAAGCCCATAAAAATAAAAAAGCTCTTCAAAGACCATATGAAGAAATAATTAAATGGATTAAACTAGAGGGGGAGAAGGAAGGAGAAGAAAAGGAAAGGGAGGGAAGTGGAAAGGGGGCGGGGGTGGAGGAGAAGGGGCTTCAGAAGGCTGAGACTGCGGAGTTGGAACTCTAATTGAGACCCATATTGTTTGCTATAGTGGAAACAGTTTAAAGTTATAAACGTAAATGAAAGCCTTGCTTCTAACGTGTCCTAGTTGTGGGGTCCTTGGGAAGTCACTCAGCTTCAGTTTCTTTCATTGTAGAATGGAGATCATAAGACTGGTATCTCCTATCTCACAGGACGATTGCAAGACAAGGGCTGTATAAATGTGCCATCACTGTTAGTGTGGTTTTTATTATTAATTCCTATACTGTATTGAGTATATTGATTTTGTTTTCCTTTTCTCTTCTGTCCAGTAGGTTGGGTTTCTATCTGGAAAAGTAAAAGTATTATGAGAGGGACTCTGAAGTGAGAAGTAAAAATATTGTACCCACTGGCAGCTAGACAGATAGTCAGGCTTTGAGATGGGAGGTCCTGTGTTCAAATGTGACCCTAGACACTTCCTAGCTATGTGACCCTGGGCAAGTCATTTGACCCCAATTGTCTAGCCCTTACTTTAGGTCAAGTACCATCTTACCACTATTCTGCCTTGGAACCAATTCTTAGTATTGATTCCAAGATGGAGGGTAAGAGTTTAAAAACAACCCCCCCAAAAAGCATTATAAGAACTGGGAATATATCATTTTTTAATCTTCTCCCATTTCCCTATCCATAGCACCTAGCACAAATGGTTACCCATGACACCATGGATCATGGAAGCAGAGCATTTAGAGATGGAGGTGACCTTAGAGATCAATTCTTTTTCTTTTTTATAAAAACCCTTACCTTTCATCTTGGAATCAATACTATGTATAGGTTCCAAGGCAGAATAGCAGTAAAAGGCTAGGCAATGGGGGTCAAGTAACTTGCCCAGGGTCACACAGCTAGGAAGAGTCTGAGGTCAGATTTGAACCTAGGACCTCCCATCTCTAGGCCTGACTCTCAATCCACTGAGCCACCCAGCTGCCCCCTGCTTTTATTCTGAAATAACATTTCATCTCTCTGCTCACCTTACCCTTCCATCTCCCCAAGGAGCTTGCTCACTCTCATCCATAATCTCTTCCTCTCTGTTGGCTCCTTTCCTACTGCCTATAAACATGCTTTGTAAACATCTCCTTTATCCTAGAATCCTAGAAATACGCCCTCCAACCCCTTCCCTTGTCCATATCACTCCTGCAAACTGTTGTAGCCAAGTAGGGCACTGACTAGGCACAATGGGTAGGGTGGTTACCAGAACTAATATGCCAACACAGTTACTACCTTTTTCTTTATAAGTTTCTTTCCTCTTGTTTCTTTCTTCTCTCTAAGCAGTCTAATGGGTCCACATAGCTAAAAGATTGGCTAACATTGCAGAGGTGGTGTCTGCGATTATTAATCATATAATTATATAAATAGTGGGAGAACTAGGTGGCACAGTGGATAGCGTGCCTGACCTGACGTCTGGAAGACTTCTCTTCCTGAGTTCAAATCTGGCTGAGACACTTACTGTGCGACCCTGGGCAAGTCACTTAACCCTATTTGCCTTAATCCCCTCATCTGTAAAATGAGATGGAGAAGGAATGACAAACCACTCCGGTATCTTTGCCACAAAACCCCCAAATTAGGTCCATGAAGAATTGGACGTGACTAAAAAATCACTGGACAACTATGTAAAAATATAAGATGTAATTATACATTACATAACATTATAAGATATTATATGAGCATTTTAAGTTATATAATATGCTGTATAATTATATTTTATATAATAACATCAATTATTAATTGACCCGCCTACCACTTCAGCCTGGGCTTCAGAAAATCTGCTTTCCCTTTCTAATTCACATTCCTTCTCCCAATTGCTAACTTCACACATACAGGCTTAAACACAGATTGTTGTAAATGGCCTTCTGCTTTAATAGCACTTTCAAGTAACATAGAAATAAACATAAGCACCTAAAGGAATAGACTTCTATTTATAGCATATAATGGGGATTGGGGAAGTGGTGAGGAGGAAAGGAACATAGAATGTCTTTCCTCTACTTCCCACTAGGGGAAACAGGAAATGATCAATTAGACAATTAATAGAAGGCAACTTCTTCAGTCATGGGAAGCAGGGGAAAGAAAGATGCTACAGGCTAAAGTCTGGTGGTCTCACCAACCAGCAGCAGCTGCTGGCTCCCAGTTAACCGATAATCCCTCTTCCTTCCTGAACCCTCTGCCATACCACGGGTCTCAGTTCCACTGACTTTTCTTGATTTCGGTCACAGGGATAGCACCTAATCTCTCAGTCCCTGATTGACTCATTAGGAAAAACAAAACAAAACAAAAAACCATGGAAGCCCAATATAGCCTGCAGCTGGGGTGATGGGAGCACCTTCTTCTTCTCTGTGTCTCCCCTTGGCTCCTCTGGGTCAGATTTGTGGTTTCTCCTCAGAGAAGGATACAGAAACTAAAAGGATCTCTAAGTTTTCCAGGGCAACATGGACACTTTTTGACTATGGTCTTCCAGCTTTTAGAAGAAAAATTAATTCATCTTATCTCTCTTTCTTGCTGTTCTTGGACACATTTCTAGAAAGAAGAATCTATCCTTGCTGCCTCTTTAGTACCTCACTCCTCAATTCTTTGTAATCTGCCTTTCTGATATCTGCTCTCTCAAAGGTTATCAATAATCTCTCTCTTTTTAAAATCTTTGCTTTCCATCTTAGAATTAATATTGTGGATTGGTTCCAAGGCAGAAGAGCACTAAGGACTAGACAACAGGAAATAAGTGACTTTTCCAGGGTCACACAGCTAGGAAGTGCCTGAGGCCAGATCTCCCATCTCTAGGCTTGGCTCTCAATCCATTGAGCCATATAGCTGCCCCTCTAATAATCTCTTAATTAAACATTTCTAGTCCTTTTCCTTGGCCTTTCTCAGCCTTCAATGATGCTGACCACTCAATTCTTCTGAACACTCTTCCTTGTTGCAGTACAGATATCTTCTAGTTCTCCTAACTTCCTGATTTTTCTTAGACGTCTTCACTGGTCCATTATTCTTCTTTCTCCAGTGGGTCACTCAAGGATCTGTCCTGGGCCCCATTCTCTCCTCTAAGTACATGCACTCCATTAGAAGTCTTTTTTCTCAGAGGATTTTAGTTTTAATTCCAGCTCTGTCATTCATCACCTGAGGGTACAGTCACTTCCCTCTGTGGATCTTAATTTTTTCATTTGTAAAACAATGGGTTGCAATTCCACAAACATTTATTGTTCTCCTATTTATGTGGCCAGAACCATGCTAGGGCTAGAAATAAAGCCAAAAAGCACAAAGGTTCTCAAGGATCATATATTCAACAGGGACAGGAGTATACTACATGGACACAGATATGTAAATTAAAAGTTAATTTGTGAAATAAGAGTGCTAGCAACTTGGGGAAATCAGAAAAGGCTTCACAGAAGAGGAATTATTTCAATTAATTTTTTTGTTTTAATTGTATTTAATTAGTTAATTTAGAACATTTTCCCCTGGTTGCAAGAATCATGTTCCTTCTCTCTCCTTCATCCACCCCCCTCCTGTAGCTGATTGCGATTTCACTGGGTTTTCCATGTGTCCTTGATCAAAACCTATTCCCATGTTGCACTAGGATGATCATTTAGAGTCTGCATCTCCAATCATATCCCCATCGACCCATGTGGTCAAGCAGTTGTTTATCATAGATTATCTTGCTGAGGTCACTTACCCCATGTCTATTCCACTGATCCTCCTTTCTGTCTCTTAACCAGTACCATATGGTTTTGATGACCACTGCTTTATAGTATAATTTGAGATCTTGTACTGCAAAGTCTCCTTCCTTCACATTGTTTTTCATTATTTCCCTGGATATCCTTGATCTTTTATTCTACCAAATGAACTTTGTTATGGTTTTTTCTAATTCAGTAAAAAAGTTTTTGGTAGTTCAATGGGTATGGCATTAAATAAGTAAATAAGTTTGGGCAGGATTGTCATTTTTATTATGTTAGCTCGTCCTACCCATGAGCAATCAATGTTTCTCCAATTGTTTAGATCTAGTTTTAATTATGTGTATAGTGTTTTGTAGTTGTGTTCATATAGTTCCTGTGTTTGTCTCGGCAGATAGATTCCTAAGTATTTTATATTGTCTTGGGTGATTTTAAGTGGAATTTCTCTTTCTAATTCTTGCTGCTGAGATGTGTTGGAGATATATAGAAATGCTGATGACTTATGTGGGTTTATTTTGTTTCCTGCGACTTTGCTAAAGTTGTTGATTGTTTCCACTAGTTTTTTAGTGGATTCTCTAGGATTCTTTAGGTAGGCTATCATATCATCTGCCAAGAGTGATAGCTTGGTCTCCTCATTGCCAATTTTAATACCTTCAATTTCTTTTTCTTCTCTAATTGCTACGGCTAGTGTTTCTAATACACTGTTAAATAATAGAGGTGACAGTGGGCATCCTTGTTTCACTCCTGATCTTATTGGGAAGGCTTTTAGTTTATCGCCATTGTAGATGATGTTTGCTGATGGCTTTAGATATATACTGTTTATTATTTTTAGGAAAGGCCCTTCATTCTTTCTAGTGTTTTCAGTAGGAATGAGTGTTGAATTTTGTCAAAGACTTTTTCTGCATCTATTGAGATAATCATGTGATTTTTGTTTGTTTGTTGATATGGTCAATTATGTGGATGGTTTTCTTAATATTGAAATGTCCTCGCATTCCTGGTATAAATCCCACCTGATCATAATGAATAACCCTTGGTATCACTTGCTGGAGTATTTTTACTAGTATTCTATTTAAGATTTTTGCATCTATGTTCATTAGGGAGATTGGTCTACAGTTTTCTTTCTCTGTTTTTGACCTGCCTGGCTTTGGGATCAGTACCATATTTGTGTCATAAAAGGAATTTGGTAGAACTCCTTCTTTGCTTATTATGTCAAATAGTTTGTATAGTATTGGGATCAAGAATCCTGGTCTCAAGAAGCATATGTTCCAAAGGGGAGACAATAAGTATGGAGGATTTCATCTATCAGTCACATAAAAAGAACCTAGCAGTGGCAAAACAAATGGCAATACCTTTTCTTTAATGTCATTTCAACAGCTAAAATCTTATCCATTTCTGAGATTGGTCTGTTTAATAAGACACTTTCATGGCAAGAACTTTTCCTGGGTCTTCAGTAACTTTGGCTATAGCAGCAGCGGGAGTAGTTGCCAGGAGCAGTTTCCCAGAAGGATAGTGGTGGGTCCTATGTTAGAAGCCATGCTATTCCCATGGTTCTGGGTTTCAGAGTCCTGAGCTATCTCCATCAGGCTCCATAGGAAGGTACCAGTCATGATGTCGGTGGTGGTTTGACTTCTCAACACATGCTACCTCCTGTCTCTCCCTCTAGATGCCCTATTGCTTCAGCTAGACTAGCTTGTCTGCCTTGTAGATATCAGTTGGTTGGAAGCTGGAGGGAATGTCTAGCTCCTTCTCCACAGCAGTTGTTTCTATAGGTGATGGTTGTGAACACTGGTCTAGAAGCAGGACCAGGAGCCTTGGGATGCCTTTACTCCTAGGACTCATGGTCCCATAGGCCTTTTGGTGATAGTTTGATCCACAGTTGTTGCTGGTAGTAGGTGAAGAAGATGGGTACCCTGTCTGCAAAGATTTATTTCCTCAATAATGGTTGTGGGGGTTGGACTAGAAGCAGCTCTATTGGTTTGGAGTTATTCTAAAGCGCTCTATTTTAAAGTGCTGCTGTTCTAAAGACTCTTGGGGGTGGGAGGGATAGCCAGGTGGCTCAGTGGATTGAGAGCTAGGTCTAGAGACTGAAGGTCCTTGGTTTAAATCTGTCCTTAGACACTTCCTAAATGTCTAGTCCTCCCCATTGCCTAACTCTTACTACTCTTCTGCCTTCTGCCTTCTGTCTTAGAATCAATACTATGTATTGAAGACAGAAGATAAGGGTTTAAAAAAATAAAGACTTGGGCTCAGAGTCATTGATTATCAATCTTTTAGAGTCTGAGGGGAAATGGTCAAGGTGGTGCTCATAGCTTGATTTGCCTGGTGGTCAAATTATGCCCTGATCTTCTCTTATGTGTTTTCAGAAAGACATGGACAAAATAGCTCGGGATGAGAGAATTTAGAGGAATTCTAATCAGAACCGGATGAAACTTGTGAATTTTAGATTACTCCACCCTACTTAGTCTAACAAAATCAGGAATGTCTATACCCATCCACCCTACTTAGTCTAACAAAATCAGGAATGTCTACACCCATACTTAAGGATTAAGTATCTAGGAGGATGGCCTATGATAGACGTGCTATCAAATGACAAATCAGAAACATCTGACAAATCCCTGGGCTGTCCTAAGT
This sequence comes from Monodelphis domestica, assembly GCF_027887165.1. NCBI lineage: Eukaryota > Metazoa > Chordata > Mammalia > Didelphimorphia > Didelphidae > Monodelphis > Monodelphis domestica. The sequence goes on along the minus strand of NC_077227.1, from coordinate 582,676,210 downwards.
CAAACTTAAGCTACCATTGGTACAGGTTGAAACAGAGGAAAGTGATGTAAACCCCTCTATATATTTTGCGTCACTTCCTCTCTCTGGTCTCTTTCCCCAGAGAGGTGACTCTGACTGGCAGCATGCTGAGCGTTTCAGCATCTTGGTTTGGTGGCAGCTATTGTCCGGTTTGGCAGTGAGTTTCCTTTGATACTATACTGGGAGAAGCTGAGTAGCTAGTTCAGGTTCAGGCATCTTAGCTGAGCCCTCTTGGAATTTAGGCTGATACTTTCTCCTTTACCTTCCAAACACTATCTTCTTAGAGAAAGCCTCTAATCTTCCCCCCTGGCACAGTCCAGGTGGGAGAAATCCTACACCTTTTCCCTCTTCCTTCTCCTTAATTTTTTCCTCTATATTAATTAAAATCACCATAAATTTTCTAGGTGACTTGGGTATTTTATTTGGGATATCCCCTGGCAACCAAAATTAATTTAGATTAGGTCATAACACTAAAATGATCCTTAAAAACTGCAATCTGAATCAAGTTGTTGGTGCCCTTACTCCCATGAAATCCTAGACCCACCCAAGTACTGAAGAATCTAGAAAGAATAAAAAGCAGTTGTAATAACAGCCCAATATCCCTAGAAACTCTGCCTCAGGAACCTGATTTCTAAAGAATTCTCATATTTTGTGAAAGTTAATCCATTGCCCTACCAAATTACATCTTAGGTTCTAGGTTATCCTAGAACTCCCCAAGAAATCTAATATAATTCAAAGCTTCCTCCTTCTTCTAAGGACTAAGTGATCCCTACACCACAAATAATAACTATCCCAGTTGGACCAAAGGGAAGCACCATGAAAGCTAAAAGATAGAAATTCCTCCCAAAGCAACTATCTAAGATGGTGAGGTAGTGAAAACTAAGCAAATGGAAGTCATTACAAGCAAGAGTTCAGCTTCACAGTTGGGAGAAGAGTCTTTGAAAGGTTGGACAGGGAGCTCCCTTAAAAAAACTCAACTTTGTTCCTTATTTACTGTGCAACCTTAGTCAAAGTCATTCCACTATTTCTCAACTTCAGTTTCCTCATCTGTAAAAGGAGGATTGGATTAGGTGATCTCTCTTGGTCTCTTCCAACTTTTAAAGCCTATGAGAAGAGGTAGTTTTTACTAGGATGAAGATTTTCTATGTTGAGTCCCTAGAGGAAAGCATATAGGCACCACTAGTCTATGCCCAGAGGCAGGGAAAGGTGCACAGAAGAGAGCATCCTGAGGAGTAATGACTGCCTTCTCCCTAGAGGATCTGGTTACAGACCAGACCCATTCAAGCCATGCCATGTCTATAAAAGAGAGATGGGGATTTTATTTTTATTTCATTTTCATTTTCATTTTATGGTTAAAATAATTGCCCATTAGTGCCAAGACTCATTAGATGGAGGCAGGTGATACAATGCAGGCAGGCAGCCCTTGGACCCAGACAAAAGGGGGCACTGCAAGCTACTGCCAACTGAGAAAGGATAGCCTCCATATTGACTCATCATGGAAGCTGGCTCTATGCCTGACTTAAGGAAAGTCTGGGAGAGGAAATGGACATCCATTCATCCAGGCATGGGTAAAAGGCCTCCAGATTTCACACTCCAAGATTTCAATTACCCAGTGGAAAAGGCAATACAGTGGAGAGGGGAAAAGTCCTAATGACACATTGACATCCTATCCCCTGAGGCCAATATGGATATCCTGGAAAATGCCATTAATAAAAAGTCTAAAGGGCAGGGAGGCCTTTTTTTCATTTCCCAGGAGAAGCTAAGAAGTATATTGGTCTTCTAGGCATGCCAGGTATAGCTGCCCATTCCCTCTATACTATCCTTCCCAGTTCAAACTGTTCCCCAAGAAAACTGGTTTCCATAGTTTAGCAAAACTGCAAAACAAACAAGATGTTTGTTTTCTAGGCCCGAGATAGGGCCATTTCCCATTTGTATGACCCTAGGCAAGTTACTTTACCTCTTCAGGCCCCTGAAATTACCTTGTATTTGCTTCATATATACTTGATTTGTCTATTTTTGTGTGTGTACATACACACTTGTCTGAGAACCTATGAGCATTTATGTTATCTCCCTTAATAGAATTTAAGATCCTCAAGGGAAATGACATTTTTGTTCTTATCTTTGGATTTCCCAGTATCTAGCACAATGCCTGTTCTATAACAAGACTTAATAAATACTTGTTTGCCATGGGCGAGGTCCAGCCTCACTTGAGACTCCAGGGTTTCCCGACAGCTTAATCATTACAGCCACAGGACTGCTTTGCATCTGATAGCTGCACCGCCATCCCCATGCCTGGTTTTTATTTTTATATCCATTTTCTTGGCACTCAAATACATTATAAAACACACATATTCAAAGAGAGACAATTGGAAAAATGATAATTAACTTTTAAGAAATCACTTGATTAACATTCTATATTCTTATATTGTGATTACAGACAGTATACAAGATAAATGATTTCATCACAGGTGGCTTAATTTTCTCATTACCCTGTGAGAAGTTTTGAGCTTACAAACAATCAAGGAAAATTACTTATTACTTTTAATAAAATGGAATAATTAATCCACAGTTCTTAAAAGATAATTCAATAATCATACCATTGAGGTTGAGGGGTACTGGGAACACAATTCAAATTTAGACTGATCATTTCTCAGGGTTTTTACTAGGGAGTTCCTGAGTTACTGGTTTGTGAAATCGAGTCATTGAGGCATATTGAAGCTTGATGTACCTGTATGTATTGTATGGGCCTCTATGATAGATTTGTGTGCTGGCTTCATGAAAATAGGTTTCTGTGAGTGGGAAAGTTTTGGGCTTAGCTTGTAGCTGTGGTTTTGCTGAGAATTATGTACTTAAATAAAAGTTAACCCATGATAGTCTTTTGGGGATTGGGTTTAAGGGTCTGATCTTTTGGTGATGTTTTGGGGAATTAGAGAACAGGTGTTTTGCTCTTGCATTTTTCCTTTTGAGACTAGGGGGAATAGTAATCATGTCAATTCATAGGTAAGGGGCATTGATGAAAGAGGTCATGTAAAAGGGGACTGGGTGGGCAATCACATCTCGCCAAGGACCACTCTGTGGTCTCCTCAGCTGCCACGTGTGATTCTGTTAAGACGTTGTGGCCTGATGGCTCCCAGCACTTGTTAATTGATTGTTTGGTTGAAAGGCCTCAGTTTTCCCTTCTTTAAAATGGTGGCAATAATATCTCACTACCTAACCTATCTTATCTGTGTGTTGTGAGACAATGTAACTTCATAGGATTGAGAGTTTTTCACAATTTAGCCTGAGCCTACTGTTTCTTATTATTACTCTTTGTTTCTCTTCATTTACTCTATAATCTAGCCAAATAGCAAAGTATTCTTGCTGCTACTCATTTAAAACAACATTTTCTATCTTTGTACAAGCTGTCCCCCATACCTAGAACATAGTTCTTCTTCACTTTTGCCTTTTATGGTGTCCTTCAAGATTCGGCACAAGTTCATTCCTAGATAAGAGATCAGAGAATGGACCTCTATATTTTTATTGGAGAAAAAGGTGATTATGGGTGTGGAATTTGCATGTACTGTAAGACATGGTCATGCATTGGTTGGTTTCATTGAACTGGTTTTTGGTATTAAAAAAAATTTTTTTTTGTTAACCAAGGAAAGCTCTGATTAGGAGAGGCTATATTGAGAAATAAAGATGGGGTAAATGCAAAAGGTATCAATTATACTTTTTTAAATTAGAGAAATGGAATAAAAAAAAGATGTACTGTGCTTATTCACAATGATTGATGACTACTTAAAGTGTTATCTCTTTCAGATAACAAAGGCCCTGTCTCAGTAATAATAACTATTTTTCTTTTAAGATTGATGAAGCACTTGAAAAAATTACTTTTTTATAAATCCATATACATATATTTATTTGCTCCATTCACATTTCCAATCCTTGGTTATAAACTATTTAATATAATACATAATAATATAAATTATTTCATAGTCTTCAGCCTGGTTTACACATGAAAGATTCTCTGCTATACAAAATAATAGAAACCATACATGAGAAAGAAGAAAGAGAATTTCCTCTTGTAACTAATGAAGATTGAAAATATTAAAAAATCAAACCAATCAACTTACTCTCCAATACATGGAACTTAATCCCCCTCTTCCCTCACCAATACTACCTCAGTCTATGCCACTGAATTAGGTTTATAACTTAATTTAGCTGTTATAGAGCAGAGTCCCTAGTTTCAAGTCCAGAGTCCTCCCTGAGCTTAAGTCCCAAGCATCCTGGTTTCTCAGGGCTTCCTTAAGGAAGCAAAACCAGTCAACATATCGACCACAATTGATAGCATATGCTGCTCTATAGGAAATGAACTAAACTATCAACCTAATTTCCTCCGAGAGAATTTAGAGAGAGAAGCTGAAGATTAAGTCCTATGTGTTGAAGAGTAAATTGGTATATTTATAATTATACTCTTAAATAAATATTTCTTTGTAAAAGTTAATCTGGTGATTAAATAGAACTTGGGTGTGCAATGGATATACCCCACACACTTCAGAGAATACCATCAAGTGGGAGTTGGAGCCATCGACAGAAAACTCAATTCCCCAAACTCTCTAAAGGCATACTAAAGAATCATACAGGAGGTGTGAGGGGTAACATATTTGGTCTTCAGGCAGTGGGGACTGGTGTAATCACTGTTACAATTACACAGTATTTAATTTCATTTTTATAAACTATTTTTTTCTAATCAACACATATCTGTCTTCTCTCCCTTTCACCTACTCCCAACACTAGTTGAGAGAAAAGCAAAGCGTTTGTGATAAACATATATTATCATATAAAACTAATTCCTACATCAGTTATATTAGCCTGTATATGTGTGTACACACACATACACACACACACACACACACACACACACACACCTCTAAATCTTTCATCTCTCTATCAGAAAGTGTTCAGGAAGGAAGAAAAGGAAGGAAATAAGCATTTATTAAGAGTTTGCTACATGCCAGGTTCTGTTCTAAGCTCTTTACAAATATTATCTCATTTAATCTTCACAACCTTGAGAGTTAGCTGCTATTATTATCTCCATTTTTGACATTCTATTAAGCAGAGTTCCTAAGACTTTCTTTTTTAAAATAATATTTTAATTACATATAAAATAGTTTTAATATTCCTAAGTCTTTCAAAGTTGTTTGTCTTTATGACATTGTTGTCACTGTATAAACTGTTCTCTTGGTTCTACTCATTTCACATTGCTTTTGTTTATATGTGTCTTCTCAGAGTACTCTTAATCCATCATCTCCCTCATCATTTCTTATATAACAACAATATTATATCAGATTTATTTACTGTAACTTGTTCAACCATTCTCCATTTGCAGGGCATGATCTCAATTTCTAATTCTTTGCCATCACAAAGAGAGCTCCTGTGAATATTTTTATACATCCTTAATTAAGGCTTATTTTGCTTAGGATTACTTCCTCGCTAACCTACCTTCCGTCTTAATTCCCTCTTTGTCTCTTGTTTCCAACTAAAGTTAAATTTATTTCTGTACCCAATTCCATGTAGGTATGGGTGTTCTTCCCCTCTTTGACAAGTTTAGATAAGAATGAAGTTAGAGTATCAGCTATTTCCCTTCTTTATTATTTTTATAGACCTACTTATACAACCCAGTAAGGTGAGATAATTTTCCCCATCCTTCCTCTCCCTTCTTCCCCCTTCCCTCTCCCAGTGCATTCTTTTTCCTTTCCTTTTCCATTCTTTCATTAAAATCATCATAGAACCACTCTCCAGCCTCCCTTTCCAATAAGATTCCCTCTATGACTCCTAATAATTGATTATAAGTCCCTGAGAGGACACATGTATCATTTCCCCATATTAAAATGTAAACAGTTTATCTTTGTTTAGTTCTTATGATCATTCATCCATTTTTTTAAATCCCTACCTTCCATCTTAGAATCAATAGTAAGTATTGGTTCCAAGGCAGAAATGTGGTAAGAGCTAGGCAATTAAAGGTAAGTGTCTTTCCCAGGGTTGCACAACTAGGAAGTACTTGTCTGAGACCAAAACTGAATACAGGACCTCCCCTCTCTAAGACTGGCTCTCTATCCACTGAGTTGCTTACCTACTCCATTGCTCTCTCATTTTTACCTTCTCAAGTTTCTCTTTACTCTTGTGTTTGTACTTCAGAGTTTCTATGCCACTCTGGTCTTTTCAGCAGGAACATTTAATTAAAGATCCTCCTTTTTTTCCTTTTCTAAGATAAAACTCAGTTATGCTGGTAAAATTTATTCTTTGTTGTAAAGCCTATACATATTTTGTCTTTTGGTATAATGTATTCTAAGATATCTTCTCCTTTATAATGGTAGTTGTTAAATCATGTGTGATCCTGACTGATTCCTTTGTACTTGAATTCTTTCTTTCTGGCTGCTTGCAGTATATTTTTTCTCTGACCTGAAAGCTCAGAATTTTGGTTCTATTGTTCCTGGGAATTTTTATTTTGGACTTTCCTTCAGGGATTCAGGAGCATGGATTCTATCTCCATTTTTTCCTCAGGTCCTAAAAGATCTGGCAGTTTTATTTCTTGAAATATAATGTCTAGATTTCAGTTTGTTTGTTTTTTGTCATGCCCTTCAAGTATTCCATTGATTCTTAAATCACCTCCTGTTGGTTATTCCCTCAGGTCAGTTGTTTTTGCTTTAAGATACCTTATATTTTCTTCTGTTTCTATAGCCTTTTGCCTTATTTTTAATATTTCTTGGTGTCTAGTGGAGTCATTATATTATATTTGGTCTATTCTAATTTTCAACAATTTTATTGTTTGAGTGGTTTTGTACCTCTTTTGCAAGTCTGTTAATTCTGATTCTTTCTTCCATCATTCTTATTCATATTCTAATATTTTCCTCTTGTACTCTTATTTGTAATAACATTTCAAAACTTTTTAAAATTCTTGTTTCATCTTTTCCAGAAATTCTGGCTGAATTTGTGTTCGAGCCATGTTTTTAGTTAAGGCTTTCTTTGTAGCTATTTTAGTTATTCTTCTTCTGGATTTGTATCTTGACCATCCCTGTAGCCACATCTCTCTATGGTGTGTTTCTTTTTTTGTTTGCTCATTCTTCTAGCCTACTCCTTGACCTCAGACTTTATGTTAGGTCTGGGCTCTTACACTTGTGGAGGGAAAGCCTGTGTTGTTTCTACTTCTATTTTCTTTTTTTTTTTACTTTTTAAACATTATTTTATTTGGTTATTTACAAACATTATTCATTGGAAACAATGATCATTATCTTTTCCTCCCCCCCCCCCCCACTTCTCCCATAGCTGGCGCACAATTCCACTGGGTTACACATGTGTTCTTGGTTCGAACCCATTTCCATGTTGTTGGTATTTGCACTAGAGTGTTCATTTAGTCTCTCCTCAGTCATTTCCTCTCAGCCCCCGTAGTCAAGCAGTTGCTTTTCATCTGTGTTTTTACTCCCACAGTTTATCCTCTGCTTGTGGATAGAGTTTTTTAGATCCCTGCAGATTGTTCAGGGACATTGCATTGTCCCTAGTGGAGGAGTCCATTACCTTCGATTGTACCACAGTGTATTAGTCTCTGTGTACAGTGTTCTCCTGGTTCTGCTCCTCTCGCTCTGCATCACTTCCTGGAGGTTGTTCCAGTTTCCGTGGAACTCCTCCGTGGAATTCCGTGGAATTCCTCCACTTTATTATTCCTTTTAGCACAATAGTATTCCATCACCAACATGTACCACAATTTGTTCAGCCATTCCCCAATTGATGGGCATCCCCTCATTTTCCATACTGCTATTTTCTTAAGGTACTGAGTGTTGGGTTATATTAGGATCCAAGGTCAGGCTGGGGACCTGACCTGTTAGCTTTCAGTGCTTCCAGCATGTTTTGATCCAGTGCAGAGTCTGGTTTCTGTTCCCTGGGTTTTCACCCGAGCAGTAGGTCAGTCTGCTGCCGAACTCTGCTCTCATGGAAGTCCAGAGCTCTGATTGTTCAGAGTGATACAACTCCCATTTGGCCTGAGATTCCTGTCCTGGTTATTCCACTGAAGGCTTCAGAACAACCTGAGGTGTCTATGATTTGAAACAAAGCAAAGTGAACAAAAGCAAGAGAATAACAGAACAACCACATTGTAGTATTGGTTGGAGGCTAGAACTGAGATCTCATTTTCCTCTAAGGGACAGAACTGCTAATTGCTTCTGAGCTTGCTCCTTTCTCCATCTACAGCCTAGGGCTAGAGCCCACTCCTCAGCCTGGGTTGTCACCCTTAGGTAAAGGTTCCCTCCTCAGTCTGTCCTGGATCTGTGACTCCAAACTATATAGTGAGCAACAAAGCTACCATTTGGCACCTATTTCTGCACCTTGAACAAAGTTGAACCCCTTTTTATTGGATGTGGAGCCACTTTTTGTCCTGCTACATAGCCTCTCTCTGCTTTGGAATGTTCCTGAAACTTTCCTGACTAGAACCCTCCTCCAAAGTGTCCATAGAGTTAAACTCTCTCCCTATGCCACCTGGGCCTGAAAAAAGGATTCACTATGATTTTTTTTCTTGGATTTCCAGATGAAGATTCAGTCTGGTATATTTTCTAGAACTGTTTGAAGGTGTTATAGAGGGGTATTTGTCTATCCCTCTTCCTGTTACTTCATCCTCTTGGCTCCATTTCATGTGATGTGATTATGATTGTAAGATTAAAATTAATATCCAATAACTTCAAGTATCATGTTTTATAAGATTTATTAATAATCGCTTGAAGTAGAAGAAATAAAAGGTCAAAAGTAAAAGCCTGAGTAAAGAAAAGTTTTCCCAGACACGTTTGAGAGAAAAGAGAGAGGGGGCAGGGTCACATACAGACTTTACCTCCAAAACATAAGGATGTAACGTGAGAACAAAAGTGGGATGCTGGGATTTAGAGTCCTGGGGAGCAAATTCTAATTATACATGACACAATCGAAAGAGTTTTGGATTTCCAGTCATAGGATCTGGATTTGACTCCCAGATCTGCCCATTTGTATTGGTCACTTAATGACTGAATGAATGATAAGGCATTTAGTATGTTCTAGACACTGAGCTAAAAGCTGCAGCAATAAAAACAAGAAAGTCCTTGGCTTCAAGAGGCTTACATTCAATGAGAGAAGACAAAACTTAAAAGGGACCTAGAAGTGGAGAAGGTTATCTGGTCCACAGATTTTTCTCCTGTAATGAAATGTCCCTTCCATCCCTAAATCTGTGATCCTATGATCCAAACTGAACTTCACAACAACCCTTAAGATGGATATTAAATATCTTTTCCACACCTTCATTTTGTTCATTCAGTCATTTCAGTCTTTTTGATCCCACTTGGAGTTTCTTTAGCAAAGATCCTTGGAGTGGTTTGCCATTTCCTCTTCCAACTCTTTTACATGTGAGAAAACTGAGGCAGACTGATGCAAAGATTAAGTGACTTGCCCAGAGTCACATTGCTAGTAAGTCTCTGAGGTCATATTTGAAAACAGAAAGATGAATTTTCTTACCTCTAGCACTAGCATTCTATCCACTATGCCACCCAAGTGGTCCAAATACCTTCATTTTACAAATTAGTAACAACCTCAAAGAAACTGAATAAATTGGTCAGTTATTGTCAGAGAGAACTCAGGTTTCCAAAAGTCAAGTCAAGCATCATTTCTATTATATTAATGCTTTCTGTCAGCTTTATTTTTTAAATTTAACTTATTCAATGAACAAAAATCTATTTTTTCTTCCTTCCTTCTCTCCACCATCCTCTTTGAAAAAGAAAACAAAACCCTTTTAACAAATATGCATAGTTAAGTAAAAAAATTCTCTTGTTGGTGATATAAGAAAATGCATTTATATGTACATGTGAATATATACATATATTTAACTCTGCACTATAAATCAATCTCATGTGTCAGGAGAGAGTTAATGTGTTTTGTTATTGATGCTCTGGAAACATGGGAGGTTATTCTTATTAAGTCTTTCTATTTGTCTTTACAATGTTGTATAAATTGTTCTGCTTTTGCTTACTTTACTTTGTTTCAATTCATAGAAGTCTCAGGTTGTTCTGAAACTATGCCCTTTATAATTTTTTAATACCATGAGAGTATTTTATGATATTCATATACCATAATTAACTTACACATTCCCCAATTAAGAAACATCCCCTTGTTTTTTCAATTCTTTACCACCTTAAAAAGAACTGCTATGAATATTTTTGCATATAGAGGTCCTTTTCTTCTTTCTTTGATTATTTTTTTTACCTAATAGTGGATCATTGGATAAGTATAGTTTACAAACTTCTTGGCATATAGTGTCAAATTGCTTTCCAAAATGTCCAGACCAATTCACAGCTCTACCAATATTGCACGAATGTATTTGTCTTCCACAACCCCTTCAACATTTGTCAGTTTCCTTTTTTGTCAACTTAACCAATCTGATGGGTATGAGATGAAACCTCAGAGTTACTTTGATTGGCTTCTCTATAATTATTAGGGTTTTGAGCATTTTTTAATATGACTATTGATGGCTTGTATTTCTTCTTTAGAAAATTGCCTGTTCATGTCCTTTGACCATTTATCAATTGGGAAATGGTTCTTATTTTTATAAATTTAAATTGTTTTTACGTATTTTTAAATAGTACTATTATCAGAGAAACTGTAAAGATTCTACACACACATACAAGTTATCTATTTCCTAATTTTAGCTTCATTGGTTTTGTTTGTGTAAAATCTTAAATTTTATGTAATCAAAATAGCTATTTCTGTGATTCTTTCAATCCCTTGTTTGGTCACAAACTCTTCCCCTATTCATGTTTCTCAACTTTAATTTTTTTCTCTTTTTAAAAAATATTTTATTTTACTTTTTCCTCAATTATATGTAAAAACAATTTTCAATATTTTATTTTATTTTTTGTAAAGATATTTTATTTTACCAATTATATGTCATCATGATTTTCCACATAGGTTTTCTAAAGTTATATGATCCAAATTGTCTCCCTCCTTTCCTTCCTTTTCCCTTCCCACAGATGGTAAGCAATTCAATCTGGGTTATACATGTATAATATTGTAAAACATATTTCCATATTCATTTTTATAAGAGAATACTCATATAAAACCAAAACCCCAAAATAAAAACCCAAAAACAAACTAAAGTGAAAAGTCATATGCTTTGATCTACATTAATTCCATTTCCAACTATTCTTTCTCTGGAGGTGGATAGCATTCTCTGTCTTAAGTCCCTCAGAATTGTCCTGGATCACCATATTGCTAACAGTAACTATTGATCAATCCACAGTATTGCTATTATTGCATACAATGTTCCTCTGGTTCTATTTATTTTACTCTGCATCAGTTCATATAGGTCTTTCCAGCTCCTTCTGAAATCATTCTGTTCATCATTTCTTATAGTACAGTAGTTTTCTATCACCTTCATATGCCACAATTTGTTCAACCATTCTGCAATTGATAGACATCTCAATTTTCAGTTCTTTGCCATAACAAAAAGAGCTGCTATAAATATTTTTATACAAATAAGTCTTTTGCCCCTTTTTTGTCCCTTTGGGATATAGCCAGTAGAGATATTACTGGAATAAAGGGTATGCATTGTTTTATAGCCCTTTGGGCATAGTTCCAAATTGCCCTCCCTAATTGTTGGATCAATTCACAATTCCACCAACAATGCATTAGTATCCTAATTTTGCCACATCTCCAACATTTAACACTTTACTGTTATATTGGCCAATCTGCTAGGTGTGAGGTGGTACCTCAGAGTTGTTTTAATTTGCATTTTTCTCAGCTTTAATTTTAAGATTTGTTATCATCCAGCAAGCTAAACTTGAGAACAAGCTAAACAAGGGAAACCAATTTTGGTGCCTAAAGACCATCTCTGCCTCCCCTCACCCAAATCCCACCCATATTATATCAGTTAAGTGGTAGATCTTGGCTTCTCCCTATCTGGAGGAATAAATTCTCCTTTTTTATCCCTGGAGTCTGTTTGGCAAGCCACCTGTGATCTCTGCTTCACCATCCCAAGGTTAGACTCCAGAAGATCAGTAAAAGTGAAAAGCCTTTTATAGTTTTAATCATTTCCCCATTATTTTAATACTACTATCCCCAAAATTTGTTACCCCCAGGCCAAGCTAAGTTTCCTAATGGAAACCCAGCCCTATTTTGATGCTTGCTGGTGGATTCTGAATCTGAGAGGTGGTGAATAGATAAAACTATCTTCTGGCACTTAGCATGACAAAGGCCACATGTTGGGCCACTCCTTAGGGAAGGAGAAGATCTACTTCTCTCCTCTCCTGGGGGAAAGCACTCATTTTGGGGAGAGCAAGAGCAGAAGAGAAAGTAAGGAATTTGCTATGTTTCTGTGGTAACAAAAATCTGGAAAGTAGCTCATGAATTTTTGATTCCATGGTTCAACCTCCTCTTGTCTCCATCCCTCCTGGCTTGTTTACAGTGGAAAGACCTATCTGGAAACCTGTAACCACTGGCTTTATGGAATTGTTTTTCCTCTCATTTCTTATTACCCCTTTTTTTTCTGCTCCCCCCCACCTCCATTGCTTCCTTCAAATCTTCTTCCTCTTTCTCTTTGACAATTTTCCTTACTCTCTCTCCTGCTTCCTTCTCCCTCTTCTTTCTTCCCCTGTCTTCTCTTTGCTTGTGCCTTCTTCGTTTCCCCTTGAATCTTCCCTTCCATCCACCCTGTTCCTCTTCTTTTATCCCACTCCCCACATTTCTCCTCTTTTTCTTTCTTTTCTTCTTGGCTTTCTTCCTCTTTCTCTTGCCTCTTTACCTACTCCATTCCCCTCTTCTTCTATACCTGCTCTTCTTTCAGCTCTATCTCTTTTTTGCCCTCTTCTCTGTTCTCCAGGCTATTCTGACTCCCTTCTCTGGCTCCTTATTCAGTTTTTTTTTTTTCAATCAATTGATCTACATTTAGTAAGCACTTACTATGTGCCCAGCATGGTGCTAAACTCCAGGGAATTAAAGAAGAGGTAAAAGACAGTCCCTTTCCTTCAAGGAGTTCACAGTTAGCTTTCTCTACCTTCTTTTGACCCCTAACATTTCTCTTATAATAGCTTTTTGTTTTACAAAGTTCTTGCAAACAGGGCCCAGTCTGGGATCCTGATAATAGTTCTTTTTACTCTTTGTTGTTGCTTTCTTTACAGCAGTGATTCTCAAAGCAAGGGCTAGGGATTTCTAGGGATCATTGAGAACCTCTCTGGTCTGAGAGGTCAAACTATTTTCATAATAACTCTAAGGCATATTTATTTTTGGTTGCAGTTAGATGGTACGATAGAGTGCCAGAAAAACTCATCTCCCTACATTCAAATCTGATTACAGACATTTATCAACTATATGACCCTAGGCAAGTCACTTAATTTTGTTTGCCTCAGTTTCCTCATTTGTAAAATGAGCCAGAGAAAGAAATGGCAAGCCACTACAGTATCCTTGCCAAGAAAACCTTAAATGGGGTCACAACAAGTTACATATGACTAAAAACAATTCAATAAAGTTTTGATTTCAAAAATGATAAATACTGATAGATATAACCCATATAAACAAAACTCAGGGAGAGGGGAATATCAATAATTTTTAAGCCCTCATCTTCTGTCTTAGAATTGATTTTAAGTATGGATTCCAAGGCAGAATAGTAGTAGAGGCTAGGCAACTAGAGTTAAATGATTCACCAGGGCCACACAGCCAGGAAGTGTATGGGGACAGATTTGAACTCAGGACCTACCTTCTCTAGGCCTGGATCTCTATCCACTGAGCTCTCCACCTCCCTTAAAAAAAACAAACCCCTTACCTTCTGTTTTAGAACTGACACTAAATATCAGTTCCAAGGCAGAACAACATATCTTATTCATTTTAAGTGTATACAAGAATATAAGACCAAAACAATTGAGAACTGCACTTTTAGAGAGTAGGCAGTGAATGGTGTTGAGGTATTTTTCTGCAATTTGCAGACCTGTAAGAACATTGTCTCACGGTTTCCATGGTGTTGTGGAAATCGTGGCTTCCTTTTCTTCTTCCTAATAAGAATAATATGCAGAATGGGATATATTTGTGGAATTGTCCTTTATTTGGGCATCACCAAGAGAAAGATAATGTTCCGCTGTCAGATCCCATTGGCAGGCTACATCTGGAGAATCAGAGGTTCTTGGTCTGACATATTAGATATATGTTGACAAGAGAATACAAGAAAGATGGTGGGGGGCGGGGGCAGCTGGGTGGATTGAGAACCAGGCCTAGAGATGGGAGGTCCTGGGTTCAAATCTGGCCTTAGACACTTCCCAGCTGTGTGACCCTGGGCAAGTCACTTGACCCCCATTGCCTAGCCCGTACCACTCTTCTGCCTTGGAGCCACTACACAGTATTGACTCCAAGAAGGAAGGTCAGGGTTTAAAAAAGAAAGAAAGAAAGAAAGATGGTGGTGGTTACCTAAAACCACACCATATAAGAATGAGTTGAACAATTTTAATAATAACAATAATAATTGATAAAATATAACATTTTTAAGATTTGCAAAATAATTGATCTATATTATCTCATGGAATGAAAGAACAGAAGATGTTTGGCTGGAGGAGAAAAGTTTTAGAGGGTATATAATGGTGGTAGCATGGTGCAATGGATAGAACCTGGTCCCCACCCAAGAAGAGTTGAGTTCAAGTTTTGCCTTTGGCATACAGTAACGATGTGACTCTTAGCAAATCGCTTAACCTTGATATGCCCTAAGACTAAAGGTTCAGAGATCACCACAAAGCTGCATTTGCACAGGAATGTCAGACTCTCACCAAGAGCTCCCTAATCCAATGCAGTCATAGGTCCAGTTCCTGTCTCAGTGCCTATGACAGTGGCAATGCAGAAGAAGGGCATAAAATGTGCTGCTTGGTTTCAGAGGGCAGAAGGGGATGGGATGGGTAGAAATTGCAGAAAGATGAATTTAGGTGTGATTAAAAGTATACATTTCCTACTATTCAAGCAAATAATAAATAGAATGGTTCCTTTAAAAGGCAGTGGGTTGGGGGCAGCACGATGGTTCAGTAGATTGAGAGCTAGATGGGGGGAGGGGAAGGGGTTCCCATGCTAAAATTTGGCCTCAGAGACTTCTTAGCTGTGTGACCCTGGGCAAGTCACTTAACCTGCCCTTCTGCCTTAGAACCAATATACATAGTATTAATTCTTTTTTTTTTTTAAACCCTTACCTTCCGTCTTGGAGTCAATACTGTGTATTGGCTCCAAGGCAGAAGAGTGGTAAGGGCTAGGCAATGGGGGTCAAGTGACTTGCCCAAGGTCACACAGCTAGGAAGTGGCTGAGGTCAGATTTGAACCTAGGACCTCCCATCTCTAGGATTGGCTCTTAATCCACTGAGCTACCCAGCTGCCCCCACATAGTATTAATTCTAAGGCAGAAAATAAAGGTCTTTTTTTTTTTTTAAGACATTAGGTTTTCCTTCTCCAGAGGTCCAACAAAGGCTGGATCATGGATCAAGGATGTAGATGGTTAGGGTTTCTTTCATCTCTGAGATTCTGTGACTCGGGTATCCAAAAAGGGGAAGTGATTGACTCACACAGCTGCTAAGTGGAAGAACCAGGATCCAAACCCTGGTCTTTTGACCAGAAGTACAAGATTCTTTATATTATGGGAAATGTCCCAACTTCAGGAGTCTGCCTTCCATGACTGCTCCTAACCTAAGCTGGGCCTAGATGTGCCCGAACATAGAACAGGCCCAGATTGCTGGATTTGTCCCTAGCGCCCATGCCTTCAAAGGAACCATCCTATGTATCATTTGCTTGAGTTGTAGGAAATTTATCCTTTTAATCAAGTATAAATAGCCCTAAGACCCTCCTCATCTCACCCCCGGGAATGGAATTTTTCAAAAATGTCTTTCAGATGAGCAATGAAAGGGTCAGAGTAAAACTCTATCCTCATTAAAAATAATAATAATAATAAGTCTTGGCGGAAAGCACCAGCCTGGATCCATTGTCCTTAGCTTGTGTCCACACAGGTCCCGCCCTGGACACATCCCTTCCGTGAGGTGGCTGCTCGTTGGACATGCTGAGAATATCCAGCTTTTCCAGTGGGTCTGAGAGTTTGCTATTAGCTCATTTAATTTAAAACCGGCCATGCCAATTTGTTGTTTTTTGAGGGGAGCAGAGCATAATAGGGAAGAGTATCTTGGTGACTCAGGGAAGCTTTGGCCAGGACTGCAGCAGCAGCCACAGAAGCAAGGAATTGAATGATTTCTGTGTTCTTTGTTTCTCCAAAGTGTAGTTTTCCAAGAAGTTGCTGGTCTGATGCAATAGAGCCTGCTGGGCCCTGTGGTGTAAATCTTCCCGACAAGGGGGCAGTTTTCCTGCTTTTCCTTGCAAAACTAAAGGCCTGTTCTTTTGTGGGCCAATGGAGCAGGTCTTGAATTCATTAAAGTTTGGGCCACTTAGTAAAGCTGTCTTCAGCCTTTCTCCCTGGACTCTGGGCCTGCCCAGTACAATGCCTGCCCATTTATGCAGGAGTCCTGAGCCTGCATGAAGAAGGGGGTGGGGAAGGGGAAGATAAAAAGGAGGGGAAATGAGGGAGAGAAGAAAGGAGGGCTAGAGGGAGAAAGGAAGGGCAGGGAAGAGGAGAGTGAAAAAACTTGTATCTGTGGAGGGCTAAAAAAGAGGAGAAGGGGAAGGCAAAGGGAGATAAAGGGAAGCCTAAACCATTTGTGGGAGAGAACAGAACCCCTAAGTGAAGACAGGGTTAGAGACAGAGAAAATGGGGAAAACAGAAAGGAGGATGGGCAGACAGACAAAGACGAGGGGGAAGATAGGATGAAGGAGAGAGTGAGAAATAGAGAATGAGAGAGAGAAGAAAGAGAGGAGAAACCATTGAGGAAAGAGGAGGAAGAAAGGGAGAAAGTCAGGAAAAGTGGGAAATGTAGAGCAAAATAGAGAAAGTGAGGAGAGAGACAGAGATGGGGGGGAAAGGGGGGAAGGGAGGGAGGGAGAGACAGAGAGAGAGATAGAGAGACAGAGACAGAGAGAGAGGGAGAGACAGAGACAGAGAGAGACAGAGAGAGAGAGAGAGAGAGAGAGAGAGAGAGAGAGAGAGAGAGAGAGAGAGAGATTGAGCAAATCTTTAACTGTTTGTTGGCTGGTCTGATTAGGAGGCAGAAATTACAAGTTCTCCTAAAATGATCCAGGATACAGAGGATTATGTATGACTCATCTCAACCAAGTCATTCAAGGAAGCAGGTTCCTGAAAAAAAACTACTCCTTTTGAGTATATATAGAGAGAAAGTTCCAAGAATGAACCCCCAAGTGGTTGCAGCTTTTCCGGATGATCATATCTATTCCTCATTTCCCTCTTAACTCCTTTCCCTTCCTTCACACCACCTCCACTTGGGTCTGGTAAAAAAAAAAAACAACTAACTAAAACTAAAAAACTTCCTTTGGCCTTTCTACATTTCCTTCCCTCCCCCTCCCCCTTCTCCCCTTCCTTTTCTCCTCCCTCCAGTCTGGTAAAACTGGTAGAATTCCTACTTCCCTCCTCTAAATCCCCTGCCTTCCTTCCTTCCTTCAAGTTCTTCTTCAGGAAGCCTACCCAGAAGTGAAACGAGTTATTGACATCCCCATAAGGTCTGACCACAATTAGTGGCTCCTTCTCAATCCATGCCATTTCCCTTTTGCTCCTTGGCTCCACCCTACCCCCCAACCCATCCTCTTTAAAGCAATCAGAATATTGCAGGTTTCTTGGTGTAGTTTCAATGGAACAGCAGCTCTTAAAGGGCAGGGACTGTGCCTTTTATATGGTTTTTGTATGATGAATTCAACCTATATGCAGCTAATTAACATTCTACCTCTGACACTTACTAGCTATATGATCCCAGGCAAATCTCTTCACTTTTCTGAACTTCACCTTCTTCATCTATATGAATAATACTGTTTTTCAGTTGTTTCAGTCATGTCTGACTCTTCATGACCACACTTGGGATTTTCTTAGCAAAGATTCTTGTGTGGTTTGCATTTCCTTCTCCAGCTCATTTTGTAGATGAGGAAACTGGAACAAATAGAGTTAAGTGACTTGCCCAGGGTCACACAACTACTGAGTGTCTGAGGCTAGATTTGAATTCATCTCTTCTTGACTCCAGGCTCTGTACTCTATCCACTGTGCCATAAAGTGAGAAAAATAATACCTCCCTAACACCTCTCACACCTGTCAGATTGGCTAACTTTACAGAAAAGGAAAATGATAAGTGCTGGAGAGGATGTGAAAAAAACTGGGAGACTAATATACTGTTGGTGGAGTTGTGAACTGATACAACCATTCTGAACAGCAATCTGAAACTCAGGTCGAAGGACCATAAAACTATGCATACATACCCTTTGACCTAATACTACTACTACATCTGTATCCCAAAGAGATCATAGAAAAAAGAACCTATATGTACAAAAATATTTATAGGAGCTCTTTTTGTGGTGGCAAAGAACTGGAAACTGAGGGGATGTCCATCAATTGGGGGATGGCTGAACAAGTTGTGGTATATGTTGTTGATGGAACACTATTGTGCCATGAGAAATGACAAACAAGATGATCACCAAAAAAACCTGGAAAAACTTATACGAAGTGATGCAAAGTGAAGTGAGCAGAACCAGGAGACCATTGAACACAGTAACAACAATAATGCATAATGATCAAATGTGAATGCTTTAACTATTCTCAACAAGGCAAGGATCCAGGACAACTTCTAGAGACTCAAAAGAAAAAAGATATTCGCCCCATAGAAGGAATTGTTGGAGTCTGAATATAGAATGAAGCATGCCATTATTCACTTTATTTATTACATTTCTTACATTTTACTAATGTAAGCAATATGTATTTTGTTTCACAACATGACAAACATGGAAATATGTTATATGATGACATATCTCCAACCACTGTCATAGTCCTGCCTTTTTGGGGAAGGGGTGGAGTGGAGAGAGAGAGAACATGGATTGCAAAAAGTCAGAGAATGATGATTAAAAATTGTATTGACAAATAATCTGGAAAAAAGAAAAAGCATTTAAAAAAAAGAAAAAATGCCTCATGAAATGGGTTAGTAGATAATAAAGAGCTCTGTAAATCACAAAGTGCTATGTAAATACCAGCTATAATTGAGAGGGAGCACAGTTTAGTGGACAGAGAGCCACCAGCCTTGAAGTTAAGAAGCCCTACTTTAGTCTAATACATATTAGCTCTGTGGCCTTTGACAAAATATTCAATTTCTCAGTTCACTAGGCAACTTTCTAAGTTACAAATTAACTGTTGATTTGCACTGGTAAAAGGAATTTTATGCTGGAAATTTCCCACACTGATAAAACTGAAGAAAAATTATAAAACCAAGTCAACTTGTTCCACTACAAATTTATATTATTCAAACTCAACTGGACCCATCAATCTACAGTGAGGAAATCCTTTTATACCACCTTAATTAATTCATTATCCAATATCCAAACTAGTAAACTCACAATTCATCTCCATCCACACCTTTTCATCCCTTTTGAAATATCCCATGGTACCCCTCTCTTAGCTGAGAGTTGTTATTGTTTAATCATGTCTGACTCTTTGTGACCCCATTTGGAATTTTCTTGGCAAAGATACTGGATTGGTTGTTCATTTTCTTCTCTGAATCATTTTACAGATGAGGAAACTAAGGCAAACATGGTCAAGTGGCTTAATAAGGGTCACACAGCTAGTCAGTGTCTGAGACCAGATTTTAACTCAGAAAGATGAGTCTTCCTGATTCTAAGCCCAGTACTCTGTCCATTATGCTGCTTAGCTGCCCCTCAGTTAAGAACCTAACCACATATTTTACTGAAAAAATTGAAGCTCTTCTTCAAAAAAAGAAAAAACCCAAACCATTCTCCCCACCTCATCTCACATCGTCAAAGATGTCTTCTACCACTATTGCCTCCTCCATGTTTGTCTCACACATAGAGGTGACCCTTCTCCTTACCAAAGCCTACCCCTCTAAATGCCCAAGTAAAACCATTTCATACCATCTTCTCTGGCAAATTACTCCCCAATCATCTCTATTCTCTCACTTATCTTTAGTCTTTCCTTCTTTACTATCTGCTTCCTTACTGCCAACAAACATGCCCAAGTCCTTCCTACTGTCAAAAAAAATCTCACTTGTTCTGTTTATCCCCATTAACTTTCATTCCACATCTCTTTCCCTTGTTTGTGACTAACCTCCTTGAGAAAATCACCTCCAATAGATGCCTCCATTGTCTTTCTCTTTACTCTCTTAACTCTTTACAGCCTGACTTCCATAACCAAATTGCTCTCTCCAAAATTATCATTGATTTCTTAGTTGCCAAATCTAGTGACCTTTTAAAAATCCTCACTGTTCTTGATCTCTCTGCAGCCTTTTATGGCATATTGATCATTGTCTTCTGCTTGATTCTATCTTCTATGTTTTCCTGATAATATTCTATCCTGTCCACTAACCTTAGGTGTCCCCCAGACCTTCTCTTCAGATGTCCATCTCTGACTAGTGGACACCTTTATCTAGATGTCCCTTAGACATCTTAAACTTTTATCTTAAATGTATAGACATCTTATATTTCTAATTCTGAAGTTATTTTCTTCCCTTTCCACCCCAACTTCCAAACTTCCTTATCAGAGGTTATCAGTATACTGACAAAATTTAACAACTGACTCTCCAGGTGAAATTGTAACCACAACACACTTTGAAGTTAATTTCCATCATCAATATTTTATCATCATTTTCTTTTTCTCTTAAATATTTTCTTTTTTCCAATCACATGTAAAAACAATTTTTAACAATCATTTAAAAAATGTTGAAGTCCAAATTCTCTCCTTCCCTTTCCTGACATCATTTTCTTAAGTTTAGACAATCAATAAGACAACAAATCAAGCCTTGATATGTAACATTTGATAATTTGGGTCTACAATGTTCATAGTGAAAATTTAACAATCAATTTCCATAAGCTGGTATGAGCTGGTTCCAGCACTCCCCTGGACCAAGTCTTTAGTTTCTGTCCCATTTCTTCCTTTTGTGATAGCTCTCCTACCTCTCTAAAGGCAATTAGGTAGTGCAGTAAATAGAGAGCTGGACTTGGATTCAAGAAAATCTGATTCCAAAAATGACTTCAGATGTTTATTATATTATTAGGGTATCCTTGTGGGTAAACCACGTAACCTCTGCCTGTCCCAGTTTCCTCAACTATAAAATGAGGATAATAGCAGTACCTACCTCCTTGGGTTTTTGTGTGGACCAAATGAGATCATATTTGTAAACTGTTAAGTACAGTGCCTGGCAAGTTATAGGTTATTAATAAATGCTTCCTTCCTTCTTTTCCTCCTTTCCTCCCTCCTTTTTGGCTTTTCCTCCCTAGTTTTCTTCCTTCCTTTCTTTCTTCTTTCCTTCCTTTCTTCCTTTCCTTCTTCCTTCCTTCCTTCCTTCCTTTCTTTTTTATAACAACTCTGTGTGGTGCTATAGATATTATTATTATTACTATTATTAGCCCCACTTTACAGATGAACAAACTTAGAGGCTCAGGATAAGTGACTTACCTGTGTCATATAGCCAGTACATGCCTGAAGTTGGAGTCAGGTCTTCCTGATTTCAAGACCTATAATCTATCCTTTATTTCAACTTTCTCTCATTACCCATAACTAAATCACTTCTATGATCTATAACTCTTAAACTCCTCTCTCTCTAGTTAAAACTTCTTTCTCTGGCTTTCTAAACTAAAGTTTCTATGGCTTCACTACTAAACCTACTTTGTCCCATGATCTATGGTACCTTTGCTCTCTCTTGTGCCCACTGCCCACTACTCCTATTTGAGCCTTATTTTCCTCTCTTCATAGTTTTTACCATTTGTTCACCTGATCAAATATACATTATCTCCGGTCTTCTCCTCTCCCTTTGGTTTATCTTCAGTATCTCCTTATTCGTTGGCTCATTTTCATGCCACTGACAAATATACTCATCTCTCTTACCCTTGAAAAACCTGATCCTGACATGCTCTCAGCCTAAACCCTTTATCATTGATTTCTTTCACAGACAAAATTCTAGAGTCATCTACCATCATCAAATGGTCTCCATTTCCTCATCTTCCATTCACTTCTCAACACCTTGGCTCTCGGTCTTATTACTCAACTGAAACTGCTTTCTCTCAGATGAGCCATACATAGCCAGGGACAGCTAGTAGCACAGCAGATAGAGTGCCAGGCCTGGGAAGACTTGGGTTCAAATATGGCCTCAGATACTTCCAAGCTGTGTGACCCTAGGCAAGCCATAACTCCAATTGCCTAGCCCTTACTACTCTTCTGCCTTAAAATCAATACTTAGTATTAAAAATAATGTGAAACCTAGCCTCTTGGCTGCTATATCCAATGAACTTTCCTTAGTCATCATTTATTTTGGTCTCTTTGTATTTTTGGCACTACTTGTCATCTTGCTCTTCCTTTGTCGTCTCCCCTCCTCCTTCTTGGACTCTGCCCCATCTTGGTTCCCTTCCAGTACAATCACTTCCTGATCATCAGATTATAGCTTTGGAGCCTTAGAAGGTACCACAGGGGTCATCTAATCCAACCCCCTATATTTGAAGTTGCAGTAATTAGGGGAACTTCATAATCTGCAGGCTGGAGTGCCTCCTATGGAACTAAGCAATATGTCTGGTCTCTTTCTGTGAAGTCCATGTTCTCATTCCATGTTGAAGGACATGTTGAGATGATGTAGAAACTCCCAATTGGTCATCAGTGATGAAAGTTGCATTGAAAGTGATTTGCCACAGAGCCAGAAAGAGTCTCTTACTTGGTGAACTATAGAAGGAATGGAAAAGAAATATCTTCTTTTTTCCTTTGGACTCCCAGAAAGGAGAAGGGGGGATTTCTTTCTCCCCATCCCAAAAGCAATAACAGTGAGAACAAGTATTTCACTAGGTAAGTCTGAGTCCTTGGCTGCTTTCTCTCTATTTTCTCAGAACATAGGTCAGCAACCAGAAAGCCTGTAAAATGAGTATTTCTAGTCCCAGAATAACCACAGAAGTTTGAGACATCAAGAATTTCTGAAATGGACTGGGCTGCCTAGCAGGAGGTGACACCCTCAACAGCAGGGTTGAAAGGGAAAGAAAACACCATTGCTAGGTGGATGTTTCAGCTGATAGGACCATGAAAACCCAAGTCATGCCCTGGCAACCTAGGAGATTTTGAACTTGAGAATTGTTCAGGCAATAAAGTTTGAGATAAAAGTGAAGCATGTGTCTCAACATTCCCACAGTATTGTTTTAGGAAAGTATGTTCTATATAATGGATTATTGTTTTATGTATCAATACTTTTAATGTATACTTAGGAGTCTTTGGAGTTTTAAGCATTTTCAATGGTGGAGAAAATAAATGACTATTCTCTTCCTAAAACTCATATTATACCCTGAGTGCCTTTTCTAGAAGGGATCCTATTACCCACTTTTTGGAAAGATCCCAGACATGAACTGTATCTAAGATTTATTTTAAACATTTCCTTGAGCCTAGCTGGAGGAAGGAGTAATAAGCTTGATCCTCTTTTACAGATCAGCTTATTAGCCCATATGAGTCCAGAATCAGAGTCCCTCATGGGAGGAAGTCTCCTGAGCTTTTGGTGACATCCTTCAATTTAGCAAGAAGATCACATGTTTGCGGGCTAACATGGAACAATGAAAATGGGAAAAGGGGCAGTTAGTATAAAGAATCAAACAATTTTTCTTGGTTCTTTGGCAATCTCATTTTGGTGACTACATCAAATAGACTTACACAGGAAAGGTTGATAGTTCATGGTAATGTCTATTTCCTTATCCATTTCCCTTTTTTATGTCAATTTGTTTAAATAAGTCAGATGGGAGTGGTTTTAATAGCATGACATATCTTATGATCTTGATATGGTCTTTTCATTTTGTATTGATTTTGGTCTTTGCTATAACAAGTCAATACTTAATATGGAAATGACTTTAATATTAGTAGTCAATTATTTCCTCTGTCAAAATATAGCCAGTTTCAGATTGTTTGATGTTATTTGTGGCCAACTTACAGCAGGTAATGAGCCTCTCTATAATTTATACTGATCCTTGGACAGCAAAAAAAAAAAAAATCTTATTCTAGATGACACTTGAAGCCTTTTTCTTCACGGTCTATTGACTTAGCCTTCAACAACCCAGTTATTTCCAATCCACAATGAAACATTGGCCTGTGCCTTGGGGATTAATCCTAAAAGCATTGAATAAATGTAAGTAGTCATTATCATATGATCTGAATGGCCCAGGTAGGTAGCATGCTGACCACCACTCCTGGAATTTCCTCCCTCCTTACTCCTACCTTCTGCCTTCTTTAGCATCTTTCAAATCTCAATTAAGTTCCCAACTTCTGCAAGAAGACTTTCCTAGGCTTTCTTAATGTTAGTGTTTTCCTTCTAAAATTGTCTCCAATTTGTCCCATCTTTTGTTTGTATACAATTTTTTGTATGTTGTTTCCCTCTGTTAGATTGTGAGCTCCATGAAATCAAAGACAATTTTCGCTTTCTTTGTGTCTCCAATACTTTGCAAAGTACCAAGAATCTTGTAGCCACTTAATAATGCTTCTTGGCTTGACTATCAGGTTATCTATGTAGTTATATATCTGTGTGTCTATGTATCGCTCCATATATCCATCCAACTAGATAGCTATCTTGTAATAAGTCTTGGTGAAGTTTTATTAGAGCTTCACTAAAGGAGCAGCTAAGTGGCTCAGAAGAAAGAGAGCTAAGCCTGGAGACAGGAGCTCCTGGATTCAAATGTGGCTTCATACACTGCTGTATGATCCTGGACAAGTCACTGAACCCCA
The DNA here is from genome assembly GCF_027887165.1 of Monodelphis domestica. Lineage (NCBI taxonomy): Eukaryota > Metazoa > Chordata > Mammalia > Didelphimorphia > Didelphidae > Monodelphis > Monodelphis domestica. The sequence goes on along the minus strand of NC_077227.1, from coordinate 582,651,354 downwards.
ATTGCCTAGCCTTTTTCACTCTTCTGCCTTGGAACCAATGGTCAGTAACAGCTCTAGTACTAAAGGTTTTGTAAAAACTGCATTAAGACTTTTGAGACAACCTGTAGAGTACTATGTATAGTGAGCTGGGTGAATAATGGATATAGAGCATTAGGCTCAAAGTTAAGAAGACTTGTTCAACTCTTGCCTCAGGCACTTACTAGCTCTGTGATTGTAGTAAGTCACAACCTTCCTCAAACTCATTTCCTTATCTGTAAAATGGGGATAGTAATAGTATCTATCTTTCATGGTTGTTGTGAAGATCAAATGAGGTAGCAAGTGGAAAGTACTTTGCAAACCTCAAAGTATAAAAGAAATACTGGTTGTTGTCATATTTGTATGCGCTGAAAGTTAATATTGATCATAAGACACATTCTAGTGAGCTTTTTGGAAATTTTATTGGGGAAATAAAAATATAGTCTACTTAAACCAACAAAGCATATTTATGCCTGGATGCAACATCCTGGATTATGTGACTTTTAGAGCCCAGGATTGCCCAGCTGATTCTCGGAAGGCCTACCCCACAGTTTCCACTGGGGCTAGAAAAAACATCTCAAACTCCAGGGCATGGTGGAAATGCTGACTGAGGCTGCATTGCATGTGGCCGACATAGCTTTATTTATTTTGGACTTTGATGTGCATCTTGGGGGAGGTGCGGTGGAATAGTGGTGATGGGGGGAGTGAATTTTATCATCGATATCATCATCAAATAGTGTTTATTTAAAGTGTCCAGATGTGCACAGTACCAGGAGAAGCTCACTCAATGTGGTCAGTCTGTAGTATTTGAAGGTCCTCCAGTTCAGAGGGAGCACTGCTATTCATTAAACATTCATGTGACTGGCTTCACCCTTTTCCCCTCTCCACTTCACACCCCACCTAGCTTCCCTTTCCTTCCAGTTTTAGTCCCAAAAGGGTTGGGGGAGGGGAAAGCTTATCTAGGGATAAACCCCAGCAGGCTTTCTTAGGAATCTCACAGCGACTGTACCAGAACCCTGATTGGGATTGAGTTGGTGATCCCTGCTGTGGGGATAATGAGTTGCAAATATTTCCCTTCAGAAGGATGAGTTGGACCTTTGAAGTTTTGTGAAGCACACCCAGAATACCACAGCCACATAGCCCACAGGCCAGCTTCCCATCCCGGCCTTTGGAAATTCCTTGGGATATGAAGGAGAAGAGAGTGTGTGTCCCACGTGGAGAGCAGAATGGAGCCTTCCACCCTTCCTCTCTCCCCGCCCCCATCCGGGCAGCCATCCTGCTGCAAAATGGGAGTTATGTTTTGGAAACAAAAGCATGATGGGATCTGGGTCATTTCCAGACCAGGAAAGAAACTGATCATTGACAGATATGCCTTAAAACCACAAAAATATGCCCCAATACACATGTCTAGGACGGAAAAGAAATCAGACTATGTCTAAAAGAAACCAGGAAGCAGATCCAATGACTCTGGGAGGAAGAATAAAGGAAATACTTCTAACTATGTAAATACATATGAACAAACAAAGGAAATGCATGTTGTTTTTTGCTCTTATAGATCCTCTAATAATTTTCTGGAGAATCACTCTTATAACAATAGACTCAAAACCAAACAGAGCCTCAGCTCATCTAGTACTCCTCTACCTAGGCAAACATACCCTTCGGAAGGAACATCCTTGCTAAGTGGTCCTACAGCCATCCCTTGAAGACATTTACTATGGGGGAGCTCACTCCCTTAAGAGGCAAACCATTCCCCTTTTGGATAGCTGTGGATGACTAGAAGTGTGGCATCAGAAAGAGACCTGGAAGCATTGGGTTTAAGCAATGGCTTCGAGAGCTGCCTTTGCTGTTTGTAGCTGTGTGGTCATGAGCCAATCACTACCTCGCTGACCTTCATCTTCTTGATCTATAAAAAGAGGCTAAGAATACCTGCTTGACTTACCTCAAAGGGCTATTGTGGGGCCCAAATGACATCATGTATATTAAGTGCTATAGGAGGGTGAGTTATTATTTTTACAACAAGATGAAATCTGTCTCCCAGTAAATTATGCCCACTGGTCCTTGTTCTGTCCTCTAGAGGCAAGAAGATCAAATCTTCCAGTAAGACATTTACCTTTTCTGCATAACAACCTTTTGGATACTTAAAGGATTCTTAAGAAAGAGGAATCTGAGGATTTGCTGTAAGTTTCAAGTGAAAAGATAAATCATAAAGAATGATGAAATGATCTCTGAAATGATGAAATCCGTAAACTTTTGAAGAAATTTATTACATGTAATTGGTAAAATAAATAAACTCTGGGGGGAAAGAAGATGAAATGGTCAGCAGAATGGATGCATGCATATTTGTGGGACAAGATGGAACGAGCACATCCTACTGTCACTATGGTGAGCAGCAACAGCTGGACCCGAGAGTTAAGAACAGAACGGGCAAAGGTTAGATCTTGTAGATAAGCCATGTTGTGGGACAAGGAATAATACAACTAGCAATTACTGAGCACCTAGTGTGTGCTGCAACTGGGGATACAGGAGGCCAGGTCTGGCACTAACTAGCTGCATGACCTTGGGCTTGTCAAGTTCCTTCTCAGAACCTTATTTTCTATACTTTTTTATAATTTTTATTTTATATATGTATAAAATATATACAATTTATAATGTGAAGAGACAAGGCTCTCATGCAGTTCTGACTGTAATGATTTGCTGACCTCAAGTTGTTTATAGCCTAGTTAAGAGATGAGACTGACATACTTCAAATAATTGGCAGTGAATACATATTATAGAATCACTGACTTGTACACTGATTCCCTCTGCCTCTGAGCTGTGCTTCCAGCCCCCTAAGCCCTCACTGAGCTCTCTTTTCCTGTTGTGAGATGACTGGGGATTTGGAACAGTATCCTTCAGATACAGCATCTGTTAGGACTCTCTCTGCATTGCTCCCCAAATACTAGACGTGTTTCCTTGGAGAGGGCACTTGTGCCCAGCGTGCATTCAATCTGGTTAGCTTCACAGATTGCAGATACACACCCGTGCAAACTGCCTTAATCTTCCCTCTCCTCACAATATTTAACTTTAGGAGCAAACCTAACCCTCTAGGGATCCACACTGGCACTCAGCCCCAAGCGTCCTGACATCCACACCCGGGCAGATCTGCAGACCGCACACTGCATTTATATTTCATTGACCACTTATCCTACAAGCTCCAGGATCAGAGGGTAATGGCAGATGGGGGTTAATTTTAAATGTTTGATTAATTAAATTCATTAATATCTAATTAATTTTCATAAATTTCATTTCATTTTAATTCACCATCTTTAGGAATTTTGTGATGAATCCGTGAGTATAAAAGTTCTTTGCCCCTTAGTGCCATGAATGAGAGAGTGGCACACCACCCAAGGAGGATCTCGGTAGGAAGAGAACCTCTGCACTTAGAGAAGGAACCTGTAAGTGATATCATATTTGTATTCTGCCTATTGGAACCTTCCACTCCATATTGGGGCCAGCCCACATGGAGAAGTTTCCCAGCCTTCAACACAAGGGCTCTAGTGAAATCTATGACCCTGAACCCCACCTCCAATGGGCCACAGACACCATGCACAAGGATTACAAATGTAGCAGGAGTTCTGAGAAGGAAGAAATCGGAAGAGTTACATAGTATAGGAGCAAGAGCTCTAGGTTTGAGATCAAAGTATCTACATACCAAGAGACTACTACTACTACTATCTCCGTTTAATTTCTCACTCCCTGTGTGACCTTGCACAAGCCCTTTAATCTCTGGGCTTAATTTTTCTCATCTGCAAAATAATCATTACTTTCTATTGGGGGGGTGGTTACTTAAATCCTGCCTCTTAAGGATCATAGGATTAGGGCTGGAAGGGTGCTCTAGAAAGGTCATCTAATCCAAACCATTCATTTTATAGGCGAGGAAATGGGGGATCAGGGAGCTTCACTGACTTGTCCAAAGTCACACAGGGGGAGTGGCAAAGTCAGTATGTGCACTCAAGTCCAAGTCCACTGGTTCCAAAGCCTGTTCTCTTTCCTCTGTAACACCACCGCAGACCTGGGAGGTAGAGAGTATAACTGTTATAATCTTCATTTTGCAGTCAAGAAAACTCAGACTCAAATTTTGTTGTCTTTCAGTTGTGTCTGATTTGTCATGATACCATTTGGGATTTTCTTGGCAATGATACTGGAGTGGTTTGCTATTTCTTTCTTCAGCTCATTTTACAGATGAGGAAACTGAAACAAACAGGGTTAAATGACTTGCCCAGGGTCACCCAGATAATAAGTGTCTGAGACCAGATTTGAATTCAGGAAGATTAGTCTTCCTGGCTCCAGACCCAGCACTCTATCTGCTACTACCTGGCCACCGGAGTCTCAAGCAGGGGGAATCATTTGCCCTCTGTCACACAACTAGCAAGTATCAGAGTCAGGATTTGAACCCAAGTCTTCTTAACTCCAGATCATATGCTGCCTCCCTAATCTCCAAGATCCTTTCAGATCCAAAGGTAGTCTGCAAGCTTCACAGAGGGGTTAAGCTTTAAATGAATAGGATCTAAATAAGTAGAAAGGATGAAGGTGGAGGAGAATGTCAGAGACAACGGCACAAAGCTAAGAATGAGGAGGTGAGCGTGCAGAGTAGTGAGAAGGGAGATCTGTCAAGAAGTGAGATTATATGCCAACAATTAGCGAAAGTGGGAGAAGACATCCTTTTCTGCCAACAAGTTGGGACAGATTTTCCTTCCTCCTCCTCCCTCTCTTCCATCAGTGCTGCCAAGCTTAGGAAAGCCTGGGAGCTCCCCTGCAGAATTTATAGGGATCTTCCAAACTGTGTTTTGTCAACAGGAGGCCTTTTTATTTTTCTATTCAGAAGCAGCAGCATCTCAGCTTCCCCCACCCACCTTCCCCTCTGTGGGCTTTTCCTCCCATCCCTGCCAGTTCCAGGGGGAGCCAGCCCTGACTTGCTAACCTGACTTGAATGCAGGGCCCTTTGGGATTTGAGGTCCACAGGGGAAGTGTGTTTAGCCAAAACGTCTCTCTTCCTCTCAAGTTGACAAGATGTGGGCAAGTCACAGACAGCTGCGTTCAGTATTTATATTACGCTAAAGGCCAACTCAGCCTTCCTTCCTGCCAAGGTCAGTGAGTGGCGTTCCAGGCAATTCTGCTCTGTGGGTGTCTTCTGGAGAACCCGCCTAATCTCAGCGAGCTTCTGTTCCAGAAAGGCGATTCAATTCCCTCCCGCCCTCCCTCCCGTGGGCCTCTTCCCTCACCCTAACCAGAGCAGAGGACCACCGTGTCCCCTCCCAACTCGAGATCTCGGGACCCTCGTCTGGACGGGCTCTAGCTTGTTAATGTCTTTCCTTAACTGAACACAATCCTCCAGAAGTGGCCTGACCAGGACCGAGGGCAGAGGGACAATGAGCAGCCCAGTGCTGCGTGTTCTATTTCTATTCATGTCGCTTGAGAGCACATTGGCTCTCCTGCCTGTGATGGTCACATTGTGGACTTACATTGCTAGTGTAGTCCTTGGCAGGGGGTGCCGGGGATGAGAGAGGGTACAAGGAAGGCCAGGAGAGAGCCAGACTTGCAGTAATTTTATTGTAAAAACTCTTTATACCAGTGCAGACGGCTATACACCTGCTCTGTGCTCTTTAGTCCTAGAGGGATGCCTGGCAGGACCAACAGGTTAAGTGATTTGCCCCGGGTCACCGAGCCATTCACTATCAAGAGAACAGAATAGAATTCAGGACTTCCTGAGCCCAAAGCTCATATCCTATCTATAAAGCTAAGCTCTTTCTCCTCCAGTTTCTTCAAATGAACTAGTTAAGCCTTTCCCATCTGGTCCTTTTGTAGATGACTTTTTTTAAACCCAAGTTTAAGTAGTTAAGGCTCTCCATACTACTCACAGCCTTTCCCAAAGAGCTTGCAGGCTGGCCGCCAGGCTGACAAAGCTCCTGGGGACCCGCATGAATAAGAGCATGGTGGGAATGAGTAAAGTGTCTTTGGCACCCACCAGAGATGCAGCTGACAAAGCCCGGGTCATGTGTTGGGGAGGAGTGGGAAATAAGGTTGGGAAGATGGAGTGGTAAGAAACAACAGAGGGCCTAGAGAAGAGTGAAGCAATTTTCTTGAAAGCAGCCTTTATTCTCTCAGAGAAGTTAGGTCAAAGTAACGATAAATCATTTGGCACAAGAGGGCTTCTCATGCTCTCATAAAGCCTGGGCAAGGGGGCATCTGGGTGGCTCAGTGGATGGAGAGCCAGGTCTAGAGATGGGAGGTCCTGGGCTCAAATCTGACCTCAGACACTTCCCAGCTGTGTGACCCTGGGCAAGTCACTTAACCCCCATTGCCTAGCCCTTACCACTCTTCTGCCTTGGAACCAATACACAGTAGTATAGGGGTTATAAATAAATAAATAAACAAACAAATGAATGAATAAATAAGTGAATAAAATAAATAAATAAACAGATAAATAAATAAATAAATAAATGAGTGAATGAATAAATAAATAAATAAATAAGCAAATGAATGAATGAATGAATGAATGAATAAGCCTGGGTATCAGGAGCTGCTCTAGCTGGGACCCAACCAGAAAACTCCACTGAGGAGCATTTTGTTTTGATCCCTCTTGGCCCTAGACCACCATGGCAACCCAGAGAGTACTCCCCTATCTCTGTGCTTAGGGAGGACACTGAACCTCGTGACTGGGGTGGAATGGGAAGCACCAGGGGTTCACACTGAGCTCTTTGTAAGCGAGACCCTGAAATCTCTAGTTTAATTAGCATTCCTGCCCAGGATGAAAGCTCCAAGCTGCCTGTCCAGGCCTTGTGCCATTGGTCATGGCCCATAAAGGCCACACACCAGGCCCAGATAGGAGGTGCGAGTTCACCCTGATCCTGGCCTGAAATCCTAGGCTTCCATCAAAGGCAGCCCTCCCTTCCTAGCACATGTGCGAGTGACACCTGATGCGAGCTGGGCTGTTACTCCCCAGAGCCGTTGGGTTTTTACTCTCTTACTGATCAGTTCAAGAGGCTGCTCCCTTCCCCAGCCCTCTGCCAGTGCCCCCTCTGCCTTTGATCTCTACCTCCTATAACACGTGTTCTCCAAGGCTGGCTCATTGGCACAGATCTGCCTCCAAAGGGTGAGTAGTTGGAGAAGATTTATATCAAGCAAACACTTTTAAAACTGTGAAATTTGCCATTAACTTCAGACTAGACTTTTAGGAAGGAGCCTTCGGCTCTTCACGTTTATGGTGATGGGCTGTTGATCCCACCCGATAACTCTGGCAGGGACATGAAGGATCCTGGCTTGGGTTGCTGGGAGAAGGGGGTGGCAGAGAGGGAGCACAAAGGGATTCTCCCTTAACAATGCCAGTTTGACTGGAGGAATTCCATGGGAACTGGAACAACCTCCAGGAAGTGATGCAGAGTGAGAGGAGCAGAACCAGGACAACATTGTACACAGAGACTGATGCACTGTGGTACAATCAAACGTAATGGACTTCTCTACTAGCAGCAATGCAATGATCCAGGACAATTCTGAGGGACTTATAAGAAAGAACCCTATCCACCTTCAGAGGAAGAACTGTGGGAGTAGAAACACAGAAGAAAAACAACTGCTTGATCACATGGATCGATGGGGATATGACTGGGGATGTGGACTAAACAATCACCCTAATGCAAATATCAATAATATGGAAATAGGTCTTGACCAACGACACATGTAAAACTCAGTGGAATTGCACGTGGCTATAGGAGCGAGATTAGGGGAGGGGTGGGAAAGAACATGAATCCTGTAATCATGGGAAAATATTCTAAATTAATTAATTAAATAAAATTTCCCAAACTTAAAAAAATTAAAATTAAAAAAAAAATGCCAGTTTGAGGTTTTAAGGCATAGAAGAAAGTTGGGACCAGGACAGGCTTGACACTATATCACAGTGATGGGATAGGGAAGGCCTTACTCCCGAGCATCCTCTTTTCCCATAGACCAGCTGACTCCAAAACTTTTGCTATCAGCAAGGTATATTGGAAAAGAATGATGGACTCTTTGTTACTGAATTTGAATCCTGCTGCCTATACCTATTAAGTGGGGTAACCATAAGTAAGTCACTCAATTGCTTTAAGCTCCCGTTTCTTCATTTATAATACCTATCTTCTAGGATTGTTATGAGGAAAGCATTTTGCATGCATAAAAGGTGTATATACATAATCTCTAGGAGCCTCAGTTTCTTCATTTGTAGACAGATGTTAGATAGAACTTATTAAGCCCTTTCATGAGCCAGATACTGTACAAATCAAGATAATTCCTACCATCAAGAAACTCACATTCTAATGGAAGAGGCAATATTCAAATAACTGTTCCTACAAGATATATACAGGGAGCAGTTAGGTGTTCCAGAGGATAGAGAGCCAGACCTGGAGTCAGGAGATAGGTTTAAATCTGGCCTCAGATACTTCCTAGCTATGTGACCTTGGGCAAGTCACTTAACCCCGTTTGCCTAGCCCTTGCCCTTCTGTCTAAAGAGTTGTTACTAAGACAAAAATGAAGGGGTAAAATTATATATATATATATATCTACATATATATAATGTAAATGGAAGATAAGCTAATATGCATTTATTAAGCACCTACTAAGTGCCAGGCCTATTAAGTGCCTACTATGTAGAATGTATGGGGTATATGGGAGAACTAGCACCTGTGGTGTGAGGGCTTGCCAAGCCCTTTTCAGGGTTGCTCATCCACCTTGGTATCCACCCGACACTCACAATCTTACCTGTGGTCCAAGAAGCTGTAGCATGGCCAGTGGTCACACTCTGGTGGGTGGATGAGAACAATTTGTGCCAATGGGCCATGAAAGTGGTTGAAGCAGGTGCTGTGGAGTGCCTAGAGCTCTAGCAGACATCAAAGGGCCCAAGGTCATTGAGTACATCCTGGGCCATTGCTAGTTGTCCTGACTTTTGTCTTGCCACTAAGCTTTGATGACTCTGATAGAAAGAGTGAGGTTGATGACTTTGCACAACTTTGCCTCACTTAAATCCAAGTCAAGACATCACCCCATGATGTCATTGTTAAAGATATTGTTCGAGACTTCCAGGTAATCATGGCTGCAATCTAGATGCCACATGCTTCCTCTTCCCGGCACCGAACGAAATAGACTACATCAAAGGAGCATAAAAATCACCTTTGGAGGAACAGAAGGACACCCCAGTACTCCCAGTACTCCACAGAGGCGAAGGTACATGGGGCTTGAACATTTCCACACTATAATAAGGAGGAAAAGCTTGCACAGAAAAGTGAACTGAGCCGCCCTTCCCCCCCCCCACCTCCCCCACCAAACCAGAGTGAGCTACCGGAGCGAGTGAGTGGGGAACATCTCTGTCTGGGGGGGGGCACTCCAGGGTCCTTGGGATCTGGGGACTGCCAGGAAAAAACGTCTCAGGGCAGTTTCACAGGAGAATCCAGAGCTGAGCACAGGGGGCCCAGGGAGCTGTACTTGGGGTGGTTGCGCTGAGCATCTGGGCGGAGCTAAACACCAGGGGCGGACCACCCGCTGATTATCTGGGCGCAGCTGAACACCTGGGCAGTTTGGCTGTGATCAGGGCCCCAGCTCTCTAAGAAACCTCGGAGGCTGGGAAGAACTAGTCTGAGGCAACCTAAATTTACAGAAAACCCGCCCATATCACCCAGACCCCAGACCAAAAAGGAAAGGGGAATAAAACCACCAAAGGGATGGCTCACATGGCCCAAAATAAAGCCTCCAGGAAGAAAGGGAAAAAGGAGACTATTGAAAACTTTAATGGTGGAAGTACCCAAGGAAAAGAAGAGGATGAGGATGAAATCCAAAAAAAAAATCAGAACATGCCTCCCAAAATGGAAACTATCAACAAGCTCTGGAAGACTCAAACTGGAACTTATCCAAAAGATGGAAACCTGAAAAGAAAAATGGGAGAAAGAGATCAGCAGTCTGACAGATAAGACTGCTCAATTGGAAAAAGAGCTGGAAGCATCCAATAGAAGGGCAGACAAAGCTGAAAAGCAAAACCAGCCCCTAACTACCAGAATTAAGCAAATCGAAGAAAGTGAGATCATAAAACAGCAAGAATCAATAAAGCAAACCCAAAAAATTAATGAATTAGAAGAAAACATAAAATATCTCACTAAAAAGGTCACAGACTTGGAAAACAGAGGAAGAAGAGACAACCTCCAAATTATCAGTCTCCCAGAAAAACCAGAGATAAACAATAAACTCGATGTTATTCTACAGGAGATTATAAAAGAAAATTGCCCACATGTTCTGGAGCAAGGGGGCAAAATAGAAATAGAAAGGGTTCATAGAACACCCTCTATACTAAATCCCTAAAAGACAACCCCTAGGAATGTAATTTCCAAATTCAAGAGCTTCCAAGAAAAGGAGAAAATCCTACAAGAAGCCAAGAAGAGGAGCCTCAGATATAGGGGGCTCCCATAAGGATCACACATGACTTAGCAGCTAACACACTAAGAGACCGCAAAGCACAGAACATGATATTTAGAAAGGCAAGAGAGCTGGGTCTCCAACCAAGAATCAGCTACCCAGCAAAACTGACTATATACTTCCAGGGGAAAGTATGGGCATTCAACAAAATAGAAGATTTCTAAGCATTTGCTAAGAAAAGACCAGAACTTAGTGGAAAATTTGATATCCAAGCACAGAAAGCAAGAGAAACATGAAAAGGTAAATATGAAAGAAAGGGAAAAGGAGATAAAGCTTATCTTTTTCTTTAAGTCAAACTCTCTTCTATAAGGACTACATTTACATCAAATTATATATATTAATATGTGGGGAAAATGTTTTGTGTAACTCTCAAAAATTGTATGCATCATAAGAGTAGTTAGAAGAAACATGCATAGGGAAAGATTGGGGCATTAAGAAGATTTGGGGAAAGTGGGGTCAAAGAAAGGAAAAGGGAGGGGGGACCATCGATAACACTAAGATTTACTTCAAGAAATAGGGGGGACTTAATAGAATAATCTTTCCCATATAAAGATACACATGGGAAGGGGAGGGGAAGAACTCTCATATGAGAAGGAGAGGAAGAGAGCGTGAAGTGGAATTACTTAAACCTTACTCTCAGTGAAATCAAATCTGAGAGGGAAGAACATCTAGATCCAGTGGGATCCTGAATTCTATCTTATCCAACAGGGCAAGAAAGAAAGGAAAATTAGGGAGGGGGAAGGGGGAGGGAGTATAAAAAGGGAGGGGCTAGAAAGGGAAGCATCTCAAGGGAGGGGACTAGGGGGACTGACCTAAAGTAAATCACTGGTTCAAAAGGAGATAGCTAAAGAAGAAAGGTCAGAACTAGGGGAAGATATCAAAATGCCAGCGAATCCACAAATGACAATCATAACTTTGAACGTGAATGGGATGAACTCACCCATAAAACGTAGACAAATAGCAGATTGGATTAGAACCCCAAACCCTACCATTTGTTGTCTTCAAGAAACACATATGAGATGGGTTGACACTCACAAGGTTAGAATTAAAGGGTGGAGTAAGACCTTTTGGGCCTCAACTGATAGAAAGAAGGCAGGAGTTGCAATCATGATATCTGATAAAGCCAAAGCAAAAATAGACCTGATCAAAAGGGATAGGGAAGGTAAATATATTCTGTTAAAAGGGAGTATAGACAATGAGGAAATATCACTAATCAACATGTATGCACCAAATGGTATTGCATCCAAATTTTTAATAGAGAAACTAAGAGAATTGAAGGAGGAAATCGACAGTAAAACCATATTAGTGGGAGACTTGAACCAACCACTATCAAATTTAGATAAATCAAACCAAAAAATAAACAAGAAAGAGGTAAAAGAGGTGAATGAAATCTTAGAAAAATTAGAGTTAATAGACATATGGAGAAAAATAAATAGGGACAAAAAGGAATACACCTTCTTTTCAGCACCACATGGCACATTCACAAAAATAGATAATACACTAGGTCACAGAAAAATGGCACTTAAATGCAGAAAAGCAGAAATAATAAATGCAGCCTTTTCAGATCACAAGGCAATAAACATATAGATCAGTAAGGGTACATGGAGAGCCAAATCAAAAATTAATTGGAAATTAAATAATATGATACTCCAAAATCGGTTAGTTAGAGAAGAAATCATAGAAACAATTAATAATTTCGTTGAGGAAAATGACAATGGCGAGACATCCTTTCAAACCTTATGGGATGCAGCTAAGGCAGTACTTAGAGGAAAATTCATATCCCTGAGTGCATATATTAACAAATTAGGGAGGACAGAGGTCAAGGAATTGGAAATGCAAATCAAAAAACTTGAGAACAAACAAATTTAAAACCCCCAGAAGAAAACCAAACTAGAGATCCTAAAAATTAAGGGAGAAATTAATAAAATCAAAAGTGACAGAACTATTGAGCTAATAAACAAGACTAGAAGCTGGTACTTTGAAAAAAACAGACAAAATAGACAAAGTACTGGTCAATCTAATTTAAAAAAGGAAAGAAGAAAGGCAAATTAACAGCATCAAGGATGAAAAGGGGGATCTCACCTCCAATGAAGAGGAAATTAAGGCAATCATTAAAAACTTTTTGCCCAACTATATGGCAATAAATATACCAACCTAGGTGATATGGATGAATATTTACAAAAATATAAATTGCCTAGACTAACAGAAGAAGAAATAGATTTCTTAAATAATCCCATATCAGAAAAAGAAATCCAACAGGCCATCAAAGAACTTCCTAAGAAAAAATCCCCAGGGTCTGATGGATTCACCAGTGAATTCTATCAAAAATTCAAAGAACAGCTAACTCCAATACTATACAAACTATTTGACATAATAAGCAAAGAGGGAGTTCTACCAAACTCCTTTTATGACACAAACATGGTACTAATTCCAAAGCCTGGCGGGCCAAAAACAGAGAAAGAAAATTATAAACCAATCTCCCTAATGAATATAGATGCAAAAATCTTAAATAGGATACTAGCAAAAAGATTCCAGCAAGTGATCAGAAGGGTCATCCACAATGATCAAGTAGGATTTATACCAGGGATGCAGGGCTGGTTCAATATTAGGAAAACTATCCACATAATTGACCACATCAACAAGCAAACCAACAAGAACCACATGATTATCTCAATAGATGCAGAAAAAGCCTTTGATAAAATACAACACCCATTCCTACTAAAAACACTAGAAAGCATAGGAATAGAAGGGGCGTTCCTAAAAATAATAAACAATATATATCTAAAACCATCAACTAATATCATCTGCAATGGGGATAAACTAAATCCATTCCCATTAAGATCAGGAGTGAAACAAGGATGCCCATTATCACCTCTATTATTTGACATTGTATTAGAAACACTAGCAGTAGCAATTAGGGAAGAAAAAGAAATTGAAGGCATTAAAATAGGCAAGGAGTAGACCAAATTATCGCTCTTTGCAGATGACATGATGGTCTACTTAAAGAATCCTAGAGATTCAACCAAAAAGCTAATCGAAATAATCAACAACTTTAGCAAAGTTGCAGGACACAAAATAAGCCCACATAACTCATCAGCATTTCTATATAATTCCAACACAGCTCAGCAGCAAGAACTAGAAAGAGAAATCCCATTCAAAATCACCTTAGACAAAATAAAATACTTAGGAATCTATCTCCCGAGACAAACACAGGAACTATATGAACACAACTACAAAACACTTTCCACACAACTAAAACTAGACTTGAACAATTGGAAGAACATTAACTGCTCATGGGTAGGACGAGCCAATATAATAAAAATGACCATCCTACCCAAACTCATCTATCTATTTAGTGCCATACCCATGGAACTTCCAAAAAAATTTTTTACTGATTTAGAAAAAACCATAACAAAGTTCATTTGGAAGAACAAAAGATCAAGGATATCCAGGGAAATAATGAAAAAAAAAATACAAAGGAAGGGGGCCTTGCAGTCCCAGATCTCAGACTATATTATAAAGCAGCTGTCACCAAAACAATCTGGTACTGGCTAAGAGACAGAAAGGAGGATCAGTGGAATAGACTGGGGGCAAGCGACCTCAGCAAGACAGTATATGACAAACCCAAAGATCCCAGCTTTTGGGACAAAAATCCACTATTTCATAAAAACTGCTGGTAAAATTGGAGGACAGTGTGGGAAAGATTAGGTTTAGATCAACACCTCACACCCTACACCAAGATAAATTCAGAATGGATGAATGACTTGAACATAAAGAAGGAAACTATAAGAAAATTAGGTGAACACAGAATAGCATACATGTCAGACCTTTGGGAAGGGAAAGACTTCAAAACCAAGCAAGACTTAGAAAGAGTTACAAAATGCAAAATAAATAATCTGGAATACCTCAAATTAAAAAGTTTTTGTACAAACAAAACCAATGTAACCAATATCAGAAGGGTAGCAACAAATTGGGAAACAATCTTCATAAAAACCTCTGACAAAGGTTTAATTACTCAAATTTACAAAGAACTAAATCAATTGTACAAAAAATCAAGCCATTCTCCAATTGATAAATGAGCAAGGGACATGAACAGGCAGTTCTCATCCAAAGAAATCAAAACTATTAATAAGCACATGAAAAAGTGCTCTACATCTCTTATAATCAGAGAGATGCAAATCAAAGCAACTCTGAGGTATCACCTCACACCTAGCAGATTGGCTAACATGACAGCTATGGAAAGTAATGAATGCTGGAGGGGATGTGGCAAAGTGGGGACACTAATTCATTGCTGGTGAAGTTGTGAATTGATCCAGCCATTCTGGAGAGCAATTTGGAACTATGCCCAAAGGGTGATAAAAGACTGTCTGCCCTTTGATCCAGCTACAGCACTGCTGGGTTTGTACCCCAAAGAGATAATAAGGAAAAAGACTTGTACAGAAATATTCATAGCTGCACTCTTTGTGGTGGCCAAAAATTGGAAAATGAGGGGATGCCCTTCAATTGGGGAATGGCTGAACAAATTGTGGTATATGTTGGTGATGGAATACTATTGTGCTAAAAGGAATAATAAAGTGGAGGAATTCCATGGAGACTGGAACAACCTCCAGGAAGTGATGCAGAGCGAAAGGAGCAGAACCAGGAAAACATTGTACACAGAGACTGATACACTGTGGCACAATCGAATGTAATGGACTTCTCCATTAGTGTCAATGCAATGTCCCTGAACAATCTGCAGGGATCTAAAAAATACTATCCACAAGCAAAGGATAAACTGTGGGAGTAAAAACACCAATGAAAAACAACTGTTTGACTACAGGGGTTGAGGGGATATGACTGAGGAGAGACTCTAAATGAACACTCTAATGCAAATACCAACAACAGAGAAATGGGTTCGAGTCAAGAACACATGTGATAACCAGTGGAATCGTGTGTCGGCTATGGGAGAGGGAAAGGTGGTGGGAGGGGGGGCGGGGAGGAAAAGAAAATGATCTTTGTTTCCAGTGAATAATGTTTGGAAATGGCCAAATAAAATAATGTTTAAAATTTTAAAAAAAGATATTGTTCAAGATTTCATCTTCAAGACCAGAGTCACAAGACCGAAGTGTACCTGGAAAGGAACAAGAAGACTGGAAAGGTGACAGACAGAAGGGGTTGGTTATGAAGGGCTTCGAACACGAGACAGATTAGGTTATTTTTTATCCTGGTGGTGATAGGGAGTCACTGGAATTTATTGAGCAGAGGAATAACCTGGCCAAATCTACACTTTAGGGAGATCAACTTGACAGCTGAAAGGAAGATGAACTGAGGTGAGGAGGGAGCTGAGGCTGAGAGACTAATCAGTAAGGCTATTTTGATTGTCCAGGAGTGAAGAATGAGGGCTTCCATCCTGGTGGTGACTATGTGAGTGGAAAGAAGGGTATGGATGTATACAGGAAATACTGCAAAAGTAGAAATGGGCACAGATTGGATAAATAGAATGAGTACAAAAAAAAGGAGTCAAGAATGATATCAAAATGGAAACAAGATAGAGGAAATAGCTAGCAGGGATGGTTAGATCATGTGATTGTTTTTTAAAGGATGTAAACCTGGGTGACTGGACAAACCCTGGACAATAATAGGAAATTTGGAAAGAAGGGAAGGACTAGGGGGAAAGATAATGAATTCTGCTTTAGATATGCTGAGTTTTAGATGTCTACAGGGCATCTACTATAAGACATCCAGAAGGAAGTTGGTGATATGAGTCTGGAGCTCAGTAGAGAGGCCAAGACTGAATACAGAGATCTGAGAATCATTTGCAGAGAGTAGCCCGGGGAGCTTATGAAATCACCAAGTGAGATAGTATAGAAGAAGAGAAGAGGACCCAGGAGATACCCTTGGGAGGCAACCAGGATGAGTGGGTGTGAGTTGGATAAAAATCCAATAAAGTACACTGAGAAGGAGAATTCAGACAAGTAGGAGGAGAACTTGGAGAGAGGAATGTCACCAAAATCTAGAGATAAAAGAATATCTAGGAGAAGAAAGTGATCAGAAGTGTCAAAAGCTGCAGAGAGGTCAAAGATAAAGGACTGAGAAAAGGCCATTAGATATGACAATTAAGAGATCAATGTTTGAACAAGTTGTGGATATAAATGTGATAGGATACTATTGTACTATAAGAAATGATTAAGGAGATGGTTTCAGACAAAATTGGGAAGATTTACATGAACTGATGCAGAACAAAGTGAATAGAAACATGAGAACAGTTTATACAGCAATAATTATATGTTAAAGATAATCAATATAATCTCCAACCACAATTCCTAAGGACTAATAATGAAACATGACACCTACCTCCAGATAAAGAGGTAAAAAGTTTGGAATAAGACATATTTGGGGGCATGGACAATGTTTTGTTTGTCTATACATGTTTGTAGTGGGAGAAAGAAATCACTGGTAACTTTGGAGATAGGAGTTTTGGTTGAGTGTTTAGAAGATAATGAAAGGAGGGGAAGTGGGGGCAGCAAATGTAGAATGTTCTTAAGGAGTTTAGCTAAAAAGTGAAGAAAAGATATAGGACATTCTATCTCCCAGCTCCAAGGTTTTGAATGGGCTGGCCTCTTGCCTCGTCTTCTCTGCTCCTTTATCTCTGCCTCTGAGTTCCCCCTGGCTTTCTTCTAAGTTTGACTCTAATTCTGTACCATCTGTGGGAGGCCTTTCCTAGTCCTCAATACTATTAGTGTCTTCCCCTTTGAGATTACCTTCCATCTCAAAAATATACATTATTATATATATTCACATATATTATCATTTATACAAAGTCCTTTGCATTTTATCTCCCTCATTAGAATGTAAGACATTCCTTATGGGTAAAGACTGTATTTTTTCTTTCTTCATTATCCCCAGGGCTTAGCATAGCACATGGAACATAGACAGTGTTTGACCAGCTAAGATTATCTAGACAAAGTGATGGGGCCAGGTAGTCCGGTTAACTGTGAAAATTTGATCTGTATTGCATGATCAGTCTCCAGAAGCAAGGAGCCAGAGAGTGTGAGACCCTCCAGTATTAACTTTCTTCTCCCAACTAGTCGGCCCCAGTTCTGAGACTTCCTTCAAACTTAGGAGCCAGCTAAAAGAGTCATTCCTTTGGAGGATTTCCAGTTGGCTGAGAGGAGTTTCAAATTGGAAGGATGAGCCCAAAATGGTCTTCCTCTGAGATTATAAGGATGGTTTGGCTATCATCTCCTCCCTTTATCTCATGAAAATACTAAAGTTTTTGTTGTTGTTCAGGCATTTCATTAGTGTCTGACTCTTTCATGACTCTATTTGAGGTTTTCTTGGGAGAGATACTGAAGTGGTTTGCCATTTGCTTTTCTAGATCATTTTGATGAGGAACTGAAGCAAATAGGGTGAAGTGACTAAACTTTCTATGATAGCTTTAAAAGTTGACAGGAACTTGTTCTGGTTACAGTTGGGTCTGTTGAATTTGTATATATTCTCTTATATTGTTAAAAAATTCTCACAAATACACTCCAATAATCTGGATTCTATGGAGACAGAATGGGATAGGAAAAGCAG
This sequence comes from Monodelphis domestica, assembly GCF_027887165.1. NCBI lineage: Eukaryota > Metazoa > Chordata > Mammalia > Didelphimorphia > Didelphidae > Monodelphis > Monodelphis domestica. The sequence continues at coordinate 582,633,315 of NC_077227.1, read as the reverse complement.
GAAGATGAACCTAGAAAATGGTACCTAGATCCTTGTGAGTAGATGAGAGACAGGCAATTAGAGCTTAAGGAAAGCAGTGAGTGGAGTTGAACAGCCATCGTAGGGAGTCTAAAATCAGAAGACCCAAGTTAAAAGTCACTTCCCCTCCCAGTTTTCATATCTACAAAATGCAAAGGCTGGACTACATGATCTCTAAGGTTCCTTCTAGCTCCAATTCTTGCTAACATAGGATCTCTCAAAGTTGGCTCTAAGACCAGAATGGTCTACAATACTTAGACTCTTTAGTTAAATTACAGGTTTAGAGATAGCTAAGTTTAATGAATACAAATTAATGAACATTGTGTTCCAAGGCAAAGTCTCCTGAGAAGTTCATGTCTGATCAATATAAGGTACCTTCAAGGTGCGTGTTGTGTCCTTTTTTCTCTTTCCTTTCAAAGATTCTCTTAATATTGATTTCAACTGATTAAAAATCCGATTAAGGAGGGGAAGGGTACAACATGGTATAATTATCATAAGGCCTAAACCCACCTAGTAACTACTGAGACCTGTAACTGCTATGGGTGGTCCTACCTGAATACTTCCCATCTTTCTGAAGTGTAAGTGATTTGCAGAGCAGAAGTGGCCTCACAACCCTTTGAAGCTCATCTTAATGGTCTGGAATCATGGGTCTGTATTAGAATATTGGTGGGAGGAGCCTAACCTCAACAATTAGTAATAAAAATGTGATGGGAACAAGTCCAGACCTTTGATTTCTTCAGCATAGAGACTCCTGATGCAAGAACTTCTTCCATTGATTCAACCATTCCATAATTTTCAAAGAGTTGATAGGGAAACTAAATTGAATGATTTATCCAAGGTCACACAACCTGCATGTGGCAGAGGCAGAACTTAGGATCATAGATTTAAAGATGTAAGAAGCATGATAAATAGATGGATTGATAGGTGGCAGATGGGAGAGGGATGGAGAGAAAGAAAGAGAGAGAGAGAGAAAGGATGATGAGATGATGATGATGCTGGATAGGTAAATACTAGACAAACAGATGACAGATAGATAGATAGATAGATAGATAGATAGATAGATAGATAGATAGATAAAAAGATGGATAGATGATAGATAGATAGACGATGGGTGGATCTATGGATGGATCCATAGATAAGTGACAGAAAAATAGAAGATAGATGGATAGATATAGATGATGGATGGATGGTGGATAGACATTAGTAAAAGATAGGCATACAGAAGATGCTTTACTTAGATGTAAATAAAGCATTTATTATGCTCTATTGTATGCTTACACATACAAATGCTTCCCTCAAGGAATCTAATGGCAGATAACACATAAAAGGGAATTAGAAGGGGATGAAGGGAAGATATGTGCCAAAATTGTATCTTGGGGGCAGTTAGGTGGTGCAATGGATAGAGAACTGAGTTTGTAATCAAGAAAACTCATCTTCATGAGTTCAAATCCACCCTCAGATACTTTCTAGCTATGGGACCTTGGGCAAATTACTTAACCCTGTTGCCTTAGTTTTTTCATCTTTAAAATGAATTTGAGAAGGACATGGCAAACTGCTCCAGTATAAAATAAAATAAAATTTTAAATTGTTCTGTTCCCCTGGCCTTTCCCCACCCCTTCTAGTCAGTATAGTAAGTTTATAGGTAGCCAATATAAAGAGGCAATAGCAGGGAATAAGATTGCAAAGGGAAACTTGGAAGTCACATACAAACTATCCCAAGGATCAAAAGAGAATAATTTACAAATTGTATCATTAACCATAAATTTACTTCGTAGTAATATGTGCCAAACCAGCAGAAGTCATCTAGGCACTGTTGTCAAGGTTTTTGCCCTGGTGATATGTAAATCTCACCAGCAGAATTCAAAAAGGTACTAAGATGACATAGTTACTTTAACTTTAAAGTTTTACTGATAACTGTGAGATGATTTCAATGTATTAATGAACTAACTCCAAGGTGGCACAGATAGGAGTTAGCCTGTTGAAAAAAAATATATAAATGAGACCTTAGGTTCCTTCCCACCACCCCTAGCCCTCTTCCATTTCCACTGGATTCATGATGCCTGCTGCTCCCACCTCTAATCCATGACTACATGAGTGATATTCTCTGCCTCTCCTCCTCCCTGTACCTCTCCCCATACATCCTGCCTCCCTTCACCATCCTGTTTCCCCAGCCCTACACAGTCTGCCTCTGTGCCCTTTTCACAATTGTCTCAATAGCCTCTGTGTCTAATTAAAGTATGATTGTAGCCCCACTTCCCACTGCCTCTATGGGCTTTCCCAGTGATTATCCAAAGAACTGGGCATGCCTGCCCCTATTTCATAATTTCACAAATTAATTATCAGTTCAATATGAATTATAGGGACTTGATTCTAGGCAAGATAAGAAAACATGTCATTTAACCCTCTTATTTTACAGGAAATCTTGTTAGGTTGTTAGAACTATTTTTCTTTGTCCAGTATTGCACAGGGTGTAGACAGCGAGTTATAATTCGGACCAGAGCTCTCTGACTCCAAACCCAGCATCTTTTCCCTCATACTTTAGAACTTGTCCTTACTAAACAGTTTTATTTAGTGTTCAATATATCATTAAATGTACATCAACTCTTGCAGTTGTACATGACTCCTTTAGAGCATAAGCAAATGGAAAAAAGAAATCAAACCAAAATTATCTCTAAATTGTATTATTTGAAATAATTATGGGTACAAATTGTTTCAGAGATGTGGATTCTTTTTTCTAAATAATACTTCAGGTATTTATATTTTATTAGTAAATACAGGGAAATATAAATTTAGTAAATAACAGTGATAAGTACAGCATTCCTTAAGGCATGAATGACAAGCACTTTCTATTTGATTTTTCTTTCCTTTTTTATACAAGGTTTAGAAGGGCAAATTTTCTCACATTAAGAAATAATTCTGTTCTATGGATTGCGAACTTTAATACATTATTTTAACCCAACTACAAAACTTTAAATCAATAAATATGTCAAAATACAATTACAAATTGACTTCATATTAAACTTAGGTAGCCAATAACACCACAAAACTCTGTGTAAAAGTCCTTAAAAATCAACCTTCTTGGGGGGCAGCTGGGTAGCTCAGCGGATTGAGAGGCAGGCCTAGAGATGGGAGGTCCTGGGTTCAAATCTGACCTCAGACACTTCCCAGCTATGTGACCCTGGGCAAGTCACTTAACCCTCATTGTCTAGCCCTTACCACTCTTCTGCCTTGGAGCCAATACACAGTATTGATTCCAACATGGAAGGTAAGGGTTTAAAAAAAAATCAGCCTTCTTGATTGCAGGTTCCTCCCTTGTACACTACTCCAAACTCTCTATTTATTAATAATAGTTTCTCACAGGTTCATGGAGTTAGAAGTATAAAGGACCTCAAAGGTCACCTTTTCCAACCCTTATTTTAGAGATGAGGAAAAGTGAGGTCCACAGAGCTTGATTTGCCCAAGCTCCTACAAGTGGTTAGTGGCAGAATTAGGATTTGAAAACAGGTCCTCCCACTCCCAATACATCATTCTTTATATTGTGACAGATGTTTTCCATTTGTATAGATAGTGCTTTTTGCGTTATTTTCCTCACAGCAACCCTGTGAGATAGTAACCCCATTTATCAGATGATGAAACTGAGCAAGGCTCAGCCTCCAACTGCCCCACAGCTAGCGAAGGGTCCAGAATTGAAGCCGGTCTCCTGACTCCATCTTTTTTTCCAGCACTTTTGCACTGTGCCAGGCAGATAATTGGTGCTTAATAAATGCATATTGATTGACTTTCCACTTCGTCCTAAATATCCCAACTCAGAGCAGAAGGCAAACTATACTCCAGAACTTGGCTTGCATCACTGGTTGGTAGAGGCAGCAAATCTGTTCTGAATCAGCTCCCCCAAGCCTGATTTATAAAAGCCAGACATGCCGTCTGAAGCTCAAGGTCTGTTCATGCTGTGAAAGCTGCCACCAGCCCCTGGCCTCTGAGCGCCCACATATCTCCTGGTGACAGCGACATGGCCAGGTTGAGAACAGGTCCGCAGCCTGATCACTCCGAAGTTAGACATCCCTGGAAGATGCCCCTGGCACAAGAATGCATCTTTCTGCCTTCTTTCATCGGAGACCTCACTCCGTCCTCTTTTCTAAGATCTATCTATCATCTGAAATCAGGTGGCACCCCCAGAGGAAGGCACAGCCTGTCAAGCTGTTAGGAATCAGTCTCCCAGGACATTGTAGCCTGACCCAGGAGCACTGTAGACTGACTGAGACAGGTGAGCAAAACGCTGCTGGAAAGTCATTGAGACTGTCTGTTACTGTGCGGATGCAGGAGGATGCTGTGCAGCCTGGCTGCTCTCAGAGGGAGTGCTTTAGAAATTGTTTATCGTTAATCATCCACAGCAGATGAACAAATTGACAGCTTCAAGGTGGGCTGTAAAAGGAAGTGAGGATAAACAGTCATAGAAGACAATGTTCAGAACTAACTGGCACCTTAGAAATCACCTAGTTCGATCTCTCTTCATTTTATAGATGAGAAAATACTAGTTCACATTTACAATGCAAGTGGCAGCTTGTCATAGTAGCCAGAGAGGATGAGGATGAGGATGATGATAATAATAATAATAACTAACATTTGTACAGCTCTTACTATGTACCAGGAAATTCTGCTAAGACTTTACAATTGTTACCTCGTTTGGTCCTCACAATGAATGTGGGAGGAAAGGAGATGCTCCCATTTACAGTTGAGAAAACGGAGGCACAGAAAAGTAGAGTGGCTTGTCTGGAGTCACACAGCTAGGAGTAATCAGAGGATATGTTGGCACTCAAGTCTCCCTTATTTCAGTCCCAATTCTCTATCCACTGTGCCACCTAGCTGCCTCAGGACTGTTCAAGTCCAACGTCTGACATGTACTATGTGACCAGGGTAAGTCACATCACTTCTCAGCCCCAGGCAACAAGCAGGTGCAGAGCTGCAAAGGGAGATGCATCAAGAGTTTCCTATGGGAGCAGTTGGGTGGCTCAGTGGATTGAGAGCCAGAGCTAGAAATGGGAGGTCCTGGGTTCAATTCTGGATTCAGACACTTCCTAGCTATGTGAATCTGGGCAAGTCACTTATTCCTAATTGCCTAGCTCTTCTGCCTTGGAACTAATGCTTGGTGTTAATTTTGAGATAGAAGGTACAATTTAAAAAAAAAGAATTTCTTATGCCAAAATAATCAAGGGCCTAGTCATATATATATACACAAAAGTCATGGAGAGAAATATAGATAGATAGATAGATAGATAGATAGATAGATAGATAGATAGATAGATAGATAATATATAAAACAGTCCAGTATAATAATAATAACTGCATATACAAACATAGGTGTGGAAAACCTTTTGTATGCTTTATCTCATTTGTCCCTCACACCTTTATGAAATGGTTGTTATTGTTATTGTCCCCATTTTATAGATGAGGAAGCTAAAGCTTTAAGGTTCATAAGAGATTTGACTAAGATGATCTCATTTGATCCTCCTAACATCCTTATATATACCATGAGGATTATTACTCCTAATTCACCATGACTCAAGAAATTTTAATAGATTTCATGGATTCCATTTCAGTAGTGGCAGATATAAACACACACACACACATATATATATACATATACATATAAATACTGTTATATATGTTTCAATCCCATGTTACAAATCCCAGATTTTTTCCATCATATCCAATTTTTCATGACCCATTTGGGGTTTTCTTGGTGAAGATACTGGAATGGTTTTCCATTTCCTTCTCCAGTTCATTTTACAGAGGAGGAAACTGAGCAAACAGGTTTCAGTGACTTGCCAGGAATCATACAACTAGGAAGTATCTGAGATCTTATTTGAACTCAGGTCTTCCTGACCCCAGGTCTAGCACTCTATCCACTGTGCCACCTACTGGAGACATCTCAAGCTCGACAAATCCAAAACTGAGCTCATTATCTTCCCCACAAACACAAATTTTCCCTTTTCTTCATTTCAATATTTCATTTCTTTTAAATTAACTTTTGTCTCAGTATCAGTTCTAAGACAGAAGAGCAGCAAGAGCTAGGCAATCAGGGTGAAGTGACTTGCCCAGGGTCACACAGCTAGGTCTGAGGTCAGGTTTGACCCCAGAACCCCAACACTCTATCCACTGTGCCACCTCGCTGACCCTCACATTCCACTATTTCTGTCGAAGGAACTTCCATCCTTCTGATTTACCAGGTTTGCAACCTTGATATTTTTCTTGTCTCCTCACTCATTTTTATCTTGCAGATCTTGCTTTTTCTACCTCTGCATCTTTCATATCTGACCCATTTACTCAGCTACCACCTTAGTTCAGACCCTCATCACCTTCCATCTAGATCATTACAATCACCTCCCAATTGGTCTCTCTATCTCAAGACTCTCTTCTCCAATCTATCCCACACACTACTGCCAAAATAATATTATTTAATGTCTTTCATGATAATACGTGTATAACTCAAATTGAATTGCTTGCCAGCTCTGAGAATGAGGAGGGAAGGGGAAAAGGAGACAATTTGGATCATAGAACTTCAGAGAATTTATGTGGAAATTTGTTATTACATGTAATTGACAAAAAATTAAAAGTAAAAAAAAAATAACCCTCAAGAGCAGCTCTGACCATGCGACTCCACTTTTTTCTCAACTCCACTGACTTTCTTCCTATTTCACCTCTAAGATAAAATATAAACTCCTTTGATTAGCTTCTATGAAAAAACAAAACCATTACCTTCCATCTTAGAATCAATACAGTGTATTGGTTCTAAGGCAGAAGAGCAGTAAGAGCTAGGTAATTGGAGTGAAGTGACTTGCTCAGGGTCACCCAGCTAGGAAGTGTCCACCTAGTTGCCCTTTGATTATAGGTAGCTTTATATTTATTCATTATTTGATAAATTATTAAACTAAAATTTAATTTTAATTAATTAATTAATTTTCCCATTTCATTTTTATTTTATTCATTAATTAATTGATTAATGACTCATGACTTGGGGGGCTCAGTCCCACAAGGAAGATATAAAATCCCTCCTGGGGTCTATCTTGTAGCTTTCTATTGCAGAACTTTTTGTCTGCTGCCTTTAAAGACAGTCTGAGGCCTGCAATAGCAACCATCTGGCCAAACCTCATTTAGGGGAAATGAGAAGAATCAGCCCCATGCGTCCAAGAATAAAAACAAGCAGGAGCCTCTAAGTTGCTGAGCATAGTAAATTGTCCTGGGCTTTTAAACTGGGACCCTCTTTTTTGCTGCCAGTGTCTGTAACCTCTACTTCTTCTAAAGTCAGGCATCCTGAACCTTATTTGAGTCATGACTTCCTTTGGCAGATCCAAAGAATCCCATGGACCCTTTCTCAGAATGCTTTGACGTGCATAAAATAAAATTCATAAGATTCCCTAGGAAACAAATCACATTGAAATAAAGTAATCAAAATATTTTAAAACAGGTTCATGGCCCCTGGGTTAAGAACCTCTATCCTAGATCGTCTATAGTTTTAAAATTTCATTCTCAAACTCCATCAATCCTCCTGTTTCTCCTTAAATTTCTGATCGAGGTACTGCTTCCTGCCTCCTAACTCTGGCTTCTCCAGTGAAAAAACCCTTAACTCAAATATTGGATCCCTGTCTCTGCACCACTGACCCAGTATTTTGGGGGGGCCCTTTCCAAGGGGAGGCAGCGTTTCCCTTTTCCCTGGCTTACATAGCCTTAGTCTGTGCCATGCTGGAACTCCAGCTCTAAACCATAGCAGACCTCAGCTCCGTCCCTGTACAGAGCAGGAAGGAATGTTATAACCATACTAGAATAACACAGACAATCTCTATCCACAACAAGTGAGCGGTCACAGAGCCTGATTCTGCCTTTTTCCCTGATGGCTCAAAAATGAGAACAGAAGGCAAAGTCACATCCCAGCTGCTCCATTCATAATGGTGGAGGTGATAAACAGGTGTAGACATGGACGGTTTCCATGGTTGCTTTCAGGGAAAGCCAAAAAGGACTGTGAGTTCATCCAGAGAGCCAAGAAATATGAACACTGGGGGAAATGTCACAGTAACCTGCAGGGTAGATGCTATATTTCCTGCCTGAAGTGGTCACCAATTATATCTGCTGCAAAGGCAACTTGGTTTTTCTCCAGAAAGAAGATGAAAGGGCTTGGAGGAACACCTCTGTACCCTCCAGCTTATTAGAGAGGATGAAGGGATCTTAGACAGGATGGAAGAAATAATCCAGGAAAGAAGCCTGGGAGGGAAAAATTCAAAGTGAATAGAGGAAAAGCAATGCTGAGTAAATAGTAGGGAAATGGAAATATGTGACATAGTGGAGAAAAGATGTTGTTCCATAGTGCTGGAGCAAGGCACCAGCTTGGAGAGGAATATCAGGATCCAGAAATCCGCTAGTATCCACAATGATGACCTTTTAACTCTACCTTCAAACTTCGCTTAGCCTAAGGATCTAGGCGATCCAATGCTATTATTCAGGGAAAATATAAGGAGTTCTAGATTCATAGCTTGGAAGTAGAGAATTCAATCATCTTAAAATTCCCCACTTTTACCTCACGTTATTGTTCAGTAATTTTATTTGTGTCTCTTTGTGACCCTCTTTGAGGTTTTCCTGGCAAAGGTCCTGGAGGGGTTTGTCATTTCCTTCTCTAGATCATTTTACAGATGAGGAAACTGAGACAAATAGGGTTCAGTGACTTGCCCAGAGTCACACAAGTAATAAATGTCTGAAGTCAGATTTGAACTCAGGAAGATGAGTCTTCCTGACTCCAAACTCTGTGTTCCCCATTCTAGTAACTAGGCTCTTATCCTGTTCTTTTTTTTTTCCTTTTAAACATTATTTGATTTGGTTATTTTCAAACATTATTCATTGGGAAAAAAAGATCATTTTCTTTTCCTCCCCCCCTCCCACCACCCCTCCCATAGCTGACGTGCGATTCCACTGGGTATCACATGTCCTTGATTCGAACTCATTTCCATGTTGTTGGTATTTGCATTAGGGGGTTCATTTAGAGTCTCTCCTCAATCATATACCCTCAACCCCTGTAGTCATGCAATTGCTTTTACTTGGTGTTTTTACTCCCACCATTTGTCCTCTGCTTGTGGATAGTGTTTTTTCTCCATGATCCCCGCAGATTGTTCAAGGACATTGCATTGACACTAATGGAGAAGTCCATTACATTCGATTGTACCACAGGGTATCAGTCTCTGTGTACAATGTTTTCCTGGTTCTGCTCCTTTCTCTCTGCATCATTTCCTGGAGGTTGTTCCAGTCTCCATGGAATTCCTCCACTTTATTATTCCTTTTAGCACAATAGTATTCCATCACCAACATATACCACAGTTTGTTCAGCCATTCCCCAATTGAAGGGCATCCCCTCATTTTCCAATTTTTGGCCACCACAAAGAGCGCAGCTATTAATATTCTTGTACAAGTCTTTTTCCTTATTATCTCTTTGCGGTACAAACCCAGCAGAGCTATGGCTGGATCAAAGGGCAGACAGTCTTTTGTCGCCCTTTGGGCATAGTTCCAAATTGCCCTCCAGAATGGCTGGATCAATTCACAACTCCACCAGCAATGAATTAATGTCCCCACTTTGCCACATCCCCTCCAACATTCATTACTTTCCTTTGCTGTCATGTTCTTATCCTGTTCTTAATGAAGTCCTAGTTCTAGTAAAAAAATTTTCCTGTTTTGTCCTTTGGCCACTGAGTTCCTGATTTGGTTTCCCTTGTATTTTATATCAATCATTATTCTGAAATTAAGATACTAGCTTGTCCCTTCAATCTTTCCAGTAACAATTCTCTGGAGCTGGAACCCAGTTATCTGCTGCCTTACTCTCTCACCTTCTCCCTGAATTTTCTCCCTTCTTGCAACTCTAGCTTCCAAATGATATCTAGCTACCTCTCTCCCTGGAAAGTCACGTCAATTGACCCAACATTTACCAAATAACTACTGCATGCAAGGTATTTTGCTTAGTTGTGGGAATACCAAAGTAAAGACTCCATGGACCCAACTTTGAAAGGGCTTACAATCCATTAGAAAGATATAGGAAAAAAAAAGAATGAAAGCCACAACGATACAAAGCCAGGATCTTGGATCTGCTGTTCATTGGCTACATTACTTAAGGTACAACATTCAACTTCTGGGAGAGTCTCAGTTTCTTCATCTGAAAAATAATGAGAAAATTCAAGCTCAACATTACACCTCCCACCTCTGTACCATCTCCCATGGCTAGAATATATTCCTTCCTCACTTCCACCTCCCAGATTCTTTATCTTCCTTCAAGGATCAGCTCTTATGCAATCCTTTCCAACCTTGCACAAAATGCATCCTCCTAATTCTTTATTGGTACTCTCTCCTTTATTAATTTGCATTTATTTACTTGTGTAGCCTGACAAAACTCCTTGTAGCATAGTTGGATCATAAGCAGTGTTTGCTGAATCAAACTGCATTCCCAGAAAGCCCCGATTCTGATAGATGATTTGGGGCAAGAGATAATACATATAAAAGTCCTTTGTAACTATAAAGCATTATATAGTTCACATAACTATATAGCACATAGAAATATAAGCTGCAATTATTTTTAACCCTTACTTTTTGTTTTAGTAATGATTCTAAGACAAAAGGACAAAGGCTAAGCAATCAGAGTCAGGTGACTTGCCCAGGATCACACAGCTAGGAAGTATCTGAGGCCAGATGGGAACTCAGGTCTTCCTGATTCCATGCCTGACTCCCTACCCACTGTGCAACTTAGTTCCCCCTATAATTACTATTTACTAAAGTCCTTATGGTGTTGTATAGGTGATTCTGGGGTCTTAGAAGCTATTCGTGGAGACCTCAAGATCTGACAGGTCCTTAGAAGCTGTTAAAGGCATTGAGTAAGAACCTGGCAATTGCATTTGCCTCCTGAAAATATGCCTTGTATGGTCTAGAGAGATTCTATAATGTTCTAAACAGGTGGCCTCTGTAGATGTAGAAAACACCTTCAGTCTAAAATAATGGATAGAGTTCCAGACTTGGAGCAGGAAGACCTGGCTTCAAATTCTACCTCAAAGTTATTACTGGCCTCGGACAAGTCACTTAAGTTCTCTGTGACTCATTTTCCAAATTTGTGAAATGAAGGGACAAGAATGTTAGCCTCCAGGTTCTTCTATGACATTTCTTTATCTCTCATTCCCAAAATCCAAATATTTGCCAAATCTTATTGATTCTACTTCCATGGCATCTTTTATATCCACTTCTTTCTCTCTACACACACCCTAATTCAAGTCCTCCTTAATTGTGTCTTAATTTGAGTGTTCAAAGAGATTTGTTGGGGAATGGAAAAAAGAATCAGATTCTTCCATCTACTTTCCTCACCTTTCAGGAGCAAATGCCTTTTAAATGGATGATTTTTTTTTCCAGTAAACTAGTAATTACACCAATTCAACAGCCCAGTGCACAAAATTTATATATTTGCAGCCATACTTACCAAAGAACATTTAGAGTCACAAAGGTCCAGACCATGAACAAAGAACACATCTGCCGGTTCTCATATCAGATAGTTTGGGATTTGGGAATCCCACAGGTTCAACAAGAATCGAAGTGAGAAGAAAGAAGAAAAGGAAAGAAGGAAGAAAGGAGAGAGTCTGAGTTATCCCATGTTCTTAGGCTATAGAGATCCCAGAGACAAGGGGGGGGGGGTGTAAGATTTTGGTTTATTCCATGGATCAGGCATACCAAATTATTAGCAAATATCAAAAAAACAAAAAATTCCATTGGTTTGTTCATGATCCAAATATATGAATTAATTCAATTTCCCTGAGCCAGAAACCAAATTGTAGAATATAACAATACAGGTTTTACAGGTACAGAATTCACACTTAGAACTTTTGTTCAGTATTTCATCTGTATCAGAATGTGTCTCATCTATGGAACAGATCAGCAAACAAATATATATGACTGAAAAATGCTTCCATTAGACACACTCACTGCAACTTTTGGAAGTCTCCTACCTAGTCTTTCTGCTTTCAAAGTCTCTTTCCTCTCCAATTCATCCTCAGTGTAGCTGCCAAAACAGTTTTCCACAATATTAGATTTGATCAAGCCATACCCTTGTTCAAAAACCTTCAGTGGATCCCTGTCATTTTTCACATAAAATGCAAATTACAAAATTTGTTGTGTTTTTTTTAAGCCCTTCCTAATTCAGGTCCTATCTTTGTGATCTTGCTTCACATTATTCCTTGTCACACATTCAAAATTCTGAACAAATTGGCTTACTTTCTGTTCTCCCCGGGCTGTCTCACATAGTTGGAATATATTCACCCTTTATTTGCACATATTAGAATCTCTAACTTTCTTCAAAGCATCTGTATCACTTCTAGAACACAGGGGAAATTGCTTATTCTCCTAATTGCGAGTGTCCTCCCCACCATTTCCTTTCTATATATTTTGCATAATGTGTATATCCCATTTTCCCTTTGGAATAAAAGTTCCTGGAGGTCTGAGATGGTTTTATTTTTGACTTTGCATCCCTAATGCCTAGGGCAGTGCCTGATATAAAATCACTACATTAAATAGGCATTTAATAAATATATGTCCCTTTATTGATCTCTATTTTACAAATAAGAAAACTGAAATGGTGGGGTGGGAGTAATTTGCTCAAGGCTAACTAATAAATGTTAAATCAGGGACTCAAATCTACTTCTAAAAAAAAGTCCTTTACCTTCTGCCTTAGAATGGATACCTAGTATTAGTTCTAAGGCAGCAGAGCAGGAAGGGCTAGGCAATTGGAGTTAAGTGACTTGCCCAGAGTCACACCGCTAGGAAATATCTGAGGCCAGATTTGAACCAAATCCTCTAGACTCCAGACCTGGCACTCTATCCACTGTGCTATCTAGCTGCTTTTCCAATCGAGTCCTAATGGCTGAACCCAAAGGTCTTTCCACTTACACTGGCTGCTTCCATAAGTTCTTTATTATAAGGCACATATTAATGACCTAGGAATTGGAAGTGGCTCTAAGGAACTCCTTTAGCCTCCCATTATTACACTAATGGCATAAGTTTATCATATCAGATAATTCTACTTGTCACATTGGAAGCCAGGGAGAGCTTGGATGAGAGAAGAGACAGGAACGACCACAGACACAAGACATTAGCAAGTCCTTGAAAGGGAGAGGGGAGAAAAGGAGAAGCTGGCAAATGGGCCAACGACTGAGGAAAGGAGGTCCAAGTGGCACTGCCCCCTCAGGGATCCTCTATGCTCTAGACAATGAGGGAGGCAGAGAATATGACAATTCCAGGTCTGAATTCTCCTTGTTTTGGGTTCATTACTCTTGTAAGATATGTGTAAAATGAGTCAACACACAGGGATTCATTCCTTTAATTGGACTGAAAGAGCCTCAGGTCTGTATTTAAAGAATCACACTGGAAAAGAATAAAGAGCCCCATTGACAATGAGCCATATTAACACTATGCTGAGCTTGAATCATCTGACTAATTTAGTCCCATTAGTATGACTTGTGCAGAGAGAAGGAAATGTGAAAGGATAGACAATGGTCTCTCCAGCAGAGATTGTGCTCTACTTCCCTGGAAAAACTATTTAAGCTGGCCAGTCCTGAGAACAGTGTGGAGTTAGAGGAGACGAAGTCCCTTGCCTTTGGCTTTTTCTGGAACCCAAAGTCAGTCCTATCCCAGCACAAATCTGCCTCCCAGTAGATTATCCTGTGTTCCTCCCGGAGACTTTCATTTCTGATCACAGATCTGGACGACATACCTCCATAAACCTTAATTTAGTGCTATTTTTTCATTCTGGTTCCAATACCCCCAGACATTCTGGTTTGGGTTTTGTTTTGTTTTGTTTTTTTGCGCATAGTCATACTTTTTAAAATTGCTTTTTTATCTTCATTTTTTATTATTTTTCTGATAACTACACTCATTTTTCTATCCCATTTATATTTCTACCTTTTTTTTTTGTGCTTTCTATCAATGACTTTTGTTTTTACATTGGTTTCCAGGAATATTTCTTTCTTCCCTTCCTTACCCCTCCTAAAAAAAATTGAGCTTTTCCTTAAAATAGGAAAATCATTTAAACAAATAATTTTTATATACTGGGAATCTGACAAAGGATACAAGTTTCTGCCCTAGTCATACCCCTCCCACTTATCTCTGCCAAGAAGAGTACAATATGTCTTATTAATTGAGTTAATATTTGGGAAAGTGATTAGCATAGAACCTGGAACATAGTAGGCACTTTATAAATCCTTGTTCTTTTCCCTTTCTCCTCCTCACTAGCTGTTCCCTGGGGATCTTCATTGGCTTTTCTGTTACTTAGAATTTAGTTTCATTTCAGTGACCTTTATGCTTTTGTAGTCATCGTATGTATTGTTCTTTTGGTTTTATTGTTCTACTTTGTATCAATCCATGAGAATCTTCCCACATTTCTCTGATTTTCTCATTTTTGTCATTTCTTACTGTACAATAATATTCCACTATATTCATATAACACAGTTTATTCAACAATTCTTCTATTGTTGGGCACTTATTTTGTTTCCATTTTTTGCTGTCACAAAAGTACCTTTATGAATATTTCAGTGTATATTAGACCCTCCTCTCTGTCCTTAACCTCCTTAGGATATGTTCCAAGTAGTGAGATTTGTCATTCTTTCTTCAAACACCTATTAAGCATTCAACATGAACAGTACACTGTGGCAGGGGCTAGTCTCTGTCCTCAAAAACTCTACTGATGGTCTGTGTGACCTTGGACAAGTCTCTAGTCCTCTCTGGGCCTCAGGTTTCACATCTGTAAAATGTAATGATTCATGAGAAGATCTCTAAGACCCTCCCAACTCAAGGTCCTAGGATGAGTGTAGCTGGTACCTTCTTATCAAACCCCTTAGAAAAGGACAAATCACAAATTCTTGAGACCTCAGTTTCCTCATCTGAAAACTAGAGGGCTGGACTACATGCTCTCTACAATCTCTTCTAGTCCTAAATCTGTCATCCTGTAATGCAGAGTTTTTAAATGTCAGTGATAAGCCTTGGGTAATCTTCTGATACTACTCAGTATTGCTGATCAGTAACGATACAGTGGTTCAGGGTCTTGGGAAGGAGACACAAAGAAAAAAAACTCTTTAAAAATATGTTTTAAATAAAAAACAAAGATTAAATCAGCCTCACTCACCAAAGTCTTAAATTTAAATGATGCAGTCATGGTTAGGCAGTTAAAAGGTAGTGCTGGTTACTAGGTTATATTCCTGTATGTCCTTGGTGAAATCTGTGTGCAAATATTTTTCTTGTGTTTAATTTAGATGGCAAAAAAAGAGGCTGTCTAAAGCATCAGCATAGCAGTCATCTGCACCTGCATGGTCTCTGTTTCATCCCAGAACCTGAAAGTTCCTGAAGCTGAAAGGTAGGACCTCTCCGGAGTGGGGATTGACAAAATGACCAGCCTTTTCCAAGGCTACAGAACGTCCCAGTTGGGTTTAGGAATCTGATTCTCATTTAGAACAGCAGCCCAATTTCCCTTTGTCCAAAAGAGATTCCATTCTTACTGACTGGCCTGAACTCTGAACCTACCTGGATTAGAACCTCCAATCAGAAATCCCAGGAAAAGCAGCATATTAACTAGCAAGGGTTTGTTGAACACTCACCTTGAGTCATAACATTTAGAGCTGAGGGGATGATAGAGATCAGTCCTGAGGCAAGTGCTGGAGAGATGATTGTTAAATTTTCAGTAGCACTGGAAGTATCCTTTAAGGGCAGGGATAATTTGTACAGTTCCCTCTATTACAGTTGTAATGAGAGACTTCAATTATCCTGGGATTTGTTGAAGTTCTCTGCCAAGAGCAAAGTAGCTAATAATTTCCTGACTTACCTTCATGGTAATTCTATTCTTCCAAAGATGGAGAACTCAACATGGGGAACTTCTATCCTAGACCTGATTCTCAACAACATGGAAGAACTAGTTTCTAAGTGTAGAAATTATGGGAACCCTCAACGCTTGGATTATTGCACTAGCCTTCTGACTGGTCTCCTTGCCTAGAGTCTCTCCCCACCTCAGTCTATCCTCCATTCAGTTGTTAAAGTAATCTTCCAGGCAGCTAGGTGTCTCAGTGGATAGAGATCCAGGTCTAGAGATGGGAAGGAGGGTTCAAATATGACCTCAGATACTTCCTCATTGTGAGACCCTGAGTAAGTCACTTAACCCCAACTGCTGAGTCTTACTGCTCTTCTGCCTTAGAACTGTACTTAGAATCAATTCTAGGATGGAAGGTAAGAGTTTTAAATAATGATAACAATCTTTATAAAGCACAAATATGATTATTTTACTCCCTTAGTCAGTAAACTCCAATGGCTCCCTCTCATTTCCAGGATTAATATAAAAACCTGTATTTGTCCCTTTATAATCAGACCCTTCTTAACTTTATTTGTTTCTTTTCTTTGTTTCTTCCTTCCTTTCTTCCCTTTCTTTCTTTCTTTCTTTCTTTCTTTCTTTCTTTCTTTCTTCCTTCCTTCCTTCCTTTCTTCCTTCCTTCCTTCCTTTCTTTCTTCCCTCCTTTCTTTCTTTCTTCCCTCCTTCCCTCCTTTCTTTCTTTCTTTCTTTCTTTCTTTCTTTCTTTCTTTCTTTCTTTCTTTCTTTCTTTCTTTCTTTCTTTCTTTCTTTCTTTCTTTCTTTCTTTCTTTCTTTCTTTCTTTCTTTCTTTCTTCCTTCCTTTCTTTCTTCCCTCCTTTCTTTCTTTCTTCCCTCCTTTCTTTCTTTCTTCCCTCCTTTCTTTCTTTCTTTCTTTCTTTCTTTCTTTCTTTCTTTCTTTCTTTCTTTCTTTCTTTCTTTCTTTCTTTCTTTCTTTCTTTCTTTCTTTCTTTCTTTCTTTCTTTCTTCTTCCTTCCTTCCTTCCTTCCTTCCTTCCTTCCTTTTCTTTTCTTTTCTTTTCTTTTCTTTTCTTTTCTTTTCTTTTCTTTTCTTTTCTTTTCTTTTCTTTTCTTTCCTTTTCTTTCTTCCTTCCTTCCTTTCTTTCTTCCTCACATTCCCTCTTAGAATTAACACTATGTATTAGTTCCAAGGCAGAAGAGTTGTAAGGACTAGTCAACAGGCATTAAGTGACTGCCCAGTGTCACCAGCTAAGATTTGAACCCAGGACCTTTGTCAGGCCTAGCTCTCAATGCACTGAACCATCTAGCTACCTTTTCTCTTTCTAGTCTATTTATACTTCACTCTCCACCATATACTGTGCAATTCAGTGACTGGCCTCCTTTCTATTCCTCATAGAAGATATACAATCTTGGACTCTGTGCATTTTCACTGGCTGGTCCTCATACCTAGAATCCTCTCCCTCCTCATCTCTGTCTGCTCGCTTCCTTGGTTTCCTTCAAGTTCCAGTTAAAATTTCATTCTCCATGAGAAGTCTTTTCTTATCCTCCTTAATTCCAGTCCCTGCCTCCTGTTGATTATCTCCAATTTATTCTGCATATGTCTTGTTTGCACATCATTATTTTCATGACGTCTCCCACATTAGACTTTGAACTTCTTGAGAACCATCCTTTGCCTCTCCCTTTGTATCCCCAGCACTTAGCACAGTGCCTGACACATAGTAGACACCTAATAAGTGCTTATTAACCTAATGACTATCGCTGGTCATATAGAGTCAGACATGCATGCTAAATTTAGGACAGTGGATTTCAAAAGGTTCAAAGAAAGAATCAGTAGGAATCCCTTAGCCTAAGATTCTCTAGGAGAAATTAGCCTAGGAAGAATGGGAAGTTCTCAAGAGGAAAATTCAATAAACAAAGAAAGGAATGATGGGCAAAATAAGAGTATTCTCTACAGTCTCCATCCCTTGATTATCTGGAATTTATCCAGATGCTTTCCTTAGAGTAGAATTTAACAGGGAATAAGCAGAGAGGCCATTTGGTCTCCTCAGTGCCTAAGGAAAGAGATAAAGCCTACCACACAGAATCTGGGGAGTTTGGGGGTCCCAAAAAGCAAACCAGCCCTCTCCCACAATTTTGCCCTACCCTGAATCTTCCCTTGAGCTCACTCTTCGAGACAACACAAGGTGTGGTCAAGGTGGTTTTCAGGTGCCACTAGACATGTGCATGCCCTCTGTTTCCCCTCAGCTAATAAATGCTCAGATCTTGTAGATGTTTATCCAGGCATCCCTGGGGCTCCCAATTGCTGGCCAGGGTGGCTGGAGTGGCTAGAGGGCTCTCCCTTGGGTCAGACGGTTGTTTCAGACTACTGGATCATGGACACAAACAAACAAAAAATAGCTGAGCTATCTTCTGACCTATTCAGCGGTGAGGAGGTAACGGGGTAGGGGTTTCGAATAAGAGCTATGTCTACTGGGTTTTTCCAACCTGCACAAAAGCAGTCATTATGGCAAATAGATGGTTTGGCTCTTCCAAGTCTGTAATTTGAAGCTCTGATGTAACGTGTTCTCAGAGCTGTTTGTGTCTCATCTCGTCCATACAATGATCCAAAGCCAGGGACAGGGCTGAAAGCATGCTCTCAGCCCAGTCCCAGGTCCCCGGTGATTAGCAGGCTCCTGAAGATTGGACCCTCAGATCCCAACAAAACGGGATCCTGTAATTTCTGCATTAGGCTGCCAGTCCTTGGTCTTGCCGCGCTTTGGAGTTGCATGCCCCCACCTGATGCTACTTTTGCTAGCATCCTTCCTGGATCGATGTGAAGCTCGAGGCCAAATGCAGCCAGGTTCTCTGAGAGACAAAAGGCACAACGTCACCTGGCTCACATTTGGGTACTTTTCCAGAGTCTGAGAAGCTGCTGGAGAGATAAAATAGACACTAGATATGGGACACCAGATATCAGGACTCTTCCTTAGGCTGTAACCCAGCAGCAGCAACACAAAGAAATTATTTCAAAGACTTTGTGAATGTCTATGATCTGTTGGTTTTCTGTTCTTAAGAAAGTTCTCAGGCCTCCTTTTCCTAACTCCCTTTCTCACTGATGAGTTAATCCTCCAAAGAAAGGGAAAAACTCCACTTGGGGATCTAGAGATACCCCTGAGGAGTTCAGGGAAAAACTCCCCTTGGGGATCTAGAAGTACCCCTGAGGAGTTCAGGGGAAAACTCCCCTTGGGGATCTAGAGGTACCCCTGAAGAGTTCAGGGCACATTTTTAATGTTATCATCTCATGCCTCAATTCTTGGGCAGTTTCTCCACTGCTACCTACTAGTGATTAGTTCCCCAATATCATTGAAGCCATTTAATGAATTCACTTTAACAAAAGGACATTTATTGAGTAGAAACAATAAGAAGGGAAGTATAAAAATTACTCTCAAATACCTAGGAGTACCCTCTCCCCATGCCCTCACCCCAGTCTTTGGAGAGAGGGAGCTCAAACCTGGAGTCACTTTTATAAAGTAGGTGCCTCACCAAATTCACTTCCAGTGGCATCACTGATGGATGAGTCTGGATCTCAGTTCCTGTTGGGCTTGGCTTCTACTGCCTCAGGGTTGTGCTGGCACCTCAGTTGGTAGCAAAGTCTGGACTGGACTTCTGTCATTAGATCTCCCTATCTTTCCCTTCCAATTTTTTAAAATATTCTAAAATTAATTACTAATTTTTCTTTCAAAGTTTGATAAAATTTTGTGAATCAATCAGAACCAGGAGGTTTTCCCCCCCTTTGGTAGTTCTTTTATGACTAGATCTATTTCCTTTTCTGAGACTGGATTACTGAAGATCTCTTTCTAGTCTTGGTCTGGATATTCTATATTTTTAAAAGTATTTCTCTATACCTTTAGTATTCTCAGCTTTGCTAGCACATAATTAACAGTTTATAATCTATTCTAATTTTTTAATTTCTTCTGATATTGTTGTGATTTCACCTTGTTTATTTGTTATTTTATTGATTTGGTTTTCTTCTCTTCTTTTTAAGGAGATTAGCTAAAAGTTTATCCATTTTATTAGTCTTTTCAAAGAACATACCTTTAATTTTTACTTATGTCTGTGGATTTTTGTTTCCAATTTATCTATTTTGACTATAATTTTTAATATTTATTTTTGTGCTTATTTAGAGTTCATTTATTTGTTGACTTTCTAATTTTTAAAAATATGTATTCACCAAGTTAATCCTCTGCTTCCCAATTTTTTAAATATATGTTTATAGGAATATGATTTTTCCCCTTAGGACTGTTTTAGCTGCATCCCAGAAACTTCAGTATATTGCTCTATCAGTATAATTTCCTTTCACATACTAATTGTTTATGTGATTAAGAAAAAACAACCTTTTACCTTCCATCTTAGAATCAATACTATGTATTGGTTCCAAGGCAGAAGAGTGGTAAGGGCTAGGCAATGGGGGTTAAGTGGTTTGCCCAGGGTCCCACAACTGGGAAGTGTCTGAGGTCAGATTTGAATCCAAGATCTCCCATCTCTGGGTCCACTGAGTCACCCAGCTGCCCCCTATTGTTTGTTTTTTGACTCACATACTATTTAGGATGTCATTGCTATCTCTGTATGAGTCTATCTCTTTTTTGTTTATAAGCCTGAATCAAAGGCTTATTTTATTAGATTATGGTCTATAAAATACATTGTCAATTTTTATAAAAGTTCCATGTACTGAGAAATATGTATATTCTTTTGCAATCTCACATAGAAAATCCCATGTCTTTTAGTTCTAATTTCTCTAGCAATTTATTAAGTTCCACATTTTCTTCTCTTCTTTTCCACCCTGCCCCCTGCCTTTTCAATCTTTTTCTTTGCCTCTTCTCCCACTCCTCTGTAGACTTTTGTCTTTTTTAGAGACCACAAGGGTCATGATCCCCTCATTTACAGGCCTCATTTTGACCTGGGCATATCACACAACCCCCTCTATCCTCCAGTTCTCTTCCTCCTTTTCATAAACATTCCTCTTTTTTGCACTGTAGCCCCACAAAATAGGCACAATCCTTATGACCAACTTTTTTCATTTATGGATAAGCTCAATTTGAAGGGTAATTCACCCTGGATTGAATACTGAGCTCCATTGCTTTTCATAATGCATAATTTCATTCTCTCCTACATTTTCTGATGGGCACAGAATAGTTTGATTTTTTCAAATCTTTCTTTTGTATTTGAAGGGTTTTTCTCTTGATCATTCACAGAACTTGCTCCTGAATCGCTAAATTGAACTATTATATGACTTGGGGTTTGTAGTCTTCTTTTTCTGGAGATAATCCATGAATTCTTTCAATTGGTATTTCATTTTTGATGTTCAGAAACTGTGGGAAATTGCCCTTTATTATTTTTTATATTATGATGTTTAAGATTTTTTGCCAATTGTATTCTTCTGGGAGACCTATGATCCTTAGATTGTCTCTATATAACCAGTCTTCAGGATCAGTATAATAGAGAATAATTTCTTTCAATGTTATTTTTTTTGCTTCCTTCCTTCTAGATTGTCCTTTGTTTCTGAGTATTTGTATTCCCAAACAATTACTTCTTTGTTGAAATTTGGCATTATGGGTTCAAATTTTTCTATTTTGTCAATTTTTGTTGTGTAGGCCATGAATTCTGCTCTCATAATTTTCATTTCTCTTTTAATCCACTCAGCAACAGTGTGTTATGAATCCATGTTTTTCTCAAATTCCACAAGATCCTTTGTCTCGTCAAGTGTTGGATCATTTTCCTTTGTTTTTCAGTATTTATTCACAGATGCCGGAACTCATTTAGCTATACTGGCTTTTACTGTTAAGATCATCTCTGTTGATTTCTATGCTTATGTTCAAGGACTTTGAGTTTTCCTCTTCCTGAGATCTTTGGTAATTTCAATTCCCCCCACCCCCTTCTTTTCTCCCACATTTCACTTTCTAACTTCCGCTCCTCTGATAGTGGTTTCTCTGGGAGATGGATCTCAAAACCAGGTCTCAGCATCATCCAACTTTGGCTAATTCAGGGTTCTCTAGCCTAACTCTCTGGCCCAATTGATTTTTGGTGGGACAGAACTGGCCTTTGCTGGATGCTGAGTTCTTTCCTTTGGGCTTAGAGGAGTACTTTGCAATTCCTTCCTACACAATGTCCTGGCCTGCTACCTCTGTTCCTTAGATCTCTGGACCAGCACTGGCAGTTCAGCCACACTGGTGTTCTGGAGTTGATTTCTGTAATTAAGAGCCTCTCAAGGCAGCAGTTAGGGCATGGACTTGAGCTCGATTTCAAACCCAAGCACATATCCTGCCCTTTCCCCAATGTTCCTCTGTTATCTTACTATCTTGCAGAGATCTTTTGAAGCTCACAACACTGCCTGAACCCTGGCTTCCCCAGTCCCAGCAAACATCTACAGCTAAGAGCCCAGATCTCCATGACACTGAAAAAAAAAAAAAGGTTGGGACCAGGGAATGGGGTTGGATTTCACTGCAAACTCAGGGGTAGAGTCCTTGAATTGGCTAGGAGAGCCTTGTTGTTGGTAGTATGGTGCATGGTGGGATAAGTGGTGCTGAGTGAGCTCAAGATAGGCATCAGGCCATTTTTTTAACCTCCTTTTGGGTACCATGTGTCCTAGACCAAAGATGTCAAACTCATGGCTCAGTAGCTATAAGCAACCTAAAAATTTCTCAAGTGGAGTACAACCAGATTAAAATGTAATTGGAAAAGTTTAACAGAATTACTAAAAATACAATATAGATAATGTTAATTGGCCATTGTCCAAATCAAAATGTGGCTCAAAGGGATCTATTTCTATCTGAGTTCATACTTTGTTCCAGACTATAGACCCAGCTGAAGATGCTTTATCTTTGACATTTCATTTCTCTTTTGGGGAAGTTTAAAAGGTCACAGGGATCAGAGAGAATGTCTAGTCCTGCATGTTATTAAACATATTTTCTCTCTCTAGCATTCAAAATTCATAAGGCTATAACCACACTCCTTCGGAAGAAAGGAAGGAAGGAAGGAAGGAAGGAAGGAAGGAAGGAAGGAAGGAAGGAAGGAAGGAAGGAAGGAAGGAAGGAAGGAAGGAAGGAAGGAAGGAAGGAAGGAAGGAAGGAAGGAAGGGAGGAAAAGAATGCTAGCTGATTTTGTTGGAAATGCATAATTAATATAAGACTGATAGTCCACCTTCATCTAGCCCTTGTAACTTTTCCTTTGTTTTATGTACATGTTAAATCAAGACTAATATAGAAGCTCACCTTAGCCCTTCTATGCTCTCTAAGACATGTGTTGTTTGGTTGACTGGACTACTCAAAATGGTTTGAGGAAATACAGATTGAACATCAAGTATTGATCAAAAGTTAAAAGGAATTTTCTAATCTCAAATCAGATTGTTGGCTAGGACCAAGGACTTTGAGACGGCATAAGCTGAACAAGAAGAGACTTCATTTTAGCTTCAGCTATCTCTTGCTTATTGCCTTAGTGAAAAGTTAAGTGGCTTGTATAGCCCTGGACTAGGTACTAAAAGAGCTATAGTCCCCTCTTGCCAGGGAGAGGCTTACTAGGGCTGATGCACCTTAGCAGATGGCAGCAGGGGAACAGGAACCAGTGAAGACAGCCAGCAGAGAGAAGAAGCACAATAGCCAACAGAGAGAAGAAACACATTATCCAACAGAAACGATGTGATGCGAGGCAGATAGACAAGGAATGATAATTGGAATAGAGTAGCACAAAATCACAAGAGGACATTGACAGTTATGTAGCATTAAAGACTTGAGTTGCCTTTGCCGCGCATGAACCCTGGACACAGATGTCCCTATATGTATGTCTTAGACATGTATGCTCCTAGATAAACGGTCCTTTAATAATATTCCTAGTTTATAATTGTTCTCTACATGTGTGCTCTCTTACTAGTAGCATGGTTGTTTGTGCTTTTCTTTTCTTTTCTTTTCTTTTTTTTGAAAAATTTTATTTAATTATTTGATTTAGAACATTTTTCCATGGTTACATGATGCATGTTTTTTCCCTCCCCTCCTCCCACCCCCCTCCCATAGCTGATGTGCAATTCCACTGGATTTTACAAGTGTCATTGATCAAGACCTATTTCCATATTATTGATAATTGTACTAGGGTGATCCTTTAGAGTCTACATCCCCAATCATATCCCCATTGAGCCATGTGATCAAGCAGTTGTTTTTCTTCTGTGTTTCTACTCCCACAGTTCTTTCTCTGGATGTGGATAGTGTTCTTTCTCATAAGTCCCTCAGAACTATCCTGGATTATTGCATTGCTGCTAGTAGGGAAGTCCATTACATTTAATTGTACCACAGTGTATCAGTCTCTGTATACAATGTTCTCCTGGTTCTGCTCCTTTCATTCTGCATCAGTTCCTGTAGGTTGTTCAAGTTCACATGGAATTGTGCCTTTGTTTTCTAAAAGGACCAATGATATCATGGGATGATGCCTTGACTTGTGTGTGAATTGGATTTGTGAGGCAGAGATGCACAAAGTCATCAGTCTCACTTTCTCTTCCAGAATCATTGAAGTCCAGGGGCAAGACACAAGTCAGGATGACTGTTGATGGCCCAGGATGCAGGGAATGGCCTTGGCATCTTCAATGTCTGACAAAACTCGAAGTGCTCCACAATGCCTGCTTCAGGTGCCTTCATGGCACTTGGAACAAATTGTTCTCATCCACCTAGGTTCTAAGAAGCCACACCTGGGGGAAACTGTCTTAGCAGACAGGCTAAACCAATTTGAAGTTAACCAAAAAGTCATGAATTAGGGGAATGTCTACTCCAAGCACGAGAAAACTTCCCCAACAGAATGAGCAATAGTGTGATAAACTCAAGGGGGAATATTTTCTTATCTTTTGCTAAGCTGTCTGATGAATTGTCTTTTGCTTTGAGCTAATGTGTCCTATGGCTTAGTAAAAGTAAGTATATCACTAGGAGCTCATGCACTTAGGCTTTTGAGCAGATGCTGACCCACAAAATAGTTTAAACTCTCTGGAGTCCCATGTGTAATCAGTGAGGCATTTTGTAGGCTACATACAGAAAGTAATCGTTCTCCACATGAACAAGTCTACTTACTGTTCCCTGTGTAAGAAATTATAAGATATTCCTTTTCCTGCCTTCATGACCTGACACAGCTGTCTTGGATTTCCTAATTTTCTTTCAGGTTTAATTCTTCCAGGTCCCACCTCCTTCAAGAGTCTTCTCCTGCCCTGCCCCAAAGTGTAGAGGCCCCATCCTATAAACGACTTTGTATTTGCTTTGTTCATACTTTCCTTTACTTATATGTCTTACCTCCAGTAGAATATAAGTGCGTTGAGGGTATTTTTGTTTTTCAAAACACTTACTATAGTGCTTTGCACAGAGTAGGTACTTAATACTTATTGATTTGAACTAAGTTTTTCAAACTGTCCATCTGGAGACAACTATAAAGAGTCAGTCAGTCTAACAGAACTCATTTGGGGCAACTAGATGGCTCAATGGATAGAAAGTCAGACCTAGAGAAGGGAGATCCTAAGTTCAAATATGACTTCAGACATTTCCTACTTTTGTGACCCTGGGCAAGTCACATAACCCCAATTGCCTGTCCCTTACTGCTCTTCTGCCTTAGAACCAAAACTCAGTATCTATTTTAAGACAGAAGGGGTGCTTACTATGTGCCAAGCACTAAGTGCTGGGAATAGAAAATAAAAGTAAAAAAGAAAATAATGCCTCCCCTCAAGGAGCATACATTTTAATAGGGGAAGACAATACATAAAAAGAAGTCAAAAAGTGGGAGGGGGAGAGACACAAGTACCAAGCTTGGGGGTGTGGAGAGAAATTATTTCCACACTCCTTAAATGGAGGTTCTGGGAGTAGTCATCCAATTAGAGGAAGAGGCCACAGCAATAGATGACTCTTCTAATATTTGAATTCCAGGGCTGGAATGAAAGTTCTGGGTGAAGCCCTAAGGCAGTGATGGTGAACCTTCTAGAATCTTTTAGACATTGCTTGCCATTCCCTGCCCCCAAGACCAAACACCCCTGCTACCTTACCCCAGACAGGGAAGGGAGAAAGGGAGGAAAGTAGCCTGGGTACTCCTTCGAGGAGAGGGAGTAAGAGCTTCTATTGGGCTGCTGGGTAAAGGGGCAGGGAGATATGGTGGAGAGGGAAAAGGGAGCAGCTCTTTGGAGTCCCTCTGCCTTTATAGTAACTAACTATGCCAGGGATGGCTCATGTGCCCTCAGAGAGGTCTCTGCATGCCATCTTAGGCACATGTGCTATAGGTTCACCATCATGGACCTAAGGAATGGTAGAGGAAGTCCAGAACTCAGCCTGGAAAGGAATGAGGAAATAAATAGTTTAAAAAGGAGGGAAGAAAGAGAAGCAGAGAGACAAATGGCATGAACAGCTGAGTGTTGTGAGATAATTACTAGAACTGACAGTCTCCTACTGAAGCTTTGAACATTTTGCTTTGCAAGAATCATTAGTTTTATTTTTGTTTCCTGTTTTATGTATTCCCTACCAAAATCCTCCTCCAGTGTCACACCATGGTGTAGGGGTGACCTTGGGCTCTAGAAAGCTTTGTCTGCCTTATACAAGCTGTGCCAAGGATCATAGAAGAAAGGCTGTATGTACAGGGTGAGTCATGGACTCTGTGTGCATTGTCTGAGGACAAGACTTTGGAGAAGCTCATTACCAGGTAATTCACATGTAGCAAGGGCTAAACCCTATTTGTAACATGGAGGTATCTTGTATAATTCAGAAGAGACATCTCTAGTCTCTTCTTTCCCCCTTCCTCAACCCTCAAAGGAAATCTTTCTTTTCTTTCCCCTTATTATAAGGGGTTTTTCCCCTAGATTATATCAGTACAATTTTCAAAAATTGTTTTCTGACATTTTGTGATCCATGTTCTCTCCCTCCATCCCACCCCTCCCTAAGACAGCAAGCAATATACTAAAGGTTGTATGTGTGTTATTATACAATATATATTTCCATGTTCATGTTGTGAAAAAAGACATACTAGAGAAAAATTCATGAAGGAAATAAGGTGAAGAAAGGGAAGAATAGTGTGCTTCAATCGGCATTCAGACTGTTACTTCTCTATAGCAGTGGAGAGCAATGGTTCTGATGACTTCAATTTGTATCATGTCATACAAGTCTTTCTAGGTCATTTTATTTTATTTTTGTGATCACCTCATTTGTTATTTCTTATAGAGCAATAGTTATTCAATTACAAACACATGCCATAATTTGTTCAACCATTCCTCAATGATGACATTCCTTCACTTTCGTGGAAACAGTATATTGTGGGACTCTGACTTTTAATCCACTCTGATCTCCTCTTCCATTTTATGGGTGAGTTCATCCCATTCACATTCATAGTTATGATTACTAACTATGTATTTCCCTCTTAAGGTACTTAATGTAATTAAGGGCAACAATGGGGTTAAACTGATTGAATTACTACATAGGGCAGTGATGGATTTCTTCACTACCTATTATGTGTGTTCATTGTGAAAATGGTATTTGGTAGAAAGGAAGTCAAGTCTTGAAAGCTTGGAATGCTATTTCCCCATTTTTTAAAAAAAGCAGTTAAAGTTTAGCTGAGGAGGACAATCTACTCTGGTAATGATAAAAGTTAATATTTAAATAGTACTTTAAGTTTTGCAGAATGTTTTATATGTTATCTCCTTTGATCTTCACAACAGCTCTGTGAGTTAGATGGTATGATTATACCCATTTTACAAATGAAATTGAGGTTGGGAGAAACCGATAACCAAAGCCAAATCACACAGTTAATAAGCGGCTAAGGCAGGATTTGTACTCGGATTTCCTGACTCAAAGTCAAACCCTCTTTTCCAACGTACCACCAGTATACCAGACCTGTGAAATCAAAGTCTCAAATTAAGGCCAGATATGTCTAATGTTTATGTCAATAGTACAACCCTAATATTTTTTTCCAAGCTATGGTCTTGTATTATCAATGGCCTTTCAGACACTTCAAAATGGATGCCCTATAGACATCTTAAATCCAACATGTCAAAATACAGCTCATTATCTTCCTTTCTAAATCCTTCTTTCTCCCCACCTTTCCTTTTACTATCAAGGACACCACGATTCTCTCAGCCACCCAGCACTGCAACCCAAGTGTTAGTCTCAATTCCTCACTCTTATTCACCCATCATATTCAAACTATTGGTCCAATCTTGCCTTTTCCCTTCACAGCATCTCCTGAACATGCCCTCTCTTCTCTCCTCACACAGCCTTGACCTTTGTTGCCTCTCACCGGAACTATTACAACCTTTGCTGCTTGGTCTTCCCACCCCAATCTATACTCTCCCCAAGTGTCAGAGTGATTTTCCTCAAATACAGCTACAACACTGTCATCCCCCTACTCGTAAACTACAGTGTTTTCCTATTATCTCCAGGATCAAATATAAACTACTCTGTTTGGCTTTTAAAGCCTTAACAATATGGTCCTTTCCCAAGAATCTTCCTCTTATCTTTTTACACATTATTCCCCTCTACATTCCATGCCTTTTCAATGGCCATTCCCCATGCCTGGCGTGCAGCCCCTTCTCACCTCTGCCTCCTGGTTTCTGTGACTTCCCTTGGCCTCTCTTGCCTCTCCTCTCAGATTACTTCCCATTTATACTGTATATATCTTTTATGTAGAGTCCATGGCTGTTTGTCTATTGTCTCTCCCATTAGAATGTGAGCTCCTTAAGGGCAGAGTTACTGTTTTTACTTTGTGCTATATTCTTTGTACAGTTCCTCTGGGTGAGTTTAATACAAATTGTACCCCCTTATTCTGTCTGAAAACCCATTTTGATCAGTATCACCCCCACTTTTTGACTGGGCAAGCCAGGTACTGTGGGAGGATGCCACGTATCTCGAAGCTCCGTAACAAGAGTTTGTTGAATGGTTGAAAGTTTTATATCTGTGTATATATATATAAAACTTTTAACTTGTGTGTAGACTTATCATATTTGTATGTGTATATATATACATGCAAAATATAAGCATGTAATATTTCAGTTCTTTTTTGTTTGTAGCTATATCTATGCATTTTTCTTTCAAATATATTAATAGAAAAAAATTATCCCCCCAAATTGCCATATTAAAATATCTACACAAATGTTTTTTTCAATCTTCACCCTGTTTTCCTCAGTTTCTTCATCTGTAAAATGAGCAAGAGAAGGAAATGGCAAGCCACTCCAGTATCTTGACCAAGAAAACCCCAAATGGAGTCTTGGAAATGTATTATGAATTGTCACCATCACTGTTCTGTATCCGTGTCCTTTTCACTGTTGTTCTTTTGCTAATATTTGAGTTATGGCTGGCATTCATGTTTTGACCAAACCAGGTAGAAGTGGAGAAGAGAAATACAGCCTCTATTTGGACCATTATAGTTTATCTATATACGCAGGTTCATGGCCCTGAACACCATGCTGGCAGTTATATATTATCCCATGCAGGCTGCTAAAAATAACTCACCCATCTGCTGACTTGCCTTTCTCACTTGCCCCAAACACAAGTTGGCTGGGTACTGACAGACAGCAGGAATCTGGCAGAGAGAACTTCCGACAGTTCTGCCATTGGTACAAATGGCCATCAATTCCCAGGGAAGTTGGAGGAACAAGCTTCTCGTTTCCAGGAGACACTCGCTTTCGGTGACCTTGAAAGCAAAAAAGTCGACATTGATAGATACTCTGCTGTGTGCAGACTATACTGAACCAAGGACTTGCCCTCCCTGCCCATTTCTGGGAATTTCCAACACTTGCCACTGCTCTCCAGTCTTGTTCGACTTTTTGTATATAGTGATCACACTCCAAGAAGAGAGATTCTTAGTCTAGAATCAATGACTTAAAATCATCTTTTTTCCTAAATGTATTTCAATATAATTAGTTTCCTTTATAATCCTACGTATTTTATTTTCTGCACTATTCTGAAAAGAGGCTCATAGGATTCATGAGACGGCCAAAGGAGTTCATGATACAAAAACAATTAAGAACCCTCATACTAGAGGTTTGGAGTGGCCAGATTTCACCATCATCTTTGTTCTCATGGGAAGGGGGAAAAGGAGAAAGACAAACTTCTGAGTTATGGTCTTCAGGCTATAAACCCAGAATTTTGGAGTTGAGGAATTTTAGGAACTCTAATTCAATCCTTCACCTCTCTACCAGGAGGATAGTAGCCTGTTTTCATCATGAATCCTCTGGAACCATGGTTGGTCTTTACGTTGATCAAAGTTCACAAGTATTTCAAAGTCGCTTGCCTTTATTATATTGTTATTATATAAAGAACTTTGATTGTTAAGGAGTTTAAATCTGTATCTTAACAGCTCCAACCCACAGCTCTTAGTTCTGCCCTGTAGGGCTAAGCAGAACAAGCTTAATCTGTTTTCAGCTTAACAGCCTTTCAAGTTCTAGAGGACTTCTGTTGTGTCCCTGCTAGGTTCTCTCCTCTCCAGGCTAAATATTTCCAGTTCCTTCTGCATCTTCCTATAACATTGAGTCTTGTTATTCTTTTGTCAATTGAGTTATATCCAGCTCTTTCTGACCTCATTTAGGGTTTTCTTGGCAAAGATCCTGAAGTAGTTTGCCATTTCCTACTCCAGCTCATTTTACAGATGAGGAAACTGAGGCAAATGGGGTTAAGTGACTTGCCCAGAGTCACACAGCTAGTGAGCATCCAAGTCTAGAATTGAACTCGGGTTCTCCTGACTCCAGGGTTGGCACTCTATCCATTGTGCCATCTAGCCAGCCTGACTTTGACTCAGAGCCCTTCATTACCTTGGCTGCTCTCCTTTGGATGCTCTCTAGTTTATCCATGTCCTTCCTACACAGCGGCACCTGGAACTGAACTCAATGTTCTAGCGCAGTCTGACTGAGACAGAGGATAGAAAAGTGATCATTTCTTTGTCCTAAAAGCTGGATATCTTGAGGCAATCCAAAATCATATTAATTTTTTGGGCCACCTAGATCCATAGATTCCCTTTTTCTCCAGAAAAATTGCTATATATTCAAGACTTGCCCATCCTATGCTTATGCGATGATTTTTTTTAGCACATTTTATTTATTTTTATATTTTTAGAAAACTCTTACCTTCTGTCTTGGAATCAAGACTGTATATTTGTTCCAAGGCAGAAGGGAGACAAGACTTGGGCAAAAGGGGTTAAGTGACTTGTCCAGAGTCACACAGCTAGGAAATATATGAGGTCAAATTTGAACCCAGGACCTCCTGTCTCTAGGTCTGGCTTTCAAACCACTGAGCCACCTAGCTGCCCTCCTTTTAATATATTTTAACTATAATGTTAGACTTTAAATTTCATTTTTTTAGATTCATTTCAATTGCCTAATCTATTAAGAAATGCTTGGATCCTGTCTTGTTATCTGATTTGTTAGCTATTCCCTCCCATTCAAAAATCAGATAAGCAAGTCATTGATAAAAAATATTAACTGGAACAGAGTCAAGCATAGATCCCTGGGACTCTCTATTGGAGTCAAGTTAACATCAAACCATCAAACCATTCATCGAGTCCAACCATTCAACCAGTTCTGAATCTACCTGATTGTCCTATTACCTAGACCACATCTTTCCATTTTTCTTTTCTTTAAGTATATTTTTAAAAGAAAGAATCTACTTTCTCTTCTTCCTACCCCATGCTTCTGTTAAGAAAACAAGAAGAAAAATTTTGTTACAAATGTGTAAAATCAAGCAAAGCAATTTCTCTCCTTAGCCTTGTTGCAACATGTGTGTATGTGTGGGTGTGTGTATAAAATCAATATGGGATTTGAGTCTTTTGCCTCCCTCAAGAAGTGTTTCATCATGAGTCCTCTGGAATCCTGACTCTCCATACTTTTTTCATAAGAATGGCATGAAATTCTTTATCAAATACTCTGCTAAAATCTAGGTATCTTCCAGGATGAGTAATCTCCCTGATCTAGCTTAGTATCCCTGTCAAAAAGGAAATAAGGTTAGTCTGGCGTGACTTTTCCTTCATGAAGCCAAGTGGACTCTGAGTTCACCCCTTCCTTTTCCAGTTGTTTACGTAGACATGCTCAACCCTCCCATTTTAGTAATGAGGAAACTGAGGCCAAGAGAGGAGAGCTAATTTGGCCAAGGTCATATAGTCACCAAGTAAAAGAACCTGGAGTTGAAGCCAGATCCCCTGACTTCCAATCCAATACTCTTCATATTATTGTAAGGGGATAGTCAAGAGACTTCTATGAGATAGTTCACATTCTCTTCTATTTTTTCAGTATTAAGATTTTGTTTTATTATTTCTTGATGTTGCATGTAATCATTAGCTTCCATTTGAGCAATTCTAATTTTACAGAGTTATTTTCTTCAGTAAAGTTTCTATCCCTTTAGCAAAGCTATTAATTCTCTTTTCAAAATGTTTGTATAACTCATTTCTTTCCCTGTTTTACCTCTGCCAGTTTTATTTGGTTTTTAAAATTTGTTTCTTTTTTTGCTTTTAAAAAAATCTCTTTAATTCATCTAAGAATTTTTATCGAGTGCTCTGTAAATGATTGATTTAATTATGAAGAGAGGATTCCATCTTCTAGACATCTCACTCTCTGCACGCCTGGTCCTGTACTCCAGCCTGTGTGTTCCCCATTCTCTGCTCCAAAGCTTCTTCTATCCATCCCCACTAGAGAAGCCACTAGAGTGGAGTTATTTATCTCTATGTCATATTTCCCCAAGAGGACGTGCTTCACAGCAGGTACCAGATAACAAGTCCATTAAACCACCATTTCATCTCACTGCATGAACTCCTCTATGCACTCAATAATGTTTATCTTCCCTTCATCCTGACTAGATGGTTTTAGCTCACCTTGTGGATATCATGAGGAAACTGTTGCCAGCAACCCAAGTTACCCAAACAACAGGATGACAACCCAACCACCTAGGGTTATGGGAGAGAGGATCAAGGAGGCAGAGATGAGCAAAATGAAGATCCCAAGGTATACATGCTGAGATGAAACCCCACATCCTCCCTGAATGACTCTCATCCTTTCTGCTTCAAATCACTACACACAAAAATGCACATTGCCCCCTAATTCCTGCCTGTCCCAGGTCTGCAGCACCATATGACAAAAGAATCAAGAAAAAAGGCTAAGGCAGTAGACTTTCCTCTGCTTATTCACTGAGATCTTGGTACAGAGCTAGCCTTAGGAATAGGGAGCTTAAGTGACTGCCTACCTGAGTTTGTACAAGTACAGGGTAACTAAAAAGAGTGTGTATACATATGATATATATGTTCACATGTGTGTATACATGTATAACATGTGTGTATATATTTAAAGAATACCAAGTTTTAATGTACTGCAAATTTGAAATGAGTCAGCAATGTGCTATGGCAGCCAAAAATGCTAATGAGACCTTGGACTACATCAGTGGAATGACAATATCCAGGAAGATAGAGGAGAGAGCCTTGCTGTCCTCTGCTCTGCTTAGACAACGCTTATAAGAATAGAACATGGTATAGTTTAAGAGATAAGAAATTCATAAAGGAGAGGGGAGGAAAGGGAAAAGGAGGGGAAAAGGAAGAGAGCAGATATAGAGTGGGAAAAGGGCAATAGAAAGAGGAGAAGAAAGAACACCAAAGATAAACTTTATAGACTCTCCACTTCTGGTCAGAGCCAGTCTCAGAGCCTAGACATATAGGAAGTTCCAGAATGAATGATGGTAGCTTTGGTGGGGCATTCAGCCAGGTATCAGGAGAGATCTTAACAGATGTCAGTCCAATTGTAGGGGATGGAGGCTGCCTCATTCCAAGCTCAGCTTCCCAGCATAGACCCAGCTGTTCAGCAAAGAAGCCACCACATACCATGTTCACCACAGAAATAGAAGGAGTTGATGCCAAGTAAAGTGGCTCAAGGGGTGTCACCATGTTTCCATGCTGAGCTCAGCACCAAGAGCCATGACTCCCACCACCAACTCAGCCTCAGGAAGTAAGAATAGTGATGGCACTACACTACAGTAAGGTAGTGAATGGAGACCCAGGAAGCTACCGATCAGTCACTTGGTCAATTGTTGAGGTTCAGATACTTTCGTTCCTCCCTACTACCAGTGAGTAAGGGCAGGAATGTTTAAGGAATCATCAGAGACTTCCCCTTCCTTTTCTTGGGAAGTGAGGAACATAGGTACAGAATATATGCTGTTAGATGTGGCAGCTGTATCAGTTGGTTTTTGCTTCAATTTCCTATTCAGAATTTAAACATAAGAAGTATGTCTATATGCATACATATGTGTATATGTATATGTATATACACATGTATTATAACACAAACATAAAATTATATATAAATTTATGAATCTCCAATTCATACCACTTGAGTCAGTTGTTTTTGCTTACCTGTTTTTCTTTGTTAGAATGGAAGGCATCACACTAGGAGAGGGTTGGAGGCAATATAGGTAGAAACAACTGTGATGTAAAAAGAAGTAGCAATAACATTTTTATTATTAACATCAGGTGAGGGACATGGGTTCTGAAATCACAAAACCTACACTCAAATTCTGCTTCTGATACTACCTGTGGAACCTTAGATTAGACATTTAATCTCATTGGGCCTCAACTTCCTCAACTGTAAAACAAGAAGGTAGACTAAATATACACTAAATCCCCTTTTAGTTCTATGATCTTGTAAACCTTTCTTCAAAAAAATGGGCAAATTGATGAATGGATAGATAGACATAGGCAGGCAGATAGATAGATAGATAGATAGATAGAAGGAAAGAAGGAAAGAAGGAAAGAAGGAAAGAAGGAAAGAAGGAAAGAAGGAAAGAAGGAAAGAAGGAAAGAAAGAAAGAAAGAAAGAAAGAAAGAAAGAAAGAAAGAAAGAAAGAAAGAAAGAAAGAAAGAAAGAAAGAAAGAAAGAAAGAAAGAAAGAAAGAAAGAAAGAAAGAAAGAAAGAAAGAAAGAAAGAAAGAAAGAAAGAAAGGAGGAAGGGAGGAAGGGAGGAAGGAAGGAAGGAAGGAAGGGAGGAAGGAAGGGAGATAGATAGATAGATAGATAGATAGATAGATAGATAGATAGATAGATAGATAGATAGATAAGTATGAGAACCCTGCTGATAATAGTGATCTTGAAACTAGCCATCTTAATTCTGAGATAACCAGAATGGGCACCATTGATAGGAATTATCCAGAAGAACAAGGCAGGTTTAAGGAAATTCCTCCATCTAGTAATTCCTTATCTTCACATGTAAGCCTCCCTAGAGGCTCTATACTTGGGGAATCAAGAAAAGTTCATCCCCTCTGTCTGTGTCTTAAGAGAACTGGATTCCCTGGTATGATTCCTTGTTTGTTTTGTCAATTAGCTGGAATAAGCCAAGGTTACTGTCTGCCTTTCACCCCATACCTGAAAAATGATATCTGCTTCTCATTACTTTAGGAAGTATCTCCCTCTGCAACTTTCTTTTCCTAGTTTCCAATTGTAAATCTAGTCCAAACAGACTAAAGCTGCAAGCAAGTATTAGATGTGGGGAAACTGCTGTTGGGAGTCCTGTGGGGCTCCAGACCTGGCAGCAGCCAAAATAATTTTGAATCTAGTTTTATAGAGATGGAGTCTCAATCCAGAGTGAGCATGTTAAACCAGGTAGAACGCAAGGGCTTAGGTCAAGTCACTGTAGAAAGACAAGGGTTAGACCCATGAATAGTATTGACTAGGTAGAGTAGGTGATCTGGGAAAGAAATTAGTCATGAGAAGCAGGAGATTCCAGGCTGAGAAAGCAGATGTTCCCAGTCTTGGTGGTTCACTTATAGATGAAGTTCATAAATCTACTGTGCTCCTAACATCTCTTGCTTGCAGCATCTCTGATTGAATCTCTCCCCTATTCCAAGTACTAAATATCATTTCATATCAGTATGTCCTCTTGTGGGTATGAATAAATCAAGACTCCTGGGGCAGTAAAAATAAAGTAAAATATAAAAATTATAAAGTAAAATATATAAAATATAATAATAAAGTAAAATATGGATTGTGCTGCCTAATACTTTCGAGCTAAAAAATATAACTTCTGTGTCTCTTGATAGTTATAGAATTGGAGAGAATGTAGAAACCTCAGCAGAAACCTAGTTAAACTTCTTTGTTGTTGTTGAGGTATTTCAGTCATATCTGACTCTGTGTGACCCCATTTAGGGGGTTTTGGCAAAGACACTGAAGTGATCTGACTCCTTTTCCAGCTCATTTTACAGGTGAGGAACTGAGACAAACAGGGTTAAGTGACTTACCCAGTACTCTATCCACTGCACCACCTCGCTGCCTGCCAATCTTCTACCAAATGATTAATGCCCTTTAAAATGTCCCTTATGATCATCCAGCCTCTGCTTTAGACACACCCTCAGTAATAAGAAATTTATTAACACCTCAGGAAGATCAGCCCATTTTGAGACAGCTAGAATTATAATGGAATTCTTCTTTATATTGATCCAAAAAATACGTCTCCCTGTAAATTCTACACATTGGTCTCATTAGATTGGAAGCTCATTGAGGGCAGAGATTACTTCAGTTTTTTTCGTTGTATTCCCAGTGGCTAGCATACAGAAGGCACCTAATAAATGTTTGTTGATTGGCTGATCTCAATTCTAATCTCTCTAATTTCTAATAACAAATAGCCACTTTTTTTCCCAGATGATAGCCTTTCCAACCCTTGAAGATACACATTTGCTCCAAGTCTCTTCTTCATGGTAAATATCCCAACTGCTTCACTGAATCCTCATATGGCATGACCTCCCTTCTCCTCACCACTATCATTGCCTCCTTCTGGATATACTCCAGCTTGGCAAGTGTCCTTCCTAAAACACAATGGACCAAACTCAACACAGAGTCAGGTGCGGTCTGATCTGGGCAGAGGTCAGCAGGACACTGACCTTACTCTTCATCAAACTCTGCTCTTTGGGCTTGAAAACAATTGGCTTCTAGAGAAGAGTGGAATGGACTAGTCTGGGAGGAGATTTCTAACTACTACAATTATTAGTTAGCATTCAAATAGTGCTTTGCCAAGTACTTTATGAATATTATTTCATTTTATCCTCCCAACAACCCTGGGAGGCAGGTGTTATTTTTATCCCCATTTCAGAGATAAAGAAACTGAGACAGATAAATTAAGTAACTTGCCTAGGATCGCATAGCTAGACAGTATGTATCTGGGGTCAAATTTGAACTCAGATCTTCCTGACTCCAAATCCAGCCTCTAGCCATTGCACTAACTGCCAGACCACAGTAGGGGAAAGCCTCCTTTCTCTGGTATGATGGAAAGGGAGTTGAATTGAGAGTTATTGGACCCAAGATTTCCATTTCATCTGTAAAACGAGGTGATTGGCCTTGAAGATCTCAGAGTTTTCTTCCAACTTTAGATCTACGCCTAAAGAGCATCTAGGTAGCAAACTGGATAGTGCCAGGTCTAGAGACAAGAAATCTTGAGTTCAAAATCTCCTCTCAGACACTTCTCAGCTGTGTGACCCTGGACAAGTCACTTCACCCCTATTGCCCAGCCCTTACCACTCTTCTGCCTTGGAACCAATATAGAGTATGGATTCTAAGAGAGAAGGTAAGTGTTTAAAAAAAAAAAGGAGAGAGAGAATTAGGCAGCAATGCTAGTTCAGTCATAGATTTGCTAGCATCCGCCTCTGACACTCACAAATGGGACCACCCAGTTGGGCATTGCCATGGCCCCTCCCTTGGTTTATAGGTGTTACTCTTGCTCCTTAGCTACAATGTCAGCTCCTAGAGGGGAGGACCTTGTCTGTAACCTTAATTGTGTCCTGGTAACTAGATAGTACAGAGGAAAGAGCAGAGCCTGGAGTCAGCAAGTCACTGTTTAGTCATTTCAGTCGTGTCCAACTCTTTGTGACCCCATCCGGGATCTTCTTGGCAAAAACACTGGAATGGTTTGCTATTTCCTTCTCCAGCTCATTTTACAGATGAGAAAAGTGAGGTAACCAGGGTGAATTGACTTGCCCAGGGTCACACTGCTAGCATCTATCTAAGGCTGGATTTGAACTCAGATATTCCTCACTCCAGACCCGGTGCTATCTACTTGTTCCTGAACTCAGGAAGATCGTAGTCCAAATTCAGTCTTAGACACTTCCTAGCTGTGTGACCCTGAATGAGACACTTAATCTCAGTGTGCCTCCACTTGCCCAGCTGTAAAATAGAACTAGAAAGAATCTACCCCCCAAGTCTTCCATGAGGATCAAATGAGATAATATTTGTAAAGCGGTTGTCATAATTCTTGGCACATAGACTCATTTAAATTCTTATTTTCTCACAAAAAAAAACAAGTGCTTGATCACATGGGTCAATGGGGATGTGATTGGGGTTATAACCCCTAAATGATCACCCTAGAGCAAATGTCAGTAATATGGAAATAGGTCTTGATCAAAGACACACGTAAAACCCAGTGGAATTGTGCTTTGGCACAACTGGGGCTGGGGGGAAGGGAGGGAAAGAACATGATTTTTGTAATCCTGGAAAAATACTCTAAATTAATTAATTAAATAAAAAATTTTAAATCAATTCTTAATTTTCTTCTAACAGGTTAAGATCTTAGAGCTGCAAGGACCTTTAGAAGTCATCAATACCTCATTTTACAGAAAAGGAAACTGAGCCCCATAGATATGAAGTAATTTGCCCAATATCATACAACTAGTAAGTACTAGAGATGGGACTTGAACCCAGGTCTTTTTTTTTTTAATCCTTCCCTTCCTTTTTAGAATCACTACTGTGTATCGGTTGCAAGGCACAAAATCTAGGCAATGAGAGTTAAGTGACTTGCCCAAGGCCACACAGAAAGGCAGCATCTGTGTCCACATTTGAGCCCACACCTCCCTTTTCTAGGCTTGACTCTTAATCTACTGAACCAACCAGCTGCTCCAAACCCAGATCTTTGACACCAGAGCCACACCAGTCTCAAATTAATCCTTGGTCATTTCTGCCAACACTGCAGAAGCTATAAGATAGCAAAGAGTCACGGCCAGCCTCCCCAAGGGATCAGCGTGTTCCATCTTCATTGTCAGTCTTCTGTACAGGGTGGACAGTCCCCCCCATCCCCCCAAGTCTCTTCAGGTTCTCAGTCTCTGTGACTCTGACCTCCAGATGCCTGGCGCAGGGTTGCAGCCCTCTGTGTCACAGAGAGAAAATGAATAAGCATATTTCCACCTCCATAGGCATCCTTTTCTTCTCTCCATCCCCTCTACCTGATCTGGGCGCTGAATCACAACTGATGTGCTGGTGACATCATGATCTGTTGCTATGGCCCCGTGTGTCTCCTGGAGCCAGGGGACCTGATAGAGAAAACGTCAGGCTGACTAATTATTAATAGTAAAGAGGAAATTGGCAGATAAATGTGCTGTAAATCTCTTGACTGCTGGTTTCACAGGGGGAGGGAGAGGATGGAAGTCAAGATCCGTTTTGTGACAGAAGAGAAGCAAGAGGAAGTGATTTCCTAGTCCAACCCCCTCAATTTTTAGATGAGGAGACTTGAGGTCCAAAAGGGATGACTCATTCGCCTAGGATCACACAGGTGGGAAGTAAGAAAACCAGGTTCTGAACTTAGATTCTCTGACTCTAAATCCTCTCTTTTCTCCAGTATGCCTAACAGCTTCAGAGAGAAAAGAGTTTAGGAGAAACAAAATACAATCTTAACTTAAATTTAGTAATTATTTTCCCCAGTGATTGCAAAGGATGGAGTGACATGGACCCTCCACTGCTATTTTTACCCTCATTTTTTAATAGACCCTTACCATCTGTCTTAGAATCAATACTGGGTATGGATTCCAAGGCAGAAGAGTGGTAAAGGCTAGGCAATGGGGGTTAAGTGACTTGCCCACAGTCACACAGTGAGGAAGTATCTGAGGTCACATTTGAACCCAGGACCTGGCTCTCAATCCTCTAAGCCACTTAGCTGAACCCCTTCATTTTTTATTTCCTAGAAACTAGATCTGGCTCTCATTAGACAATAACTTTATGTATTGCTCTAATATTATCCTACCTTCTGCAAAAAAAGTCTTTCCTAGTCCTTCTTAATGTTCGAGCCTTCCCTGAGACTACTCCTGATTTATCCTGTCTCAATCTCATTTGTATGTAATTGTTTGCATGTTGTCTTCCCCTTTAGACTGGACAGCAGGGACCGCCTTTTGCTTTCTTGGCATCCTTAGCACTTAGCACCATGTGAGGCACAGGTAGGCATTTAATAAACTTGTGGATTTGACTTGACTTTGGATTCTTTATTCCATTCAAAATATTTACTTGAAATTTCTCTCCTCTCCTCAAACTCCTAACTCCATTCCTCTTAAATAATCTAACATCCTACCATATTCCCTCCATATCCTTTGTGTTGAAGCCTCGTTGTTTAAAAGGTCTCCTCTTGGGGAAGAGTCTCGCTTCTCTTCCTTCATCCCAGCTAGTAAGACTGGGAAAGTCTTTGTATAAGCTAAGGTTCAGGACCCTAAATTCTGGGCTTATATAGGCTGAGTGGCCCCCAAGATGTCTCTCTTTTGGGCTTGTTTTGTATCCACCCAAAGTTGCCCCTGGGAAATCTCAGAACATAGATTGTGTCTAGATCAATCAATTCATCACTGAACTAAATCAATGAGTTCATCAATTAAGCATCTACTAGGTTCTAGGTACCATACTAAGTTACAAAGGATAAAAAGGCAAAAGTAAAGAAGCCCCCTGACCTCAAAGAGCTTCCACTCTAATAAGGGAGACAACAGTACCTCTAAGTCTGAGTGAATGCAATCTATTCAACTGAGTGCAAGGTGGCTTGAGCAGGGAAGGCACCAGAAAAGGCATCACAAAGAAGCTGGTGATTCTTAGAGGCATAGAGATAGGAGAGGGCAGCAAAATGGGCTAATATGGTTAGGTGAGTCATGCAGAAGAAGACTGAGGAGGTAAGAAGCAGCTGGGTTAAAAATAATTTCAGTGTCAGAAGAGCCTTTATTTGACCCTTGGGACAACAGAGAGTCAGAGACCTTTGGTGACTAAGGGGGTGGGAGGTGCTATACCAGAGATAGAAAGAAGCGGAAGATTTTAGGCAGAGAGATAAAATAGGAGGCTATTGCGATAGTCTGGATAAGAGGGGATGAGGGCTTGCCTTAGGATGGTGGCTGTATGAGTGGATTAAAGATGGATGTGAGAAGTGTTGGGGAGAAAGAAAGCAATTTTGGTGACTCACGATTATATGAGGTAAGTAAGTAAAGGAGTCTAGGCTGTCTATCAAGTTGTGGACTTGAATGACTTGGAAGCATAGTGGTACCCCAGCCATAAGAGGAGAGTTCAGGAGGAGGATGACTTTTGGGGAAAGACAATGAGTTATGTCCGAGGCATGTTAAAATTGATATGTCTACAGAATACCCATTTGGAACTGTCCAGTAGGGAGATGTTGATGTGTAAGTAGAATTCAGACAAGGGACTGAGTCTGGAAATCTGGGTGTTATCTGGATGGAGAGGAAGGAAAGAAAGAAGGAAGGAAGGAAAAGGAAGAAACAGAGGAAGGGAGGGAAAGAAGGAAGGGAAGGAAGCAAGGAGGGAGAGAGAAAAAGAAGGAAGGATGGAGGAAGGGAGAAGAAGAAGGAAGGAATAAAGGAAAGGAAGGAAGAGAGAAAGGATGCCCCTTTCAGCAGAACAATCCTCTTAACTCCTGGCCCATCTTACTTCTTCCAGGTTCTAATTGTGGAGGGGTTTGAGGGATGGTGAGTGGGTAGATAAGGGGATTGGCAGGGTGGTTCTTTCCAAGGGAGTAATCTAATCTTTCTGCTCTACTTTTTCACTTAGCTTTTTTCAGATTCTCAATAACGAAGCTAAAAA
Source organism: Monodelphis domestica (assembly GCF_027887165.1). NCBI lineage: Eukaryota > Metazoa > Chordata > Mammalia > Didelphimorphia > Didelphidae > Monodelphis > Monodelphis domestica. The sequence continues at coordinate 582,591,621 of NC_077227.1, read as the reverse complement.
GAAACCAGAGTAGGCAAGATTGGGCAGGGGGGAATGGGGGTCAAGGGCAAGAGTAGAAGTGATTCAGATAAACAACTCTATTTTGAAGGGAAAATCTCCTCCTGATTCCACTATACCAGTTTTCCCTCTGTTCTTCCTCAGCTTGCCTTAGAGACCATGAGAAATACAGTGTTCATATTCTCAGCTCCCTAGGGATGAGTTCAGTCTCCAAGCTACTCTCAGAGATCAGTCTTTGCCACAGAATTCATCTCTTAACATTTCTAAATATTTTAATCCCTTTCTTAAAGCTCCAAGCTTGCTGTCTTCAAGTCTGTCACATTGATCACTAGCCCTGAATCATTCCCAAACTCCCTGAGTCTACCCCTCTTTCCCTTCTCCCTACCAACACACTGGGATATTTCATAGAACTTTTTTTTAGGGGGAAAGAATGAATTCAGAAATAAAATATACCCTTCTTCCAGTCAATCAATCAACAAGCATTTATTACATCCCAAGCTCTGTGCTAAATTCTGGGGATAAAACGCATAAGAAAAAACTGTCGTTGCCTTCAAAGAGCATACATTCTAATAGGAGAGACACCAGGTACACAAATAATTATATACTATATATAATGTATGAATAAATAATTATATACATGCAGAGTAGGGGCGAGATGGATTTAATGGGAAATGCAGTAGCAGCAGATAATACCTGTTTATTCATTCATCTGCCTTCACAACCTCAGTGCCTTCCCTGATTCCTCACTCTCACTCACCATCCATATCCAATTTATTGCCAAATTTTATTTCTAACCTGGATCATTCTGTTGTTATCCTTGTTCAGGCCCTTGTCATCTCTCTCCTTGACTATTAAATGGCTGCCCTCTCCCCACTCCAATATATCTTCAGCTGCCAAAGTGGTTCTCCAAAAATGTAAGTCCATGTATGTCACTCACCTACTGAATAAACTCCAATGGCTCCCTATTACCTTCAGGTTCAAAATAAATATTCAATTCTCTATAATCTGACTCTTACCTACTTTTCCAGTCTTTTTGCATACTTTTTCCCCATATGATCTCATAGTCCCACCATATTACCCTTCTAATTGTTCTTTACAGGTGCATATAATGCAGGAAAATGATATTCCATTCTCAATCTCTATGGGTTCGCCCCAGCTGTTCTCCATTTCTGGAATGGACTCCCTTTTCACCTGAATATCTTGGAATTCATGGTTTCCTTCAAGACTTAGCTTACTCCCACCTTCTGCATAAAATCTTACACGATCCCCCAGCTACTAATGTTTTGCTTATCCCCAACAGCCTTATATTCACTTTGCATATGTTATATGCATATTTTATATGTACATATTATGGTCTCCATTAGAATGTAAGCTGGAGAGAAAATACATGCATTTTTCACTCTTTAAAAAAAAACAAAAAACTTTCGTAAAGCAAGAACTTTCTTTTTTATTACAGTTGTATCTAACTCTTCCTGACCCAACTTGGGGTTTTCTTGGCAAATTGACAGGAGCGGGAAAATGAAGCAAACAGGGTTAAGTGACTTGCTCAGGGTCACATAGCTTGTAAGTATTTGAGGCCAGATTTGAACTCAGGAAAATGAGTCTTCCTGACCCTAGGCCTGGCACTCTATCCACTGTGCCACCTATATGCACCCTTCTTTTTTTACCTCTGTTCCCCAAAGCTTAGCACAGAATCCAGTACCTAGTTGGAGCTGAATAAATGTTTTTGCTTGCTTGCTTGAAACTAACTTAGTTATTTCTAGTTGCAATGATGGTTGGCAGCATATTGGTATTTTGTCCCTACTCTCCCATGCTTATTTTGTACTGTCTAAATATCATCTCCTTAATGATTTAAAACTCCACAAAATAAAGGATGCTGGTTTATTCTAGTTAAGATGATGTCTTTCTTTGAGTAGGAAGCATAATAAATGTTTGCCAAATTGAATGGGATGAAATTTTCCAAGGTAAGGGTTCAATCCTTCCCAGATTTCCCTGAGAAGAGACGTGGCAGGGCACCTAATGAAAACTTGAATCCACCAAGTTGTTTCGACTTTGCAGGTGCCCAGGGCTTTGTCCCAGGTGCCAAACTTTAGAGGCCGACAGCACTTAAGTCCTCCAGCAGCCTAGAAACAACAGAGCTTAAGTAGCAAGAATTGTTGCTGTTCCATCCTGTCTGACTCTTTACGGCATCATTTGGGGTTGGCTTGGCAAAGATACTAGAGAAATTTACCATTTCCTTCACCAGCTCATTTTACAGATCAAGAAACTGAGGCCAATAGGATTAATTGGCCAGTGTCACACAGCTAGTAAATATCTGAGGCCAGATTTGAACTCATGAAGATGAGTCTTCCTCATCCCAAGCCCTGTATTCTATCTGCTGCACCACCTGCTGCCCTTATTAACAAGAACATTTAGTTAAAATAGGAAGCTACTAGATGGTATAGGCTTCCCACCCCAAATTAATTTCTCTTTGGCCCATCAATCTCAGCCCTGTACCAGACTTGTTGACAGAATACATTTAATGCAGTTTATCCTAAGTGCCAAAATTGATAACTATGGCTCTGAGTCCAAGCCCCATTTCTAGATTCAGGTTTGAATAACATTTGTTTTGAAATAAATTTTGTGATTTCTAGTTGCATTGAGGGTTGACGGCTATGCACAGGGTATGACCACTGAGCCAGCTAGCTCCCTGCATTATATACTTGAAAATATACCTTTGGGGTGAAGAATTGGAAAGCAAGGAGCTACCTATCAATTGGGGAGTGGCTGAGTAAATCACAGTATATGACTGTAAAGGAATACTATTGTGCTGTAAGAATGGTGAGCAGGAGGAGCTCAGAAAAACCTGGAAAGAATTAAATGAACTACAACTAAGTGAAATAAGCAGAACCTGAAGAACATTGTACATAGTGGCAGGAATGCTGTATGATGAACATGAATGAATAATTAGCTATTCTCAGCAATACAACGAATGATCCAAAACAATCCCAAAAGACTGAGGATAAAAAAGGCCACATCAGTTTCCAGAGAAAAAACTGATGAATTCTGAATCCAGACCACAGCAAACTTTTTTCACTTTCTTAATTTTTTTTTTTGGTCCGAGTTTCCTTCCACAAAAGGATCAACATGGAAAAACAGTTTACAAGATTTCACATATGAATTCTACCATCTCATCTCAGCAGTGAGTGTGGGGATAAGGAGGAAGAGAATTCAAGACTCAAAATGACTTTTAAAATGTTGGAATGTGTTTTTTACAGGTAATTGGCAAAAACGAAAAGGAAAAAAAAAGAAAAAGAAAAGATACTTTTAAGCCACAAGATTTTGAACCATGTCCCTTAGGACTTTGGGGTTCCTCAGTGCAGTCCAAGAGTTTTCACAAAGCCAAAAATTGTTATGGTAGTCAGCACACACAGTGAAGCCAATGGCTACCCCAACTGTTGAAGATTGATTTCATGACTCACACTAGCCCCAAAGCTCATCATCCGGTGGCCATCCCACTAGTTATGATAGAGAACCTCTGAATTTAGCTCTGACAATAATTACCCAAATGGTTCCTGGACCCATATTTGTTTGTTTGTTTTTTTGTAAAGAAATATATTTTATTTTCCCAATTGCATGTATTAACAATTTTCCATGTAAGTTTTCTGAAATATATGATCCAAATGTCTCCCTCCCTCTCTTCTATATTTCCCTTCTTCTCTTCCCTACCCCTTCCCAGGGCTCCTAAGCAATTTGATCTGGGTTTTACAAGTATTATCATGTAAAACATATTTCCATATTGTTCATTTTGGTAACAGAATAACCATATAAAACCAAAACCCCAAAATATAAGCCCAAATAAACTAGCATCAAAAATCAGAGGTAGATAGCATTCTTTGTCATAAGTCCCTCAGAATTGTCCTGAATGGTTAACTTGCTGGGAGTAGCTCAGTCCAGCACAGTTGACCATTCCACAATATTGATGTTCCCCCAGTTCTGCTTGTTTCACTCTGCATCAGTTCAGGTCTCTCCAGCTCTTTCTGAAATCCTCCTGTTCATCATTCCTTACAGCACAAGAGCATTCCATCACCATCATATAACACAGTGTGTTCAGCCCTTCCCCAATTGAGGAACATCTCAATTTTCAACTCTTTGCCACCACAAAAAGAGCACCTATAAATATTTTTCTACAAGTAAGTCCTTTCCCCTCCCCTTTTTAAAAAAATCTCTTTGGGAGGCAGACTAGTAATGGTATTACTGGGTCACTGTTTTATAGCCTTTGGGGCATAGTTCCAAATTGCTCTACAGCATAGCTGGATCAGTTCACAACTCCACCAACAATGTATCAGCCCTGGACCCATATTTGAAGACCTTCCGATGAATAGGGATGGAAATAACTTTCATTCTGCTCGCCTAGCCTTTAAGAACCAAACCGTGATGCACCTCGATCCAATGGTTCATTTAACTGAGCACCAGACGGAGCCTGAGCACTCTCCCTTCAAGAATTTGTTCACACCCAAGCCAGAGCCTCTTAGAGCTGAGGTTTGACTCAATCGGTCAGCAAAGGCTCAATTCTTTGACCTTAAAGCCCTTCCGCTCCAGATGAGGGCATCTGGAACAGGAGCTTGGAAGGCCCTCCTGTCCCCTGCTGAGGGTACTAAAGAAACCGCCTCCCCCACTGGAAAACGACTCCAAATCCAGCCATCCAGGAGGCTCAGTGAGGCCAAAAGCAGCCGTTTGCTCGCCCCCTGCCCCTCCCTGCCTGCCTCTTCCTCCTGCCGCACATCCATGCCAAGCACCAAGAATAGCCCCTCGCGGGGGGAAAGAGCAGGGTAAAAAAAGATCTTAATTACAGCTGCCGTTTCTGAGCTTCCCCTCCCCTCCCCCTCTCTCCTCACCCCCACCCCCACCCCCACCCGAGACTAGACGCCTTGCCCTGGCTTGTTCTGCGGCATGAATGTCGGGCAGAGGCCATCCGGAGCCCGACTACTCCTCGGGAGGACAGGCAGGCTCTTTCAGAAGCTTGGCTCCCAGGGCCATGCTGGCTCCCATTTTCTCCCTGGAAGTCTCTTTAACAAAGCCCCGAGATCAGTCAGAAGCAGACTCTCATACTTTGGGGACTGAGAGGGAAGCCATTTTCTCCTAAGATGGGTTCGAGGTCAGACGTCATCCCAGGACCCAGTTTCCAACGATGAATTTGCTATACTTACAGCTACTCCCTAAGGTAGGTCATGTGCTCTCATTATACCCATTTCACAGGTGAGGAAACTGAGTCTCAGAGAGGGGCCATGCATAGAAATAAGTGGTATATGAGAGTCAGTCTTCCATGTCTGAAGCACTTTTAAAATTTCCTAATATAATAAATAATATTTATAATAAATATTATATAATGTATAATAGACTAATAAATAAAATTTCCTAAATGTTTCCTAATATAAACGCCAAAAAGGAATATATGTAATATATATTATATATAATAAAATAATAAATAAAATTTCCCAAGTTTCCTAATATAAACTCCAAAAAGAATAATATAAACTCATTCTGTGGGACTCTCCCTACTTCCAGCTAGGTTGACCTCTCAGGTTTTTCTCTCCCTGTTATTGGATGCCCAGACAAAAAACAGCCTCATGTGTGTACCCTGTCCTACCCTGCCAATGGTTAGCACACAGCCGGACCCACCCATCCACCCACCTCTCTCCCCACCACAAGCCATATTTTACCAAGCAAACATCAGCAAGCCAACATTTTTGTGAGTGCCCCCCTAGAGACCACAGCTGGGCTGGGTCTCCATAGACCTCTGGGACACCTGACTGCCCTTTTGAACTCCAGTGAGCAAGTAAGACACGACCAACCACCCTCCTCCTGAGAGCCTGGCCCAGAGCTTGGCACCTAGTAGGCACTGAATAAACATTTACTGATTGATGGACTTAAAAAGCCTCTAAGGGAGGTAATAATGCGATCAGACGCTCTGGAAATTGAACTGTGAGTCGGTCTGTCACTTTCCCAAGAGGACCAGGGACCATCCTGAGAAGGATGCCCGGCTTTCTAAAGGTGGGCTGAAGGGAGCCAGGCTGGCACGAAGTCATCAGCCCCCTCTCTCCTCCACAGTCATCAAAGTCCAGTGGCGAGGCAAAAGCCAGGCCAGCTGGCCACGGCCCGGGGCTCAGCAGATGGCCTCAGCATCTTCCACGTCTGACCAGGCTCTAAGCACTCCACAGTGCCTGCTGCAGCCGCCTTCATGGTGTTGGGAACAAATTGTTCCGATCCCCCCATTCCACCAGGGGAAAATCTTTCGTGCCTGCGGATAAGCATCCCCACTTGTTGGTTACCCTCAACCTGGTTTAACCTATCTGCCAAGGATGCTTTCCTGGGCTTTGGCTACGGCATCTTGGAGCCATGGGTGAGAGTTGGATGAGAAATGGACACCCCAGATGGATGAGCAGCACTGACAAGGGAGGTTCAGGGAGGATTAGCACCTCTTCGGTGAGGGCTTGTCAGAGGAGTACCAAAAGCCATAATGAGCCCTCTCCTTGAAGGGCTTTCTGAGATGATACCTTGAACTCAGGAAGACCCGAGTTCAAATTCAGCTTTCAACACTCATTCTGTGTCCCTAGGGGAGGCACTTAACCATTGTACTTCTCAGGATCCTTACCTATAGAATGGGGATATAACAGTGATTCCTCCCAGAATTATGATGAGGGTAAAATGGAGTCATATTTGTAAATCTCTTTGCGAATATTACTTGCCATCTCAGGGAAGGGAGAGGGGAGGGAAAGGGAGAATTTGGATCACAAAATGTCAGAAAACAAATGTTAAAAATGTCCCCACGTGTATTGGGACAAAATACGATAAAATAACGTTAGCCCAATCTTGAATCCCTAGCTGATCTCTAGGGATGTTTGTCAGCATGTTGCTACCTGGCCTTTTTAATAAAATCCTTTGAATTCTCTTTTTAAAAGAAATCTCAGGGACAGCTGGGTAGCTCAGTGGATTGAGAGCCAGGCCTAGACATGGGAGATCCTAGGTTCAAATCTGGCCTCAGACACTTTCCAGCTGTGTGACCCTGGGCAAGTCACTTAACCCCCATTGCCTAGCCCTTACCCCTCTTCTGCCTTGGAGCCAATATACAGTATTGACTCCAAGATGGAACATAAGGGTTTTAAAAAAGAAAGAAGGAAAGAAAGAAAAGGGGGGGGGGGAGGAAGGAAGGAAGGAAGGAAGGAAGGAAGGAAGGAAGGAAGGAAGGAAGGAAGGAAGGAAAGAAATAAAAAGGAATCTCTTTGCAAACCTTAAGCACTATATAAATGCTATTATTATTATTTCCTGACCAGCCACCCCCAGGCAAAATTGAACATTCTCTCCCCTCAAATTTTTCCTAGAACTTTGCTCATATGGAAACCAATGTGAATTTGGACAAAGTAAGCAGCCAGAGCTCCCTTAGAAACTTTTGAAGACTCCAAGAATAAAACAGTTCCTTACTTAGAAACTCTAGAAACAAAGGGAGCTCTGAGTGCATATTCTGTACAAATCCACATTGAACTTTGACCTCATCTTTGGACTTATCATATGCTAACTTGTGTAGCTCATGGAGAAGCTCTGGAGGTGTTTTGTTCCATTTTTTTTTTAAGCCCTTATCTTCTGTTTTAGAATCAATACTAAATTCTGGTTCCAAGGCAGAAGAGCGGTAAGGGCTAGGTAATTGGGATTAAATGACTTGCCCAGGGATACAGTTATCTAAGACTGGATTTAAACCCAGGACATCCCATTTCAAGACCTGGCACTCTATTCACGGAGCACCTACCTGCCCCTCTTGGTTCCAATTTCAGCTCTTACTGGCAATGGGACTACCTAGAGGAAGACATTTCCCCCTCAGGGACCTTAGAAGCTGTAGCCCTAAGGGTTTAGGAAGCCATTGGCTTAAGCCCTCCTTCCATGGCATGCTTCCCAACTAGTTACAGGTATGGCATTGGTGGACATCACAAGGAGTGCATATTCTCCCCTATGTTCTACCTTGGTCCTGGGGAGAATGGGCGCAGTCTTAAAGTGGCTTCATTGCTGAGCTGCTGTCAAATAGTCCTCTAGCTGGCGTTGAGCTGGCTCACTGGGTTTAGCGGCCACCTAACTCTGGAACCTCCAGAGGCTCATTCTTCGAACTTTTCAACGCTTGTAAAATGCCAGTTATTTCCAATAGTTTTCCTAACATCAGGGAAAAAATACTTACGCCAGTAACAGAGGTCATAGTAGAACTATGTGAGCCAGAGGCCCCCTCACAGACCTGGAAGATAACAGCAAGGGAGGCAGGCAAAGAAAAGGCAGTGTGACCAGTGAGTGCCTCTTTGATTCAAAGCCCAATCAGAAAAGGTTCTCTCAACTGTGGGAGTAGAAATGCAAAAGAAAAACATGATGGATCACGTGGTTTGATGGGGATATAATGGGGGGGGTTGGCATTAAAAGATTGCTCTATTGCAAATATGAATAACATGGAAATAGGTTTTGAACAATGATACATGTAAAACCCAGTGGGATTGCTAGACAGCTCAGGAAGCGGGGAGGGAAGAGGAGTGGGAAAAATCATGAATCGTGTAACCATGGAGAAATGTTCTTCATTAATTGATTAATTAAAAAAAAGAAAAGAAAAAGAAAAGGTTCTCTCTTCTCCACACATCAAGCAGACAGAAAATGGGGAAAGAACACCTCTTTATTCTCTGCAGATCCTATATGATGGCCAGGCCCCTATTACATTTGTATCATAATTATTTGCATTCCCCTTATTAGACTGCAAACCTTCTTGAGAGCCCAGCTTATTTTAGATCTTTGTATTTGTATGAGATACTTGATAAATGTTTGTTGAATTGATCTATTAGATGACATTTCTATAGGCTTTAGGGTTTACACAGTATTGTTTCATTTGATCCTCATGACAATTGTGAGGGTGACAGAACAAGGATCATTATTCCCATTTTATAAATGAGGAAACTGAGGCTTGTAGAGCTAATGTGGATGTCCTAAGGTCATAAAGCTAGTAAATGGCTTTGAGGAGGTAGGCCTTTGCTCCAGCAGCTCTCTTTATCTTAAAATGATTTTTCCGGTCTGGATCATCACCTACTGGGATTTTAATAGCCTTTGTCTTCAAGAAAGCAAGCTGGGGCAACTAGGTGGTTCAGTGGATTGAGAGGCAGACTTAAGGATGGGAGGTCCTGGGTTCAAATCTGGTCTCAGATATTTCCAAGCTGTGTGACCCAGGGCAACTCACTTAACCCTCATTGCCTAGCCCTTACCGCTCTTTTGCCTTAGAACCAATGCACAGTAGTGATTCTAAGATGGAAGGTAAGGGTTTGGTTTTTTAAGTGAGTTCAGAATTCTCCCAGGAGGTAGATAGGTGGATAGGGAAGATGGGGTGGGAGGGAGAGGGTCAAATGAGGGAGATTTTCATCCAGGGAAAACCCATCTGCACCAAAAACCCAGTACCAGCCCTTCTGAAGCTCCCAAGTGCTCGTAAGACAGACCATCAAAGCCAGGACCAGGGATAATTACTCACTGTTCACACGGTGAAATGTTTCCCCTCCAAGTTATTGCCATCTGAAACATTTTTCCTATCTCTCATCTTTTCTACATCCAGGGTACAATTGCTTTATTCATCTCTACAGAAGAATCCATCACCAGGCCCTTGAGCTGCCCCTACCAGCAGGCAGAGCAGGATAGCAATAGGCCTGACCTCCAAAAGGGAAGGGGGGACACTTGAGGTTGTTGCTCTTTGGTCAATAAAGTCCAGGTGTTTCCCCTCCACAGCTGGGAGCAACCCTCTCCCATCATCTCCCCAACAGGTCAGGTCTACAACTAAATCTTGTTCCCCTGAATAGTCAAGGCGGAAACAGCAATTTCTGCTTCCATCAATCAATATGTATCACACTCCTACTATGTGTAACATAGTAGAAAAATATAAAGAAATAGAAGTTGTTTCTCCTGCCCTCAAGGAACTTATCATTGAATGGGAAAACCAGTATGCACAGATAGAAAAAGATAACTGGCAATATGAAGCACTGGGGAGGGGGGTGTAGCGTATTGAGAAAAGGATCTGAAGACTTGAATTCAAATCCGCTTCTAGACCTTACTTCGTGGCCCTGCAAACTCATCATCTCTCAGATGAGGAGCTAGACTAGATAGCTAATGACCTTCCATCATTCAATCCTATGAATGGTACCTACGATAAGTATAAGAAGTGAGAGTGCTAGGTTCACTGTGGCTAGGGGGTCGGGCAAGATTCCTGGAACATGTTATATGATTTATTATACAATTGTTATACCTGTTAGTTCTATGTTCTACGACTTAGTGCTGGAAAGAACCCCCTTAGCAACTGGGTAAAAAAACCTCTATTTTATAGATAGATGACGGAGGTCCAGAGAAATAAAATTATTTGCCCCAAGTCAAGTCAAAGAGCGAGTAAGTGACAAAGTGGGATTCGAACCCAAGTTTCCTGCCTGCCCACACTCATCCTGGGTCCACCCTGCCACACTGTCTTTAACTGAAGAGCAATCACCTCTGTGAAGCAAAGTCTGGGAGCTTGGAGCTTGGGAGAGACATTCGTGCAGCAGGGAAGAAGAAAGGGACGCCTGCCCAAGTCAGTGTGGCGATCAATAGGCTGCCAGATGTGGCAGCCCAAATGCCTTTTGGGTCCTCTGATAGAAGGTAGGATCTGAGCTATCTCCCAGAGAAACCCTCAAACGGAACACCGATTTCTCCTTTGGTGCGTGTTGATCTGGGATGTGTTAAGGGAAGCGAGGCGGGAAGGAAAGGGCAGGAAAGAGTTGGTGGCCGTGTGATGTTGGCGAAGGAGCCAGGTTGAACCGTTGGCAAAGGACCCTCAAGCTATCATCTAGCTAACTCCAGTGTGGTGTGCTGGAAGAAGCGTGGATTTGAAGTCAGGAAACGAGAATTCCAGAGTCTTAGCTCTGCTGTTTATTAGCGTTATAACCAGGCACCTCTCTGAACCTCCGTTTTCTCATCTGTAAAATAGGGCTAATCGATGCAAGCACTAGACATTTCACCGGCTCATTTTAAGGAAAGCTCTTTGTAAACTTTATAAAAATGGGAGCTAGTACAAAGAAAAGGTAAGCGATTGCTCTGACTTAAAGCTTTGGTTACAAGGAGAGAGAAAGTGGGAAGGGGGGAAGCACACTAGGAAATCTGTAGTCCCTTAGCCATCCCCCGACTCTCACCAACCCTCATCAACCGCCTGTGAAAATCGGTAACGTAACAGCAAAAGTCACTCCAGGGGTCTACCTTGTGTTATGCTTGCATTGTAAATAATGGCTCCTCATAGAAGTTC